>NC_056071.1:64022071-64346690 GCF_016772045.2 Ovis aries | reverse complement strand
GGATTTGTAAAGTAAAATAAGTGAGCAAAGCAGTATATAAGTTTTCAGAAATAGAGAACATAAAAGAAACATTCTCAAAATATCAACGGTAATCACCATGGAGTGTTACTACGTGTAGTTTTTTCTTCTGAAACGTCTCTACATTGTTCAGTATTGCTAAAATAAGCACACAATAATTTCATGAAAATTCACAACTAAATAAAGACATATAGAGTTTTTTTAATTAGCTGATCATTCTTATTGTCATTTATATTTTGGCTGTGCCACGTGCCATGTGGGATCTTAGTTCCCAGCCGGGAATCGAGCCTGCCCCCTGCGCTGGCCGCGCAGAGTCGTAACCACTGGGCCCCCAGGGAAGTCCCAGGACACACAGATGGCGTGACGGCAGGAAGGCTCCCTTAGTGACGCTGCCCCCTCAGGCTCAGGCGAGGAGCAGAGAAGGGAACTGTGACGCAGAAGAGTCACTGCGCGCATAAATGAGCTGGAGCATGTGAAAAGCAAACACAGAAGTGGCCTAAACGAGGCATGACAAACTGAACCACAAACACGAGGATGCCACTCCTGGCTCAAGGAACCAGCTACGGGCTCCTTAAATTTTGACTGCACATTTGCACGGAATCCACAAACTCATCTAGGCTTCCCAGGCCCAGTCAGCCTCCAGAGCCCTCTCCTCGATGAAACAGGGACTCAGCCAGCACCTGTGCCTGGGGAGATGCCGCCTCACCCTCCATAACCCCAGGCTGGTCCTTCTTCCTCACTTGTCAAGGGCGGGGCGTCTGTGATCCCCACCTCCTCGGCTTTGTGGAGGCGCCGATGCCACCGATGTTGGGGAGTGCCCAGGAGGATGAAGCCACCCCGAGGTGGGATCCGCCCGCAAGTGCTCGGCCATCCCGGGAAGGGGCAGTGGGCACTGAAGCGCTTGAAGAGCAGGGTCTCAGCCCTGGGGCTCAGTGTGAGGCAGACGCGATGGCATCCCTGTCTGGACTAGCCCTCCGGAAGCCTTCCTCTCCCGTCCTGGGCCACTGGCTGTCTTCCGGCAGCCCCAGGACCACACTGAGCACGCTCACTGTACAAAGGCATGGATCAAGCAGTGATGCCCGATTCTGATCCTGCCAAACTCCCGCACCAGTCTTTACAGCTTGTCCCTGTAGCACAGAGCTAAGAGGGGTATGCCACTGACCACCTGGAGAGGGACAGGTCCCGCTGAGTGCAGAGCCTCTGCCCAGCCACCCCCATCCTGTCGGTGCCCAGCCCCACCCCCATGGTGCCCTCCAGCCTGGCTTCTGGACACTCCCATGACAGCTTTTCCTGCCTGCGGAGGGCTTGAGCTGACTCGAGAAAGGCACCTTTCCGGGCTCAGTGCAGAGATCCCTAACCGCCAAGTGGGCAGAAAGACTATAGCTCCCAGCGCATCTGTCCAGCACGAGGCAAACGCGAGCATCGTACTGCCCAAAGATGGGAGGTTTAAATAGGAGTTTCTTTATTCTTGGCTTCCTCCGTCACTTTACGTGGGTCTTTATTTACAAACAAACTGTCTGTAGTTACATCCCGTTTGGAGGTAGCATTCCTGACTGAAACATTCACGTTTTCATTTCTAAATTCTGCCAAAGGTTTTAATTTTCATCTCCCAGGCAAATTTTATAGGCAAATTAAGTACGCTCATTTTAGTGAAGAAGCTTTACAGTGTCTTTTATGAAAGAAGGCTGTGCTCTGAGCCGACACTTAACTGAAATGACATGGGCACGGGCGATGTGTGTTTTGTTGGGTAGGAAATCTAACCCAAAAATTTGGCTTCGCTTACAGTTTAAAATAGCCTTTTCCTTAGGCAGATCAAAGATACCTAGCATTCAGCTGTGTTCAAAGGTTGCCAGGGCATTTCTGCTTGCCAACAGCAAGGTCAAAGGGACGCTCTAGCTGCCCTGTTGATCTGAGTGAGTCCTGTGAGTGGTTTGAAGGGTGGACAAGCTTATCTCAGGAAAGGCCAGCGGGGGTGTGGGGCGGACGAAGCAAAGAATCTGCCCAGAGTGCGCCGCTGGAGACCTCTGCTTCTTTGTGCTTTCCTGCAGCGGGGCTGCAAACCCTTTAAAGCCAAAGAAGTCACACCCCTTCCGTGTTCTGAGAAGGTAGGAAACCCACGCGTGGTACACACGAGGTGACACGCCAAGTACTTCCAGGTCAACTGTTAGCAGGAAACCTCATTTCACGAGGAAGAGCCCGTGCAGGGAGCGCTGAGCCTAGGAGGGGTCCAGCCCGCAAGAGTTCCCAGAAAACTGGAGGATGGGAGGCCCAGCCCAGAGCGATTTTGTTCCTTCAGCCAACCTGTGTCTCAGGGATCCATGGCAGGTACTAGACTGGGGGCAGAACAGACACGCAAACCGCCCCTGCCCTCAGCCGACACTTTAGACAGAGCAGCGTGTGGCGTGTTCTGCAACCCAAGTGTCCATCCTGATGAATAGACAAATGGTGTTCCATCCACAAATGGAATCCCCGCCTCAATGCACACGAGTCTCAGCAAGCTCTGGGAGATGGTGAAGGACAGGGGAGCCTGGCATGCTGCAGTCCAGGGGTTGCAAAGAGTCGGACATGACTTAGTGACTGAAGAACAACAATCCACACAATGGAATGCTGTTCAGCCTCGAAATTCAGAATAAAATTCTGATTCCACTTACATGAGGTCCCTAGGGGTCACAATCACAGAGACAGAAAAGAGAATGGTGGTACCAGCTCCAGAGGCTTTCAGGCGGCGCTAGTGGTAAAGAACCTGCCTGCCAGTGCAGGAGACATGAGAGGTGTGAGTTCGATCCTGGTCAGATCCCCTGGAGAGAGCATGGCAACCCACTCCAGTATTCTGGCCTGGAGAATCCCGTGGACAGAGGAGCCTGGTGGGCTGCAGTCCACAGAGTCACGAAGAGTCGGACACGACTGAGCGGCTTACCCTGCAGGCAGGGGCTGGGGAGGGGGAAAGTGAAAGTCGCTCAGTCGTAGCTCTTTGCGACCCCATGGACTATACAGTCCGTGGAATTCTCCAGGCAGAACACTGGAGTGGGTAGGAGGTAGTAACAGGCCCAGAGTCGTTGGGGAGGAAGAGAGACAGTGATGGCCACACTGCTTGGATGCCACTGAACTGGACACTTAGAGATGGTCAAATGGTAAATGTTATGCTGTGTATGTTTTACCACAATTTAAGAGAAAAGAAAAGGCAGGCCTCAGCCAGGTGGCTCAGGAAACACAGGGGAGACAGAGCCAGCAGAGCACGGGGCTGCCCCTGGAAGAAGCAGAGCACAGGGAAACCCAGGCCTGGAGGGTCCAGGCAGGGGTGAGAACGCAAGGATCGTGTGTGTGCACGCGCGCACAAGATGCTGGGAGAAACCCAGGTGAGGTCTGCAGAAGGCCTGAGCTAAACATTAAATGCAGGATTACTGCTGCCAGTCGACACCAATTCCTGAGTTCTGCCGAGAAGGGGCTCACCGGGGATGACAGACAGAGGCTGAGACTGACCCTGGGGTAAGAGCCATGTGGCTGGAGGAGAGTGGGCAGGAGGGCGCCCCAGCGGCCAGGCCGTGCTCAGGGCTGGGCTCAGGCTTACGGGGGACGGGCCTGGGGCGCCTCTGCAACAGACAGGCGCGGGCCCGAGCAGGAGGGGCTGCAGGCGCCTCGGGTCTGATCTGGGGCCTCCCTGAGAGCCTGGGCCACCTCTGCTCATCTTCACTGTCCTGACCCCAGTGGTCAGCAAACATTTGCTGTGAACTGGCGCCTGGCTCGCCGAGCTGTTTCCTCCCCTTATTGTGGGCATCAGAAGACACAGCACCAAACACGTGGCAGAAACAAGATGGATGAAAGCTGAGTTTCTGAACCCAGGAGAATTCGGAGACTAAGAGAGAGTACTCTGGTACCTTCTCACTCCATTTTTATTCTTCAACTAACAGGCAAGAGGGTACGCGTCTTGGTTGTCTCTCTCTCTGTGACCCCAAGAACTGCAGCCCACCAGGCTCCTCTGACCATGGAAATTTCCAGGCAAGCATACTGGAGTGGGTTGCCATTTCCTTCACCAGGGGGTCTTCCCGACCCAGGGATCGAACTCGCATCTCGCATCCCCTGCACTGGCAGGTGGATTCTTTACCAACAGTGCCACCTGGGAAGCATGAAAGCTCCTCTAAATAGATGCTAATTCATTTTTAAGCACTGAAAAAGGATCGCTTGTATGGCAAGATGCTCAACTGTACTGGAAAATAAACTGCTTTGAATTTAGGCTTCAGTCCATTCTAAAGGAGATCAGCCCTGGGTGTTCTTTGGAAGGAATGATGCTGAAGCTGAAACTCTAATACTTTGGCCACCTGATGCAGAGAGTTGACTCACTGCAAAAGACTCCGATGCTGGGAGGCATTGGGGGCAGGAGGAGAAGGGGACAACAGAGGATGAGATGGCTGGATGGCATCACCGACTTGATGCACATGAGTTTCGGTGAATTCCGGGAGTTGGTGATGGACAGGGAGGCCTGGTGTGCTGCAATTCACGGGGTTGCAAACAGTCAGATATGACTGAGTGACTGAACTGAACTGAACTGCATTTTCACAAAACGGGGGCAAGACACACATTTTAAACTGCTATTCCAAAGTCAATTTCTAAAAACTCAGATACGTTCTCCCAACAATGGGACAACTTCCTTCCCAAAAGGCCTATCACTTATTAGCAGTTCTAAATTTCTGTCCCATGGTCTCCAATGAATTGTTATTAAGCCCTAGTTGTTTCATTATATCTTTGATTTCTCCAGAGGTCTGTCTTTTTGAAAGCAAGGAGAATGGCTTCAGGAAACAAAGTCCATGATTCATGAGCCACCTAAAAAATTCGCTCTTTTCACTTTACACTTCTACCTTCCAGACCAAAAATATTAAAAGAAAGGACTAATTCAGAGAAATCTTTTAATGAACAAGACCTGAAGGCTACATTCAGCCTCACTGTTTAAAAAAAAAAAAAGATAGGAAATACTATTTTCCACTAAGGTGCGGTGGGACAGGCACCTCCTACACTCTGGCGGGAGAGTTCGCGGGGCTGCCTCTTGGACAGTATCTGTACAAGGTTCTTGAAAACGCATGACCTTTGATCAGTACCTCCCTTCCTTGATTCCAGCTTAAGGAGAGGTTCAAAGGTGTGAACGACAAAAGATTTACATTAAAGCATGGTTTACAACAGCTGAAAACCAGGGGAATATAAACAGTATAATTAATAAATGCTTCTTGTGGCTCAGATGGTAAAGTGCCTACCTACAATGAGGGAGACCTGGGTTGGGTCAGGAAGATCTCTTGGAGAAGGAAATGGCAACCCATCCAGTATTCGTGCCTGGAAAATCCCATGGATAGAGGAGTCTGTAGGCCATAGTCCATGCGGTCGCAAAGAGTTGGACACAACTGAGCGACTTCATTTTCACTTTTCACTTTCTATCTCCATTAAAGTTAGGAACAAGACAAATATGCTTGCTCACACCACCACACATTAACATCTTACTGGACTTTTCAGTCAACTCAGGAGAAAGACCCTAGAGGTATAAGAACTAGAAACACAGAGGTGAGATTACTTTTACATGCAGCTCTAATGAACAGCTGGGACACCAAAAAGAATCAGCTGGAAAACTACTGCCAACAATAAGACCATTCAGTAAGGAAGCAGGATGTGAAAGCAAAGTACAGAAGTCACCAACCTCCACTTAAACAATTAACAGCTATTTAGAAGACAGCGGAAAAGGAGAGCCCAGTTTACAGCAGCAACGGCAACAGAGTATCTGGGCACACACTAAGAAATGTGCGAATCCTACACGAGGCAACCTAAAAACACCCCAAAGGAAATGAAAGCGGTCTTAAACAGAAAGACACTACACTCTTAGACGAGGGATTCAAACATCCTCAAGACGCCAATCCTCTCTAGACATTTTTAAATTTAATGGAATCACAGCAAATACATTAGCAGCTTATTTTTTTTTTTGCAATGAAACAAACCAATTCAAAGTTTCTATTGTTTGTAATAATATCATTATTGTTGTGAATAATTTTAGTATGATACAGCAACTGAATGATGTTAGAAATCAAGATTTTCAGTGTAAGATAGAGATACAACTATGAAAACTCAAGAAACACATGAAAACAGCATAATGTTATAAAAGCACAGCTAAAATATACACATATATATTCTAGAAAATAGGTCCCTATTCTAGCTCCCTCCATCGAAAGTGCCTAAAAGCAACAGCAGGCCAGTAGCAGTGAATACTGCCTAGTGCCCTGATTTTGGTCTCTAACATTATTCTCCAGTGAAAGGAATCGTGGCTCTTTGAAAAACAGCTAATTCCAAGTCTGGGGGGAGGGGGGACATCTTAACTGTGCCAGAAACCAGGAGACAAAAATGACACCGTGCCAAAAATACAGCAGCTCTCCCAAATATCAGACAGTGGTTAAGACTATGCATCTGCACATAAGAAGGAATATGGTTTTAGTGGATTAAAACACACCAATATCACGGAAACACATAAGGGTAGTCACAACAGGAAAAGGAAAAGACCTTTCATTTTCACCATGAGGGAAACTGGTAACTCAAAAGCAAAGACTTAAGCTTCTCCTCACTTTCCAGTAGGAGCTGCTGCTGCTGCTAAGTTGCTTCAGTCGTGTCTGACTCTGTGTGACCCCACAGGCGGCAGCCCACCAGGCTCCCCCGTCCCTGGGATTCTCCCAGTGAGAACACTGGAGTGGGTTGCCATGTCCTTCTCCAATGCATGAAAGCGAAGAGTGAAAGTGAAGTCGCTCAGTCATGTCTGACTCTTAGTGACCCCATGGATTGCAGCCTAACAGGCTCCTCTGCCCAAGGGATTTTCCAGGCAAGAGTACTGGAGTGGGGTGCCACTGCCTTCTCCCCAGCAGGAGCTACATGTCAGGATAACCAAATAGGCCCCTCTGGTAAGAAATGGCTCTGCTTTTAGAAGGATGCCAGATCAAACACTGAAATCTCCAGTGAAACTGTTGACTCGGACAAGGATCATCAAGTGGTGTTTAAAGCACTGGCATGTGGTTGATGGGGAAGAGACACTGCAGGGGGCCAAGATACACCTTGCAGGTGGTCACAAGCACTTCGGGACTGCAGGGAAGACACGGGGCACTGGAGACAGGGACGTGTCACCACCTCCCACGGCACAGGGGCGAGATGTAGCCTCCCACCTTCTTGTCACACACAGCACACACCTCGCCCAACAGGGAAGCTGTCTCCAGTTACACAGCATCACTTCTGATACAGTTTGTCCCAAAAAAGGTTTCCACTTTCAGGAGCTACTGGAAATCAGGGGGATACTTCACAAGGCAAGCTCCTTGGCTAATCTAACACGTCATACAACTTGTTGTGGCTTATGGCACTCCCAGACTAGTAGTGACCCCAGGGGTCTTGCAGAGGCGAAAACAAACCCCTGCTGGAGAAGATCCCTTCATTCTAGGTTTTAGTTTATTTCAAATGTTTGAGTAGAATGACCAGCATATACTAAAGAATAATCAGGACATAAGGAAGTAAGACATCATGAGCAACATGTGACAAGGACTTCAGATGCTGGTATTATCTGACACGGACTATAAAGCAGCTGTGCTGACGAAAGACATGACATCTGCAAAAGAATAGGAAACTATTAAAAAAATCGCACAGCAGATTAGAAATAGAACTTCCATAAATGTAAAAAGTATACCTGAAATTTAACAATTTGTGACTGTATTTTATGTTTCATTTATTTTCACTATATTTTATGGAAGTATTAGATGGGTTGAAAACTAAAAGAAAACTGGTCCTTCACCATGGGTAACATGAAACTCCAGTCACGAACATAGCACCGTTTCACAAAAATGCTGAAAAATACAGATGAGGAGTAAAGAAAGATAGTAAATGAAAGATTCCCAAACCTATTTGATTAGAGCCAAAGTTGGATGGGGAGAGAAACTTAATATAGAGATAACAATCGAAGAAACAACGGTATATTTCCTCAGTTGGGCGGGAGCTTTCCATACAACTGAGGAAATATAACAATCCAAGATTCAAAGTGAACTGCAAAAAAGACTGATAAAAAAGAAATCCATACTTGGACACCTGGTAGTGGAATCACTGAAAAAAAGAAATCTCTCTCTTTTTTTTTTTTTTGTACCACCAACTGACTTCATTGGTGGTACAGTGGATAAGAATCTTCCTGCCAGCCAGGGGACACGGGTTCGATCCCTGGTCTGGGAGAGTCTATGTGCCACGGGCAACTCAAGCCTGTGCACCACCACTACTGAGCCCTGCTTCAGGGCCCGTGCTCTGCAACAAGAGAAGCCGCCTCAGTGAGGAACCCGCACACCACAGCTAGAGAAAAGCCCACGCGGCAGGGGAGACCCAGCACAGTCAAAAATAAATAAATAATTATCATTTAAAACCCAACCGTGTCTTGGTCAAAATCAGAAAAGTGGCCAGGAATCACAACGCTTTCCGAAAGAATGAATTTGGCTTCTCAGTGCTAATGGAAGTCAAAAAGCAACGAAATGCTTGGCTTCAATGCACTGAAGGAACGTAACAATCCACAGTTAGATACTCAGTGATAAACAGTGTTTGCTGCCAGCAGATCCTCATTAAAGAAAATTCTGAATGATGCATTCAAACAAGAATTTGACCTCACAGGGAAAGTCTGAGATGCAAAATGGAATGAAGACTAAAAAGATGAAGTAGACAGATCTAAACGGTTATCAACAGAACAAAACAGTAATGATGTTACGGAGGGCTTAAAATGGTTGGAATTCAGATATCCAATAATGGAGAAGTCCAAAGAGACAGCAGTAGCAGCCTACCTTTTCTAAGGCATAACTGACATATTCTATTAGTTTCAGGTGCACAACAAGCTGTTCAGTTGCAAAGCCAAGTCCAGCTCTTTGCAACCCCAAGGACTGCAGCACGCCAGGCTGCCCTGTCCTTCACTCTCTCCTGGAGTTTGCTCAAATTCACATCTATTGAGTCGGTGATGCCATCCAACCATCTCATCCTCTGCCACCCCCTTCTCCTCCTGCCCTCAATCTTTCCCAGCATCAGGATCTTTACCAATGAGTTGGCTCTTTGCATTAGTACCTACTGCAAAATGGTCACCACAATAAGTCTAGTTAATAGTTAACATCCCTTACCAGACATAGTTACAGAATATTTCACTTCTTGTGATGGGAACTTTGACGATCTCGTCTCTTAGCAACTTTCAAACAGTCACCACAGTATTATTAACTATAGTCACTGCGCTGTATATTACACCCCTAGGACTTCTTTAACTGGACGTTCGTAGCATTCGAGTTCCTTCACCCATTTCACCTATGGCTCCACACCCCGCCTCTGGCAACCCTTTTTTAAATTAACAAACTTTACGGATTCAGTTCAGTTCAGTTCAGTTCAGTCGCTCAGTCGTGTCCGACTCTTTGCGACCCCATGAATCGCAGCACGCCTAAGGTTTATAGAAAAACTGAATGCACGGAGTTCCCATACCTCTGCCTCCCCTCCCCTAGTTTCTTCTATCACTAACACCTTGCAGTAATGTGATATGTTTCTTACAACTGAAGAGCCAACACTGATACATTATTAACGAAAGACCACAGGAAGGATTCATTTTGTATTGTAGGTTCTGCCGGTTTTGACAGATATAAAAAGTCACGTGTTTACCACATGGCAACATACAGAGCAGTTCACTGCCCTAAAAATCTCCTGTGCGCTGTCTATTCACCCTCCTGTTCTCCAACCACTGGTCTTTCCACCATCTCCCTAGTTTTGTCTTTTCCAGAACGTCATACAGTAAGACTCGTGCAGAAGGCAGCCTTTTCAGGCTGGCTCTTTTCACTTAGTACTATGCATTGAAGGTTCCTGCATGACTTTTCATGGCCTGGCAGCTCATTCCTTTGTACTGCTGAATAACATGCCATTATCTGGCTGGTCTGTTTATCCATTCACCTACTGAAGGACATCTTGGTTGCTTCCAAGTTTTGGATATTATGAAAAAGGGTGGCGTCGTTTTTAACCACCCCAAATTCTTATGCAAAATTATACAGTGCAACTAAGATGGCAAAACAAATGCCCATGGCTAATATCGACAACAAAATTGGGTGAAAATGTGTCCCCCAAAGACATGTGAGCATATGGGTTAGACCACCAGCAGCCACAGGCCGGTGTGTGCTCAGTGTCTGTGGGGAAGATGTCAGAGAGAAGCAATGAGTGTCCTCCACAGGGAAGAACTCTGAAACAACCAAAGAGCTGGGTGGACCCCCCTTGAGAACAGCAGCTGAAAGCAGAAGGGGTCTGTACACCCACAACGGGTGAGGGCAAGGAGTCCGCAGCCGCGACTGAAGGGGCCTTGGGAACCCTCGACATTCAGCAGCCGTAGCTTCCTCCCAGAACTAGGTCACACTCGGGACAGACTGCTGGGCAGAGGATCCAGAGTGGTCAGCAGGGAGGCAGGAGAGGGGCTGGAGAACGCAGGTCTGGTATTAGCAGGAGAAGAGACCAAATCAGGACACTCAGGAGGTCAGGCACCATATTTTTGAAAATTTCACAAAAATTAACTGGAGCTAGAGCTCCAGAACCCCAGCTCCGCTTTATTTTCACACATGCACGAGCACCAGGTGGGCTCAAAGTCAAGTCCCACATGGAGTTCTTATAAGGAAAAAGCGAAAGGACTGAACGACACCTACGCAGCAGGAAAAGCATTACAGGGAGACAGCCCACAAAAATGCGAAGAGCTGCAGCCTAACATTTCAAGATGAGACAAAAGACACTAAAGGAATCACATAATGTGTCAAAGGACTACATGAATATTAATAGGAAAGCTCAGAGGTAGGTAATAACTCTGTAAAGAATTAAAAGAAGAAAATCATTTCAGAAATGAAGATTCACTTAAGAGAATATGGGAGCAACTAAACACAACATGAAATGCCTCGCAGGTAACAGCACATAAAAAGAGGCAAAAAAAAACAATTAAATAAGAAAGGGAGACAACAAATACAAAAACAGGCAAAGAAGAGTCAGTGTTTGTACAACAGGAGTCTCCAGAGGAGTAAATGAAAGCAGAGAGACCAAATCCTCAAAATAATCATCATCCAAGAAAAGAGACTTGTTGTTATCACTGTGAAAGAACACAGCACGTATGTGGGAAAGTCAACCCAGAATGATATACTCTGAAATCACTGGACTTTAAAGGGGAAAAAAACTGTTTAGGCATGAAAGCAAACAGACCAAATAACCTGTAAGAGAGAAAGAAAGGTAAACTGACATCAGAGTCGGACAACGGTACTTTATTGCAGAAGGAAATGGAGAACACCCTTAACATACACATGAAGAGAAAACCTGAACCAGGGACGTTCTACCCAGACGCTTTCTGAGGTCTGAGACAGAAGGCTCCCAGAGAGGACGCTCCCTGCACAGCAAAGTGCCGAAGCAGCGCAGAGATGGCGGTGAGCGTCAGCCGCGCTCCTGCGGAGGACTAGTGCAAGCAGCGATGCGGCGAGACAGTACAGTCTGTCACGGCCGGTGACCAGCTCTGACAACGAAGACAGGGCAAAGCTATTAAAAAAAGGGCGGGGAGGGAGGCAATGAAAAGATGCCCAAATTTCAACCTTTCAGTCATCTACCGGTCCAACGTTGGTATTATTTGTCTGAAAATACACTTTGTCTAATGTGGGATAAAAAGAAAGTCGCTCAGTCGTGTCTGACTTTGTGACCCCATGGACTATGTAGTCCATGGAATTCTCCAGGCCAGAATACTGGAGTGGGTAGCCTTTTCCTCCTACAGGGGATCTGCCCGACCCAGGAATCGAACTGGGGTCTCCTGCGTTACAGGTGGATTCTTTACCAACTGAGCTATCAGGAAGCCCAATGTGAGATAGAGTAAATGAATAATTATCTGATATTTAAGTTCTATTTATCATCTCTGATGTCCCTGAGAACCAGAAATATTCATGTGACTAAAAGGAGGTGTAAGACAGAAGTTAAATAAATGCCTGAACTTGAATGGAGAGTATCAGCAGGAATTCCTGATGCGCTCTGTCCTAAAAAGAAACGTTATTTTCTAGTGCGGTCCACTGAAAAGTCTTGTAAACAGTGACCATTCCAATAGCAAAGAGAATCCTGGCACTCAGACCTGGTCTTGAAATACCATCCCCCACTGAAACAAAGCAGGGACTTCTTGGACAAATGGCTGATTCTAAAACTTGTACGGAAATGAAAAGAGCCAAGGCAATTCTGAAGAAAAAGCTGAAGGACTTAAGGCTACTCGATACCAAGACCTACTAGGGTGTGTTAGTGCTTCCCAGACACAGCCCAGGCAAGCCCGTGGAACAAAACAGGGCCCAGAAACGGGTCTGCACTGCGATGGTCCTTTATTCACAAAAAGATAACACCACAGTGAGTGAAGGAAGGGTGACCTTTCTTTCCAACAAAGGCGCTGTGCCAGGGAGCACGGTAAAAAGGGGAAAAGGAAAAACACGGGAAAAAGGAACTGTGATCTCTAACATCACAGCAGGCACAAAACTTAATTCGACGTGGACTGTACGGTTCAAGGTGAAAGGGCAAAGAAAGTTTTAGGAAAAACAACGTAAGGTAACATCTTCATTACTTGGTGGAAAGCAAAGATTTACTCAACAGGCCAAAGTACTGTCAAAGCGCTAATGTCTTTGAGAGTGAAAACTCAAGAGTAGAAGAAAATGTGTAGTTCCCATATCTACAAGGACCTACACCTGAACTCCAACAAATCTATGTTTTTTAAAAAAATCTTAACAATCCAATGAGAAAGAAAGGCCCAGAGACTTAAGCCTGCATTTCAGAAAAGAATACATCTGAGCAGATGATAAACCTACAAAGAGATGCTTACCTTCATTCGTCATCAGCTGGCTTTGAAACCAGCTCATCACAATGGCTAAAATGAAAGACAAACTACAGTGGAACAAGGTATTTATAACACGTATATAGCCAACAGAAAGTTCACATCCAGAATACAGAAATCTTCAGAAAAATTAAGAAAATGTCAGGCAGTCCAATGGGAAAGGACCGATAAACATTTGTAAGGGTACCTGGCCTCATGATAGAAATGAAAATTAAAGCAGCAGTGGGCTCCTATAATGAGATCCTGTTGGCCTGCGGTAAAGTAGGCATATAGATTGATATGACAAAATTGAGAGTCCAGAAATTAATTTTTACATGTATGGTCAATTGGTTTTTGATAAGGATACCAAGGCAACTGGGCTTCCCAGGTGGCGCGAGTGGTAAAGAACCTGCCTGCTGATGCAGGCGACACAAGAGACTCGGATTCAATTCCTGGGTGGGGAAGATCCCCTGGAGGAGGGCATGGCAACCCACTCCAGTATTACTGCCTGGAGAATCCCACAGATAGAGGAGCCTGGCAGGCTACAGTCCACAGGGCCACGAAGAGTCAGACATGACTGAAGTGACAGCGTGCATACACGCACCTTAGCACGCCGCCCTAACGGCAGAAAGAAAGAGGAAGTAAAGAGCCTCCTGATGAGGGTAAAAGAAGAGAGTCGAAAAGCTGGCTTAAAACTCAGCATTCAAAAAACTAAGACCATGGCATCTGGTCCCATCACTTCATGGCAAATAGATTAGGAAAAAGTGGAAACAGTGGCATATTTTATTTTCTTGGGTTCCAAAATCACTGCAGACGGTGACTGCAGCCATGAAATTAAAAGACGCTTGCTTCCTTCTTGGGAGAAAAGCTATCACAAACCTAGACAGTATATTAAAAAACAGTCATCACTTTCCTGACTAAGGTCCGTTTAGTCAAAGTTATGGTTTTTCCAGCAGTCATGTAGGGATGTGAGAGTTGGACCATAAAAACAGTTGAGTGCTGAAGAATTGATGCTTTTGGAGTGTGGTGCTACAGAAGACTCTTAGGGATCCCTTGAACAGCAAGGAGATCAAACCAGTCAATCCTAAAAGAAATCAACCCTGAATACTCACTGGAAGGACTGATGCCAAAGCTCTAATACTTTGGCCACCTGATGTGAAGAGCTGACTCACTGGAAAAGACCCTTTTGCTGGCAAAGACTGAAGGCAGGATGAGAAGGGGACAACCAAGGATGAGATGGTTGGATGGCATCACCGACTCAATGGACATAAGTTTGAGCAAATTCTGGGACATAGTGAAGGACAGGGAAGCCTGGTGTGCTATACAGTCCACGGGGTCACAAAGAGTCGGACATGACTTAGCGACCGACCAACAAAGAGGCGGAAAGCAAATCAGTGGCCGCCTGGAGCTGGGATAGGAGTGCGGGCTGATGGCAATTGAGCATAAGGGGCGATGGAAACATTCTAAAACTATTAATACATTGTGGTAATGGCTGCACAACTCTACATGTTAATTATAATAATACTCATTTCCAATTATAATTAGTGAATTCTATAGTATGTAAGTTATGCCTCAATAAAACTTTTAAAAAGGCTATATTTTAGAAAAAGCAAGAAAAATCTATGGGCAGAGCTAAAATTATACTCAGAGGAACACGTGGCTTTAAGTTAAGTGAACTCTGTATATAAACACTGAGGGAAAAAAAAAGAAAAGAAAACAGGATAATTAAAAGTGGAAATGAAGTATATTGAAAAGGAAATAATCAGAAGAATAAATGAACTCACAAGGAGACAGCACCACCACAGAGGTAGGAGAAACTAAGAGATTCTTTAAAGAGCACAGTGTGTGAGTTAACACGTGACCCGGCCTAACCTGGCCTCCCAAGGCAGGGATCTGCAGATTCATCCTGAGCAAAGCACTAGGCCCAGCCGAGTTCTGCCACAACCTTTCACCCTATGCCACGGACTGTGAGATGCATCTGTTATTCCATATTTGATCTCTGCTAAACTTGGGTGCATCAGACAACCTCTGTGAGAGAAGGCATGAGAGAGTGGTGTGCGGTTCTCTAGACGGTATCCAGGAAAGAGTGCAGAGTACCAGGACGCACACACTCTAGGTCTGATACAGTGCAGCAGTTTACAGAAAGCGAAGAAAACCATGCCCAGCGTCACGCGGTAAACGTGGAGGCAGAGAGTAACGAAGATTAAACTGAGCACAGCGTACAGCAAAGTCACACTGCGACGATCCTGAGGCTCCTCTCAGTAATGCAAGGACAGTTCAAAGCCGGAAAATTTACCCACACAGCAGTTACTGAATTAACATCCTAAGGAGAAAAACCATACAGCATCTGATAAAATGCAGCAGCGGCGCTAGGACATGACCCGCCAGCCACAGCGACACCGAAACAGCGGTGCAAAATGTGGACCGTGAAGCGGCAGCACGCCGGGCCAGCAAGATTCACCAGAAACCGAGGGCCGTTTTCCCGAGGAAAAGCTGAAGCCGGTCACCCAAACGGGAGACCACGGGGGCACGCTCACACTGCTGATATCTATGTGTTACTGGTCCCAGCTGAAGGCAAAATAAAACTAAGAGCACCAGTATTTGTTGGTACAGATGCTGGAAGAGAAAAATACCTAATTACAAATGCTGCTGCTGCGTCGCTTCAGTCGTGTCCGACTCTGTGCGACCCCATAGACGGCAGCCCACCAGGCTCCCCCGACCCTGGTTTTCTCTAAGCAAGAGTACTGGAGTGGGTTGCCATTGCCTTCTCCAATGCATGAAAGTGAAAAGTGAAAGTGAAGTCGCTCAGTCGTGTCTGACTCTTAGCGACCCCATGGACTGCAGCCTGCCAGGCTCCTCCATCCGTGGGATTTTCCAGGCAAGAGTAATGGAGTGGGGTGCCACTGCCTTCTCCAATTACAAATGACAGAGCTATATATACGGATGCTAACAAAAACATTATTAAGATTAATAAGAAAATTTGGTGACAGAGTAAGAAAACATTAAAAAACCAACCGCTTTTCACTAGATTAATAGGAACGAATTAGAAGCATAAATGGAAAAGACACAACGCAAGAGTGACAAGACCTAGAAAGCGCTTGGGAGGAAATTTAACACAGAGAATCCCAGGAAAAGTCATAAAACCTTACGAAAAGTCAGAAAACAAGAGCTGAAAAAGCGAGGCAGCGTACCACTGTCCTAGACGGGTAGAGTATCATGAAAACAGAATTCCACCAGGAACTATATCTTTACTGTAATTCCAGTCAATTCCTATTTTTTTCTGAACCAGACAAAACGTGCTCTGACGTGCTTCAATTCAGTTCAGTTCAGTCGCTCAGTCGTATCCAACTCTGCGACCCCATGAATCGCAGCACGCCAGGCCTCCCTGTCCATCACCAACTCCCGGAGTTCAGTCAGACTCACGTCCATCGGGTCTGTGATGCCATCCAGCCATCTCATCCTCTGTCCTCCCCTTCTCCTCCTGCCCCCAATCCCTCCCAGCATTAGAGTCTTTTCCAATGAGTCAGCTCTTCGCATCAGTGGCCGAAGTACTGGAGTTTCAGCTTTAGCATCATTCCTTCCAAAGAACACCCAGGGCTGATCTCCTTCAGAATGGACTGGTTGGATCTCCTTGCAGTCCAAGGGACTCTCAAGAGTCTTCTCCAACACCACAGTTCAAAAGCATCAATTCTTCGGCGCTCAGCCTTCTTCACAGTCCAACTCTCACATCCATACGTGACCACAGGAGAAACCATAGCCTTGACTGGACGGACCTTAGTCGGCAAAGTAAGAGGCGCTAATGTTTTAGAACAGCCAGGAAAGATGCACCACGCAAGACCGATGAGGGGCATGGCTTGGCCAGGGTGAGACTCAGGCTACGTGGGTGTGTCTTTCTGGGCGCAAGAAGGGAAGGGGTCGGCCTGGTGGGGCACAGCCTCGTGGGCAGGGGCCGACCTCCAGCTGGGACAGGCCCTGGGGACAACGCCCACGTCTGAAGGCTCAGCACAGTGGCCCCAGGAGCAGGGACAGCAGGCGGCCCTTCACTCGCTCCCGGGGGGTTCCCCCTGGTGAAGGAGGCGCTGGCTCCAGGAGAGCAGGCCCTGGGGTTTCCTGGATGGGGAACCCCCAGAACCTAGAGCAGGGCTGGTGTGGGGGTGTTCCACACGGTGTCTGGTGAATGGCTGAACAGCACCAGAAAGGCACGGACTATTAGGGAGGGAAGACTCCTCCAGAAGGATTTGCTAGGCACGCTATCTGCTACACAGCTAAACCAAACACAAGCCAGACACAAGCTCTGCAGAAGGCAGTGAGAGGAGAGCCTGGATCCCTAGCAAGCGAGGGGTCAGAAGTACATCCATGAATCCATCAATCCCTTCCTCCACCCACTATTCCACCCCCTCCATCCATCCACCCTCCCCAACACACTCCTCTCTCGCTCCAGTCACCCTCTCTCCACCCACCCTCCCTCCATCCATTCCCCCACCCTCTCTCTCTCCCTCCCTCCACCCCTCTCTCCCCCCCACCCTCTCTCCCCCATCCATCCACCCTCTCTCCATCCACCCTCTCTCCCGCAAACATCTATACTGAGCTCCGGCTCTGTGCCCTGCCATGCGGAAGGCACGGGAATACACCTGTAAAGATGACAAGCTTCCTGCTGCAAGTTCATACACAAGGAAAATTAACCGTAGAAGATCCACTGTTAGGAATTTAAGGTATGAAAAATGTTTGATGCTTTATTACACTAGTCTTATAAGTTAGTAAACATAAAGCTTTTCAGAGGTTCATATTTGACTTTGGGGTCCTTACCTTGCTTCCCCAATAAGATTTTATGTACTTCACTCTCAAAATCTCTTGGAGAAGCACTTTCAGGGAGTGAATACCCCCCAGACAGAAAGGGGTGGCTGGGCCGTTTTGGGGGGAAACTTGAAGCAAAGAGCACTGTCCCCTGACTAACCTCAAGCAGGAAACCCCGGGTAGAGGGAATCCCCAAGTGACCCAGAAGGAGAAAGTCCATAAAAGACTATTGCTATCATCCTTACTTCTCCAGCACCAGAATAATGAAGAGGTTCTACCATAGTTTTTACAATTACTCTACTTGTAGTAACTCCTTTCTGGATTTCCAGAGTTCTAAGACAAACGAAAGAGGAGAATTACTTGAAAGAAAACTGGCTAGCTGAATTACAATTAACATGAAAAGTTAAGTATTTCCTCTGTGTGTGTTAAGTATTTTATACCTGTAACGTACTCCTGATGACATTTTTATCGTAAATAGCTCTGGAATTTGAAATATTAGTTGGTTAAGTTAGTGGCATTCAACCTGAAAAAACTCAATAAAGAGGAAAAAATAACCCTACAGAATTTAAACACAGCAAAAGAAGCTAGCAAACCATCCAAATGTTGCTCCTCACCCCTAAGTGGGCAAACTTCAACTTTCAAAAGATGAATAATAAAAATTACCTTTTAAAGACGGTAGTTTCTGAAGTTCTCTATTATTGCTGGCGCTAAACCTGGAAGAATTTTGCCGCTTGTCTTTCTTCACTATGGGCTGAGGGGCTGGCACTTTTATTTTACTAGATACTGCAGACGGGGCAGCAATAAGGCTGTTTTTCCTGCTGGGAATCTGTTTCCAAAATGAAGACAAAAACAAATAAGTATGTCAAACAGTTGTAGTTTATAGCACAATTAGAAAGGGAAAAATACACATGAAAAAGGAAAGTTTTGCTCTGGGATAGTCTCTTTCACGCTACTAGAAAACAACTCAATTGCTTACAAGCCGCCAGAGTCTGTGGTTACATCCCACCCCAGTGATGCTTTTTTTTTGGAGATTTCACAGATACACCTAATTCCCTGCATCTTTCGAACTTCTGACTATAGGGCTGATGTATACATAGGTTGATGACAGTGACCCTTGAAAAATGCTCATATCCTAATTTCTGGAACCTATGAAAATGTTTCCTCACTTGGCAAAAGGGACTTTTGCCCGCTCTTAGGTATGTAGCCAAATGAACTGAAAGAGTGGTGCTGAAGCGAAGCCTTGCACACCAGTGTTCACAGTGGCACTATTCACAACCACCAAAGACAGGAAAGCCCACCTGTCTATCAAATGATAACGCACAACATGGTATATCCACACATCGGAGTGCTACTCAGCCACGAAAAGCAGTGACGTACAGAGACAAGCCGCAAACCAGGTGCACCTTGAAAACACCACGCGCCATGAAAGCAGCCAGCCGCAAAAGGCCACGTACTGTATGACCCCATCTGTACAAAGCAACCAGGACAGGGAAATCCACAGAGAGACGGCAGGTGAGTGGTTGTCAGGGCCTAGCAGTGCGGGAGGTGAAAAGCGAAGGCGCGATGCTTAGGGGGTTCCCTTCCGGGGTGACGACCATGTCTGCAACTAGACAGTGGCGACGGCTGCGCAACACGGTGAATGGACAAAGTGTCGCTTGGGGTACATGTCGTGCTGTGTATCTTTTACCACATATAAGAAAGGATGCCATCTGTTCCCTTTCAGTTTGTTTACAGAAGCCCCTGCCCTCAACCCACTGTCTCGGGCAGAACCAGGAGCTTCCTTGTCCTGTGACCCTCCACTGACCTCTAAACAGGGCCTGGCGCGGACAGTGGTCTCCCCTCCAAAAGAAGACTGGCAGCTCTTGGACTTTTGAACTATGAATGCCAGCTCACATCAAGGACAGCGCCAGCCACGCACAAGGGAGGAACCGGTGTGGAACAGAGAGAGGCACTCCACAGCTGCTAACCCAGCGCTCCCAAAGGGCTTTTGTCCTTCCAGACGGACTCACAGCAGCCCTGGAGCCGCAGGCATGCACTTCCAAGGCTGCTCGGGGCTCTGGCGTGAGAAGGCGCTCGTGTCGGCTCAACAGTCAGTGATGGACAACTGGGCGCTTCCCTGGTTGAGGTGTTTACACACAAAATGAAAACTCAACCGTCCATCTTGAAGTTACAAGAAATTTTTCTAAAGAAGAATGATACTGTCTAAACTACTTGACTTGGGTAAGATCTAAGCAGACTAACTTCTTCCTTTCCTTGCCACTCCGGGAAAGGAGGTGATGGGCAGTTTCGTTTTTATGTATCCACTCAGTGAGGTGAGAGGTGCTCCGAGACTGGCTTCAGCCTCGTTTGCTTTTGGATCAGTAATGGAAAATGATCATTATTATTAATATCTGGATGCGCTGCGTGGCCTGCTGGATCTTAGTTCCTCCACCGGGGATGGAAGCTGCGCCTCCTGCGGCAGAAGCATGGAGTTCTAACCACTGGACCGCCAGGGAAGTCCGATGGGAAGTTTATCAAACTCAGAATTATTTATCAAAAGAGCTGCCCTTTTCCTTCCACTGGACGTCGCTGCAATTCAGCGGGCTCTGGAGGTTCCGAAGCGAGGGTGCTGACCCCCACCGCTATGTCAGAGGCAGCTGCATTTCCAGGTGGGACGTGGGGGCCTCAGGATGCCCTGAGACTCACATGAAGCCCCATCAGTGAAGTGGGGCAGGACCACTCTTCTCAGCTCAGGGCCTCTTTACAGCAGGGCTGCGCGGACTCTGGGGGGTGGGGCGTCTATCACTGCCGGTTGTCGGGACCCTCGAGGCCTTGGCAGTGGGCTCTTCGAGGGCTGGGCAGGGGAGTCTGTCAGGCGCCCCCTGCCCAGCCCCTGCACACCGCTGCGCCCCCAGGGAGGGGCACAGCAAGAGGTGTGTCTGCTGGGGGCATGAGACTCCCCACCTTCCCAGGTCTTGCAAGCAGCCCAGGCTGCACCTTGGGAGCTGGAAGGGCTTCCTCACCCTCAGGAAAAGCGGTCCTTGGCAGTTTCTAATGTGAGGTGCTTCAAGCCTGAAGGTCTCTGGACCCAGCAGTATGCCCAAATCCCCCACTTCCTATGCAGCCAGGCAACTGCACCCCCATAAAGTCAGAGTGAAAAGAAATGTGGACAGCAATATATGGGTATTTGTCAGCTTCTCAGTATTCTGAGATATTTCATTCAAACAGCAAAACAGACAACTGGATTTGTGATAAAGCCTCATTTCTAGATGTTTCCCCATACAGGGGATCACTACTAAACAAGCACCTCTTTCCTGCCATTCAAACACTGCAATTTGAAAAATTCACAATTAGCTGAAAGACATTTATCGCTCATTTAAAGTGAAAGAAAGTGAAGTTGCTCAGTCATGTCTGACTCTTTGCAACCCCATGGACTGTAGCCTACCAGGCTACTCTATCTGTGGAATTTTCCAGGTAAGATTACTGTAAAGTGAAAGTGAAAGTGAAGTCGCTCAGTCGTGTCTAACTCTTTTGCAACCCCATGGACTGTAGCTTATCAGGCTCCTCCGTCCATGGGATTCTCCAGGCAAGAATACTGGAGTGGGTTGCCATTTCCTTCTCCAGATCTTCCCAACCCAGGGATTGAACCTGGGTCTCCCGCACCTGCAGGCAGATGCTTTACCATCTAAGCCACCAGGGAAGTCATCGCTCATTTGAGCAGGGCCAAATCACTGGCCTCTCAACAGCATCTAGGTGGGGAGTGGGGTCAAAGACAAAGGCATATCTCTTTCACAGAGCACAGTCTCCACAGGTTTCAGAGCAGAGCCCAGAAACTCATAAGGCAGCATCAGTGCCCAGCCTCTCACCAAAGGGTTTCTCTTCAGTACTGAATCTGATTTGGAGTCCACTAAGCCAGGGGTCAGTGAGTTATGGCCCACGGGCCAAATCTGGCCCCCTACCTGTTTCTGCAAACAAAGTTTTACTGGAACACAACCACACCCATTTATTCACCACTGGCCATGGCTGCTCACTTGCTACAATGGCAGAAATGAATAGCTGCCAACGACCCCTGGCTGAGGGGTGAGAAAACAGGAAGAACAGAAGAGAGTTTCCTGATCGAGGTCAGGCCTGCACTCACACTTAACGGTGTAAGTCTTAAACAAGTGATAATGAAGGCAGGGAAAGTTACAACCTCCAATCACAAGATCTGCACGAGGAGTCGCTGGTGCATCTAAGGACGAGACAGTGTTCCCCAGATGTCTCGAGAGCAGAAAGCAGACGGAGGGGTGAGGCCAATGAAACGAGGCCTGGGCAGCCTCGCTCTGGAAGCCACACAGCAGGTAAGGCTGGCGGGAAAAGGCAGGCGACCGGCTTCCACAGAGCCCCCACACTCAGAAATGCCGGGCACAGTGTGCGCAGGAGTGAAGCTTGGGGCCGAAGGGACTTTCCCTGGCGA
Source organism: Ovis aries (assembly GCF_016772045.2). Classification (NCBI taxonomy): domain Eukaryota; kingdom Metazoa; phylum Chordata; class Mammalia; order Artiodactyla; family Bovidae; genus Ovis; species Ovis aries. The sequence continues at coordinate 64,324,590 of NC_056071.1, read as the reverse complement.
TCCAGTGGTTACCACTCTGTGTGTCCAACGCAGGGAGCATAGGCTTGATCCCTGGGGGCGGAACTAAGATCCCACATGCTGCGCAGCAAGGCCAAAAAAAAAAAAAAAAAAACATCCCAAAAACTTTAAAAGAAGAGATATGGGGCTGAAAAGGAGACTGCTTTCTCGACTGAACACTGACCATCCACAGCTACTGAACCACGTGTGTGTGACACTGGAGAACCGGCTGTCTGTGAGGGAGGAAAGGCATTCTCCGAAGAAACCAGGCTGTCCAGGAAAAAACAAAGGCGGCGAGGGTAGGAGCCGGCCTGCAGAGCACAGCTGTCTGCATTCTGCCTTCAGGGGTCAGAAGCCACAAGGGCCAGCTCTCAGCTCAGGCCTGTAAAGCCAGCGGTCAGCTGACAAGCCCACCCAACTGAAGTGCCGGGCCCAGCCTCACCCTCCCAAGTGCGGACGAGGAACCCCGGCATCTGAGGGGCTGGGTCTTCGACCTGAAGCGCGCCTCCCTGTTCCCACTCTTGCCCCTCTGGTTCCTACCCAGCAGGTGCAGAGGTCTTTAGAACCACTTAGGTCAGATCATCTCGTGTCCCTGCTCACCCCGTCATCTTAGAATAAGAACCCAAGATGCTGCAGACGAGCCCAAGAGCCTGCTGGGCGCGGCCTGTGTGCCATCTCTCCAAACTCCTCAACGCGCCTCGCTCCTCTCCAGCCCGGCTGGCCTTCTTTCTGGTGGACACACCCAGCTCCCTCCTGCCTGAGCCTTTGTACTAGCTGCTTCCTCTGGCTGGAACACCCTTTCTCAGATCTCTGCATCTCTGGTTCCTTCTCCACCTTCAGGTCTCACCTTTGCCCTCGTCTCCCTGGGGAGACTGTCCCTGACAGCCTGCAGTAGCCTCCTGGCTTCCAGCACAGGGCAGCCAGAAGTGGTCCTGCCCACCAGGGGTGTCTGGACATGTGACATGCCTGGATTCGGTGTCACGAGGACCAGCGGGAGCTGCTGGCGTCCGGAGCCCCGGGACCGCGGCTCTGCACAGCACAAGGTGGTCCCACACCAGTGTGACCGCTGCCTGCCCCTTAGATACAAGAGAGTACACGGCACTCACTAAAAGCAAACTGCATGCATGCAGGGTCCCTGCTGTGCCCCGCGTCGAATCCCCAGCACCTGTGGTGGTGCTCAGCACACAGCGGGCCCTCAGAACGTGCCTGCTGGGTGACTGAGTGCAATGCAAAATACGATAGCCATTCGGCTGGCCAGGCGGCGTGATGGACTTTCCACCAAAGAACCACAGCCCGGTTTGTTGGTAACCTTGCGGGTAGGCCGCGGCATGGTCAACGCTGCTCTGACTTACTCGAAGCTTGGACTGGCCATGCTTGGGTGCTACGCCAAGGTTGAGCTGGTTCCTCCATCTCCTGCTGAGATCTCTACAGCTATTCAGAGCTTGAAAGACACTGTCCACACTGCTAAGACTGGCAGCTTCAGACAGTGTAGTTAAGGAAGCTCTGCTGAATGGCTTAGTGGCCACCAAGGCCTGACTATGGCTTTATGTAGGGGAGATTGTGGGCAAGTGTGGCATCACTGGTTATAATGTCTAAAGACCAATCTTTCATATGTGATTATATCTGCTTTATTATATCAATGTTTAAACTACCATACAATTGTGCTCATTTCACATGCTAGCAAGGTAGTGCTCAAAATCCTCCAAGAGAGGCTTCAATGGCATGTGAACTGAGAACCTCCAGATATACAAGCTGGATTTAGGAAAGGCAGAAGAACCAGAGATCATATTGCCAACATCCATCCATTGGATCACAGAAGAAGCAAGAGAATTCCAGAAAAATGTCTACATCTGCTTCATTGACTATGCTAAAGCCTTTGACTGTGTGGATCACAACAAATTGTAGAAAATAAGAAATGGGAATACCTGACCACCTTACCTGTTTCCTGAGAAACCTGTATGCAGGTCAAGAAACAACAGTTGGAACCAGACATAGAACAATGGACTGGTTCCAAATTGGGAAAGGAGTACGTCAAGGCTGTATATTGTCACCCTGCTTATTTAACTTATATGCAGAGTACATCATGCAAAATGCTGGGCTGGATGAAGCACAAGCTGGAATTAAGACTGCAGGGAGAAATATCAGCAACCTCAGACAGGCAGATGATATCACTGTAATGGCAGAAAGTGAAGAGGAACTAAAGCGCTTCTTAATGAAGGTTAAAGAAGAGAGTGGAAAAAGCTGGCTTAAAACTCAACATTAAAAAAACTAAGATCACGGCATCTGGTCCCATCATTTCATGGCAAACAGATGAGGAAACAATAGAAACAGTGAGAGACTTTATTTTCTTGGGCTCTAAAATCACCGCGGATGGTAACTGCAGCCATGAAATTAACAGACATTTGCTTCTTCGAAGAAAAGCTATGACAAACGTAGACAGCGTATTAAAAAGCAGAGATATCACTTTGCCAACAAAGGTCCATATAGTCAAAACTATGCTTTTTCCAGCAGTCATGTATGGATGTGAGAGTTGGACCATAAAGAAGGCTGAGAGCCGAAGAATTGATGCTTCTGAACTGTGGTGCTGAGGAAGATTCTTGAGAGCCCCTTGGATAGCAAGGAGATCAAACAAGTCAATCTTAAAGGAAGCTCCAATACTTTGGCCACCTGATGTGAAGAGCTGACACATTGGAAAAGACCCTGATGCTAGGAAAGACTAGAGGAGATGGCTGGATGGCATCACCGACTCAAAGGACATGAGTTTGAACAAACGCCAGGAGATGGTGAAGGACACAGAAGCCTGGTGTGCTGCAGTCCTCGGACTGCAGAGTCAGACCCGACTGAGCAACTGAACAACAACAATTATGTGGGTGTTCCTGGACCATGTGTGAGCAGACTGGTATTTGAATAAAATAAGACAATGTGTCAGGAAGGAAAGAAAGAGAGAAGAGACCAAGAGAATGCTAGCTGAGGGGAGGAAGATGACTCTGGGAGAGAGGAGGCTCACCCTGCAAGCAGAAAGGCCTCGCCCTTCAGAGGTCAGGCTCTCCCTCTCGGCACGCAGCACTGGTTAGATCTGGAGGGAGCCAGACCAGCCCTGCTCTAGGGTGCAGGGCTCAGAGATCAAGGAAAATGTGAAACTGCCGACTTCTGGACTCTTGTTTTTAAAACCAAGTGTGTTTTGATCCCCGCCACCCCAACCTGCAAATAAAGATAAATGTCTAAAGAGAAAGATGAGAAGGACATAAGGCCACTGTTTCCCCGCCGCCGCCCTGGGTCCACTCCGATGGGGAGGGCGTGGCCTTGGGCTGAGTATCAGGGGTGGGGCTTTAGAAGGTAGGCGGGGCCTCTTTCCCACCTCACATCCCCTTGTCACCTGCCTCTTTTCTCTAATTTTACCCATTTGCTCTTTTGGCCAGTTTATATGTCTTCTTGTCTCCTAAATTTAATCCTAGGTTTGATCCTTTATATTAAGAAGAGTGACAGCTAACAAGTTCAAAGCGCTCACACTGGAATTATTTTGAAAGCTACTGCTGGGGTCTGACGCCACTCCATCCAGTAGAACTTCCTGCAAAGTGGTTCGCTCCCTGCGTGCTGTCCAGCAGGGGACCCACGGCCACATGTGGCCACTGAGCATGTGGAATGCGGCTGGTGTGACCAAGGAACTGAACTTCCCAATCTGATTTATTTTCTGTTACACTTAGCCGCGTGTGTCAAACAGCTAGCTAACTCTTGGATGGCGCAGGTCTTGCATCTTAGCGGTGCCAGGCACATTGCTACTCCCACTGGGCAAAACCAGCTTTAGGTCAGAACTAGCGCCCCTTTGGTGGCGCTAGTGGTAAAAGAACCCGCCTGCCAACGCAGGAGGTGTAATAGATATGAGTTAGGTTCCTGGGCCGAGAGGATGCCCTGGAGAAGGAAAAGGCAACACACTCCAGTATTCTTGCCTGGAGAATCTCATGGACAGAGGAGCCTGGTGGGCTACAGTCCATGGGGCTGCAAAATAGCTGGACATGACTGAAGTGACTTAGCATGCACACAGTGCCCCTTTAGAGCCTTGCTCAAGCTCATTTTGGTCCAGTGGCTAAGACTCTGCACTCCCAGCACAGCGGGGCATGGGTCTGGTGCCTGGTCAGGGACCTAGATCCCACAAAATGCAGGGAAGCTCTCACATGCGGCAACTAAAGCTGCTGGAGTCAAATAAATCGATATTAAAAAAAACCCAAACCACTTATGATAAAGTCTTCTCAGAGGGTAAAGGATCTACTGGCAATGCAGGAAACCTGAGTTTGATCCCTGGGTCGGGAAGACCCCCTGGAGAAGGAAATGGCACCCCACTCCAGTATTCTTGCCTGGAGAATCCCATGGATGGAGGAGCTTGGCGGGCTATAGTCCATGGGGTTGCAAAGAGTCGGACACGACTGAGCAACCAACACTTCCATCATGACAGAGGAAAACGTGAAGTCCTCCAACGAAGAGCTTTTCTTCCTCCCCTCTTGCAGTGTTTACTTCTAGGCTGGCTCTCTCCCGCCCTCAGGTGGAGAAAACGAAGATGACACTGTGCCCGGGGTTTGGGAAGCAGCACATCTCAGCAGCTGCTGTTCTGGAAGCTGACCTACAAGCTGGGCCTGGGGAGACTTGGCTCAACACCACTGGCTGACAGGAAGACGCCAGGCTGTTACCAGAACGCTGGGCCAAGCCAGACAGCATCGTGTCCCGACCTGGGCAGCTGCCCAGTACTTAAGGAAACACCGGAGACACTGTGACAGTTGCCATCTTCCAGAGGAATTTTCCCTGTGACTTAGGAAAAGATCCCCGTGATTCATGCTGCTGCAGACTGACTCGCCCGCCCTGCACCCCTCACCGGGGGCGGTGACCTCGCCACCACCGCAGGCAGGGCTCCAGGCCCGCACTTGCTGGGAGAAGGCTGACCCAGGAGCTCCCACGAACAGGGATGCTTCCCGTTATCTCATACAAGTCAGTTCCAGGCTTACTCGTCAGGCAGTGGAGCTTTTGCTGAAGAGGAGAGGGGTGCTCATGGACCTTCTCCACTGGCTTTACCCGCGAGGCACTCCCCATGTCCACTGCCAAGCCCCGCGTCCCACGTGCGCTCAGGGGCTCCTGTGTCTACTTTAAACCCTCTGCTTTCCTCGCCCCATGGCTGCAGGGAGCTCTTTACAAGAACGTGCCCTACCTCGACCCATCCATTCAGCAGCTGCTGAGTGCAAACGATGGGAGCCAAGTTACCCCAAATCTACTCAATGTCTGACAGCAACAGCTGTGACCCTTTACAAATAACAGAAAACACGCTTCATGGGTGACGACGCAGGCCTCTCTCTTGTCTTCCCCAGTGCCTTAACAGGACAAGACACACTCAAACTTTTGTCTCTCTTTCTATATATGTACACACCAACTTATAAAATACGTATGTTCTACTGAGAAATATTCCCAAAATAAATTTAAAATAAGAATGATAAAGCACCCAAGATTTGTGGATACAAAGGGCCAACTCTAAATTATGCTGGGATTTCTGACTGTGCAAATGGCTGACACCCAACCCCATGTTATCCAAGGGCCAACCAAACCTTTTACAAAAATCTTTAGAAACATCAGAAGAAACACCTAAGATGATAAGCTTCAGATTTGTGTGTGTGTGTGCTGAGGTGCTTCCATCGTGTCCGACTCTTTGCGACCCCATGGACTGTAGCATGCTAGCTTATCTGTCCATGGAATTCTCCAGGCAAGAAAACTGGGGTGGGTTGCCATGCCCTCCTCCAGGGAATCTTTCCAGCCCAGGGTTTGAACCCGTGTCTCCTGTGGCTCCTGAGTTGCAGGATTCTTTACTGCTGAGCCACCAGGAAGGCCCAATCTTCTGCTCTAATATAATGCTACTTATTTGAAACAAATTACACTGAATGAAAATTCGGCATTAACATTCCCTTAGATGATCAAGGAGACGATACATAAATAAGCCTCTTAACAAGAGAGATTTTTTTCTTTCAAATGTACAGAATCAGAAAGAAAACAGCCAGCTGATTGATTTGAAGCTCTCTTCTTTCCTGAATACTTTCAAAGTCCACCACCAAGCACTTCTTGACTCTAGGCCCTAACACATCTGGCGAGTGCGAAGAAGAACCCAGTCAAAGTGCTGTCCTCAAGGTCTCGGTCTAGTTGGGAGGTAAATCTCAGGTGAATTAAAGTTGTCCGAGGCACTATATACATGGTAAATAATTGGCAGAGCAAATAACTGCTATGCAATTGAAAAGATGGGGAAAAGACATGTTCCAGGATGGTGAGAAAAAGTTTCCTCTAAATTTCAGAACAAATGAACTTGAGTTGGAGATACAAAGATGAAAGCAGGAAAGGGATGAGAGGAGTAGTCTAAACAACAGGTCTCTGAGTGGTCTCCCTGAGGCCCCTGGGGAGGGGGGGTCTCCTATTTTTATGGTAACATTGAGACACGCTTTGTCTTTATAACCATCATTCTGCTGATTTCTCACAGGCTACTGGACACATGATATCAAAACAGACAGAATGCAGGCGCAGATTCAGGAGACCAGCTATCTTCAGTTAAGCCAGATATTACAGGGATTTGCAGAAACACACAGCAATGCCATTTTTCCTAGTGAACTTTTGTAAATAGTCATTCCTTATAAAAAATATTCCATTTATGTCAACACATCATAGGTGTGGTATAGGTATTAAATAAATGCATAGCAAAAAATTTTCTCTTTTAGTTTCTGATATGAAATACGTAGCTATAGCTCACTTCAGTCAAAGCTCTCTGGGACCCTCACGAGTTCTGAAGGGTGTGAAGGGGTACGGTGCCCCTCTGTCTGAGCACAGCTCTTCCCATCAATGTGCCAGGCACGACTCACAAGCAAGCGTGCGTGATCTGTGCAGAGAGCTTTCTAGAGCAGTGGCTGTGACATGGGGCCATTCTGCCCTCCAGGAGACACTGGGCCATATCAAGAGGCAATTTTGCTTATCACCGCCAGAGACGGGGAGCTGCTGGCACCTCGTGGGGCTGCCCACGTATCCCGGGGGAGCTCCTGAGTGCACAGCACCACGGGCAGCACCACAGGGGTGCACCTGGACCCCCACGGCTGCAGTGCTGAGGGTGGGCTGCCCTCTTAAGAGCAGCGGGTCTCCTGTGGGAGGCACTCTGTGACCACTAAGTGTCCAGCTTGTAGCACAGGACAGGAGCCGGCGCTGGAGAGGGGATGGCCCAGGGAGTCTTACTCCCTGAGGACAGTGCGCTCCTGGCACCTCCAGACCCCATGTCCTTCCAATCCAACCGTCCTCTCTGCAGAGCTGCCATCTTCCTGGATACCTAGGCCCTAAGCAATGATGATGCGGGATTCCCATTCCCAACAAAATAACTTGTAGAGTCCCTTGGACAGCAAGGAGATCAAACCAGTCAATCCTAAAGGAAATCAACCCCGAATATTCATTGGAAGAACTGATGCTGAAGCTGAGGCTCCAATACTCTACCCACATGATGCAAAGAGCCCACTCACTGGAAAAGACCCTGATGCTGGGAAAGACTGAAGGCAGGAGAAGGGAACGACAGAGGATGAGATGGTTGGACAGCATGAGTCTGAGCAAACTCCGGGACACAGTGAAAGACAGGGAAGCCTGGCGTGCTGTAGTCAATGGAGTCACAAAGAACTGGACGTGACTTAGCAACTGAACAACTAACAACAAAATAATTACATAAGAATTTTTAAAAAGTTTTTTTCGGCCCCACCCAGAGGCATGAGAGATCTTAGTTCCTTGACCAGGGATTCCCCTGCAGTGGAAGCACAGAGTCCTAACCACCAGGCCGCTAGGGAAGTCCCATCAAAACAGATTTTAAAGTACTCCTTGGAGCCCTCTCCGAGTGTCCCTGGAGGCCAGTTTGCGGTTGTATTGGAAAAAATCGGTAAGACGACGATGGGAGAAGGGGCACGGGAGGCCCCTGGCGAGCCTGAGTTCAGAATTCAGCCTCCGCACAGAGGCTTTGGTGTTCTGGGGATTTGAGGTGGGGACTCTCCTCTCAATGGGAGGACCACGGCTGTCCCCCTGAAAACACTCAGCAGCACAACCACTTCGCCATCCTCCGCCAACCTTACGCAGCTCAGAGAGCCTGCTACCGAGTCACGTGACTGGAGAGCCAAAAAGCTTTTCACAGACAGGTGTCTTTCCAAAACACGTTATTCCTGTTAACATGTAATGGGCGTTACCATCACTGTTAGATCAATTAAGAAGCGTCTCTAAAATTTCAGTTTAAATTTCTAAAACAGGACTCTACCACCGATGCCGACGGGACCCCAGCAAGTCTGGCTTCCTGTCTCAGGAACCCTGAGGGGTGGGGGTGGGGAATACAAAGGGACAGGTCACAAGAGGAAGACGAGTTACTGCTGAAGGTGGAAGGGGTCAGAGTAAGCTCACAGGTTAGAGAGAGGGCTGTTCAGCTTTCCTTTCAGCAACAGATATTATGTAAGAGTTGCTGTAGAGACTTTCAAACAAAACTGAGCTGAAACAAGATAAGAAAGGCACAGGACCAGAGAACAACACTCGAACGACCTTTAATGTGCTTGCAACCAATCTTTTCATAAGAAGCATCGACGCTTTTAAAAACGTAACTTTGGACACAGTACACAAATTGAAATAACGCTAACAAAACACATAGCCATGTGATCTGATCCTCTGCAGTGGACTCTGGGACTCCCCAAGCGGTTCATTAGGGTTCTAAGCGCTCATCTAACGAGCCTAGCTATGTGTCTACAGACTCGATGCTGACTGAGGACAGCTGCTCAGAGGCGAGTTCCCTCTGTCAATCGCCACAGGCCTACAAGGCCAAGGTCCCGTGAACTCATCTGTGTCCCCACTCCTGAAAAGCATGCTTGAAATAAACCAGCAGGAAGTAATGGGTGGAAACTGATTCCCAGGACACTTATGGAAAAGCAAGTCAAACATTAACCATTCTGTTTGAAAGGAGGAAAAAAAAATCTACTTGGAAAAAAAAAAATCAAAGATGTACCAAATACAGGTCAGTCAAGGAGTAGAAATTTCTACTAAAAGACAAAAGTACAGCAGCAGTTATGACTTTTAATGGTATTTTGCTGCCCTGAGAGATATATCCTGGCCCTGTATCTTGTCGGGAAAACTTTTAAGGGTCATGCCTGATCTATCCCATGCAGTTAAAAATGGCCAAATGTGAAACTCACCAAGTCATTTTAGGGATGAGGAGCCAGGGCCACAGAAGTTAGGTGCCACTGCTGACGGCCCCCAGGGGTCAGCGTTTGTGCTCATGAAGCCCCGGCTGAGGCACTGCCCCTAGCCACACTTGTCATGCCTGCAGGACTTCACCTTCTTGCTAACGACTCATGCCGCTAAATGGCCCCCATTCTAACCAAAGCAGTCTGCGATGCTAGCCACCAGCTCCTTTGTTTCCCTTGAGGCCAGACTGTCACCAGCCAGGACTTTGTTATAAAGACCTTTCCTCATACTTGAAGTGGCTGGTATACTGGAGTCAGCCGCAGGCCAAGTTCTTTACGTGTTCTTGGTCGGGATGACTTGTCTGCCCTGGACGAGCACCTGCTCTGTACCCCTCGGGCTATGAGGTCCAGGATGTGCTAACTGTCCTAATGGAGGTGTGTCTGCAGGGTAACCTGAGCCAATGCCGACCGTGAAGGTGATGTGACATCTGAAAGGTTCGAAAAGCAGCGTGGGAAACTGTAAGTAAGTAAGTGTTAGTCGTGTCTGACTCTTTGCGACCCCACGGACTGCAGCCCACCAGGCTCCTCTGTCCATGAGATTTTCCAGGCAAGGATACTGGAGTGGGTTGCCATTTCCCTCTCCAGGGGATCTTCCCAACCCAGGGATTGAACCCGGGTCTCCTGCACTACAGGCAGATTCTTCACCGACTGAGCTACCAGGGAAGCCCGTTGGAAACTATAAACCCATGTGAACCGTTCAGGTTAAAACAGTCCAGCTCAAAGTAACATCGGCAGACAGGAGAGGAAGAGAGCGTGTGATGGTTTCATTCACCCGTCTGAGTCAATCGCACTGGCTAAGGGGATGGCACTAGAAGTGAAGATGGACAAGAATACAGAGGGGAGAGAGACAACAGCGGGAAAGCAATGGCCAACCCAGAGTTCAGAGGAGCGGAAGAGCCTCAGCTAGTGCTCCTGCAAAATATAGAGGACCTGCCAAGTGTCAGGCTTAATACACCATGTTGCCTCTGGGATCCTGAGGAGGAAGCAGTGAAGGGCCCAACATTTCAGTACTTTTCAGTGGTAATTTCAAGCTCTGTAGCTCCAGCTCTTAGACAATAGCGCTAGAAAAATACAAAAAGACAAGTGGGGCATCACACTCAGGACACTGCAGGCCGCACCTCAAGCCTCTTAAGCCACTAACGGTACAAACACCCAATCCACCTTTAACAGGCACTTGACTTAGGAGTGGCTTTGAGTTGCTGAGAAGTTGTTATTGTTGTTGTTTTCCAGATTCAAACTTAACATTTTCCATCCTTACAGTCAGGTTCTTTTCATTAAAACAGGACTAAATGAACTATATGCACCGATCTGTGTGTGTGCAACACTAAGAGACAGGTATGTGAGCAAGAAAGGTTTGGGGCAGCACTAGGAAGATGAAGCAGTTTTAATGAAAGATCAACAACCCAAAAAAGGGAAAAGAAAAGGCATATACCTTCGCAGAGCAGCTAAATTTCATTTTCATCTGTTTAGTCAAAAGACCGACACGGAAGTAAGCCAAGTCAAATGCAAGAATGCCACAGTGAAACGTGACTGTCTGCTACAAAGGAAGGACAGGGGAAGACTGGCACAAAGATACTGGTATTTAAGGAACCTTTTGGATTTCTGTTTTCTGCTTTGGGGAGGGCAACAGATTTGCTGGAGTAAACCACCTCCTAAAGAGGAGGGAGACTTAGAATGTACCAAATGGTAAGGAAAAGATAACCTGGGGCTATATCTATTTAAAAAAAAAAAAAGGCTACTGCAGATAATGGCCTGTTAACTTATTTCCCAGACAGAACTGAACTCGATTCTAACTTGGCTTATAGGAAAGGGTCTGACACTTGTAAATTACTGTCACTGTTGATAAGACTAGGGACCTAAACAGTCCAGCTGTGGAGAACTGTGACACCAAATTAAGCAGCTTCTCTGCTACCAAGGATTCAAAACAACCCATTAGCTCTGCCTAGATCCGTGTGGCTCCCAGACCCTCAGCCCAAGGTGCTCTAGCTCAACCGGTCACAAGGAAGAAAAGGTGGAGCCAAGCACTGGCTCTGTAGATGCCCTCAAAGCATACTCCCACCAGGTAGACACAGTCCCCACGAAGCACTCCGGCAGCTTCCTCAATAAGCCCAAAGGAAAGAAGCGAAAGAAGTCAGAACTGGCCAATACAAAGAAAAACAATGTAAAAGATGACAGACGATCGCACAAAAATAGCAATACCAGAAAACCCAAAATATACCAACACTGTCAGGGACAGAGGCTAACAGGACAGGACACTTCCAGGGACACACAGCAAAGTCTGCACCTCGGAAAGCAAGGGTGATGGGAGGAGGGGAGGACGAGCTGCTGAGACAGACCTGCCCGTGAGCATGCTCAGTCGCTTCGGTTGTGGCTGACTCTTTGCGACCCCATGGACTGTAGCCCACCAGGCTCTTCTGGCCATGGGATTTTCCCAGAAAGAATACTGGAATCGGTTGCCATTTCCTCTAGGGGATCTTCCCAGCCCAAGGATCGATCCTGCGTCTCCTGCATTGCAGGCAGATTTCTAACCACTGAGCCACCAGGGAAGCTGAGAGCCAGACCTGGCCCCTTGCAAAGGAAGAGGGAGGATGGGAAAACTGAAAGGAACCTGAACCCAGTCTTGAAAGAGTCCTTGACGCCAGGCTCCACGGCAGGGCTGCTAGATTTCAGGTGGTGGTGGTGGCGGGGGTGGGGTGGTGAACTTGAATATGCCAGCTGCACCAGAGGTGCACAACTTGTCTGAAAACATTCTCATTTCCCCAAAGACAAATAATACAAACCCAAATAACTAAAATGGAGGGCTATGAGCAACACGAGTAAAAGATCTCATACAGGGAAATATTTCAGAAGAGCCTAGATTTTCTCACCCTCAGTTTTCCAGCCCTAAAATGGTGTTTATGAAAAAAAAATGGAAACAATATTTAAGAATAGTTACCTCTGATTCTATTATGTCTTGTCCTTCTTTTGAACTTTTTCCACTTTTCCCTGCTTTGGGTGATTCCTGGGAAACATCAAGCAGAATCAATTAGACTCCTCAATTTTTAGACTGTGTAACATCAAATAAACCAAAATGCAGTTTCATAAGTATTTAGACAATTTAACTATGACTTTTGATAGTTTTCACCAATACCATCACGACTCTCTTCCTTTCTATGGTTAAGAGACCCAGGATTGTGATGCGGTACCCACCGGCCAACCCCAAATTCAGATTCTCCCCGTTTGCTTCGTCTGCATTATCTGGCGCTCAAAACTTGAAGCAGAAACAAGTAAACGCACATTTGTACCATGCTCTCGACATCTTGAAAGATGCACATCACAACCCTTTTTTTCCCCTTCCCACACTCAACTCTGGGAGCGAGGATGTCTGGGGTGATTCTGAAACGCTACAGAGCTCCACCTGAAGCAAAAACATACCTCCCCCCCCCAACCCGTATGCAAGCGCAGCACAGTCACAGCCGTCGCCGCCGCCGCCACCCAGGATAATAATAGTTGAGAGCCCCAGAGCGTCCCTCCGGAGGCAAACCGTTCTCCCCAAGCATTAAGCCCAGTCCATTCGCTGCCCTTCGCCCCAGCCGGAGGGTCCCTGCTGAGACGCCTGCACCCCGGCCTCGGAAGCCCCTGTCCAGGCGCCTGCGAGGATGGGTCAACCACCTCCGCGGCCCCACCTGCCCCCTCGCGCCCATCGCGCGCGCCGCCCCTCAACCCCGGCCGCGCCCCCCACGCCCCCGGCCGGTCCCGGCCTGGGCTCCGCGGCCCCGGGCGGACCCGCTGCCCCCCCGCCCCCACCCCGCACCCGCGCGATCCGGGAGCCCCGCCGGGCCCCGTTCCCGGGCCGTTCCCCGCTGCCCCCCGCGCCCGCCCCGTCCGGCAGCCCCGGGGCCCGACTCACTTTCTCCTTCTTGTTTTTATTCGGCATGGCTGGTGCGGACCGCCGCCGCCTCCCCCGTCGCCTGCCCCCGCCCCGGCCGTCGCGCCTCCCCCTCCCGGCCGCCGCCGCCGCCGCCGCCGCTGCCGCCGCCGCCCGGGGACTGAGTCGTTCGCTCGCTCGCGGTTCCCCTTTCCCAGGCTCCCAGAGGCTGCGGCAGCCGCAGCGGCAGCAGCGGCAGCAGCGGCGGCAGCGGAGGCAGCGGCGGCTTCTCTCCGCCCCTCCCCAGGCCCGCCCCGCCCCTCCCGTCCCCCAGAACTCTCCCCGCCCCCGCGCCCGGCCCCGCCCCCGGCCCGCGTCCCCGCCCCGCCCCGGGCCCGCCTCCGCGCTGGCCCCGCCCCGCCCCGCCCGCGACCCCGCCCCCTCTCCGGCCACCGCCCCCAGTGCGCGGCCCCGCCCCTCCCGCCCCCGCCCCGCCCTCCGGGCACCCCGCCATTGGCCGAGGCGCCTCACGTGCCCTAACGCTCCCCGTTCTCTCCGCTCCTCAGCGCGGCCTTGGTCTCCCTCCCCGCGCTCCGGCTCGGGTCCGTCTCACGCAGGCAGCGGCGGCGGCTGGGGAGGAAGCGTGGGGCTTCGGCTGAGGCGACAGACCGGAGACTGCTGTGGAGGTTCGGGACAGACAAAGCAGGGGGCACATTTGAAACGGATGGCAATAACTTGTGCGGCCAGAGGGACACGAACGGCGACTTCGGCCCCTGGCCGCGGCGGCGCCGGGTAGCGGCTGAGGAGGCCCGGCAGCCACGCGAGCAGCGGTTTCGCGGGTTCCCGCTAGGCCCCGCCTCCTGCGTTGGCCCCGCCCTCAGGGTTCCGCCCGCCTCCTGTGTTGGCCACGCCCCCGGATCAACCCCGCCTCCTCCAGTGTTGGCCACGCCCCCGATCCGCCCCGCCTCTGGTGGCCCCGCCCCACAGGTCAGGCTCTTGCTTTGCCCGTTCAGTTCAGTTCAGTTCAGTCGCTCAGTCGTGTTAGACTCTTTGGGACCCCATGAATTGAAGCACGCCAGGCCTCCCTGTCCATCACCAACTCCCGGAGTTCACCCAAACTCATGTCCATCGAGTCGGTGATGCCATCCAGCCATCTCTTCCTCTGTCCTCCCCTTCTCCTCCTGCCCCAATCCCTCCCAGCATCAGAGTCTTTTCTGATGATGAGTCAACTCTTCGCATGAGGTGGCCAAAGTACTGGAGTTTCAGCTTTAGCATCAGTCCTTCCAATGAACACCCAGGACTGATCTCCTTCAGAATGGACTGGTTGGATCTCCTTGCAGTCCAAGGGACTCTCAAGAGTCTTCTCCAACACCACAGTTAAAAAGCATCAATTCTTCAGCATTCAGCTTTCTTCACAGTCCAACTCTCACATCCATACATGACCACTGGAAAAACCATAGCCTAGACTAGACAGACATTTGTTGGCAAAGTAATGTCTCTGCTTTTGAATATGCTATCTAGGTTGGTCATAACTTTCCTTCCAAGGAGTAAGCGTCTTTTAATTTCATGGCTGCAATCACCATCTGCAGTGCTTTTTGGAGCCAATGGGATTTTATTTTATTCTTTAATTTGGCTTGATTGTAAGCCATGTGAAGAAACCTCTGCATTATGACCAGGAATCACGTGGTTCATTTTACCTTGCTGATAGCTCTTGGGAGATGAGTTTTCCAAGGGAAGTGGGCTAACTTTTTTATATTCCTGCAGTTTGTGTAGTGCAGAAATACTTTAGGTATTAAGACTCTAGGAGTGAGCAGATTTCATGTGCAGGGACCGTTGGTGTCTCACCTGTGAAGATTAGGAACTGAATCTTATCTGGGTACTTCGAAACCATTGTGTTCTCTTAGGCCTGGGTTTTCACTCTTGAAAGTTGCCAGGAAAGCATTTTTGGTTATCCTGTGTGGCTCTGCCATGAGAAAGCTAAAAGAAGAAAAAGAGAACTAATGTGAGGAGTGTCGTGGGAGGTCCTGAAAGTAAGTTCTGCATGCAAGTGTCTGAATGTGTGTCTTTAGACGAATATCCTCAGGTAAATTGCACAGCCCCAAACAGCCATTTGTGCAGAAGAAGCGGTTTTTGATTAGTCTTTTAAGTGGGTTAATAGTTTCTCCAAAAAAAAAAAAAGTTAAAAAAAGTGGAGAGAGGGTAGAGCAATGCCTCTGGTTAATAACACTTCATTTTTAAAATGGCATATATGCCGACAATCTAATAAACCCAGCGTAAGTCTGTACCAGAAAGGATAATTCTGAAGCTGTTAGTTGATGACCACAGAGTTCTAAAGGGGCTCAGGGGCTTCCCTGAGACTTGTCTGTGCCACCAGTGTTCTTGTATCTTAGCCCTTGATGCAGTATTGCCTGTCATTCATTCAACAAACATTTTGTTGGATGCCCACTGTGTGCAAAGCACAGTGCAAAGGATACCACGGTGAACAAGGTGTGACCGTTGTCTTGAAGCACACCAGGTCCTTGGGGGTAGAAACAAGAAAGTCAGTAATCACAGGATGTGACATGGTGACACGGTAAGCCTGCAAGGTCTGGAGTGAGAATGGCCTGGCTTGTAATCGTGAAAGAACACAGGAGTATTTTTATGGCCGAGGAGGAGAGTGAAGGAACAAAGACTTCTAATTAAGACTAGTAGGCTTTGGCAAAGAATTGGACTTCTTTTTGAATGTATAATGGTTCGGGGTCACTAAGGGATACTAAGCTGGGAGTGACTGCTCACATTTGCACTTGAGAAGACATTGTGGCAGGAGTGTTGAGGGAGGGGAGCAACCAAGCTCTCATTCTGGTCCAGATGCTGCCTGTGAGGCCTCTCGATGACAACAACAGGAGGAAGGATCCCAAATACCCTGGAGGCCAACTTGCTCAGGCGGGAGAGCCAGAATCAAAGATGAAAGGCTGATGCCCATGTTTGTAGTTTGGGCACCTTCGTGATGAGGAAGGGACGTAAGGGGATAAGGAGTGGAGAGCAGGCTTTTGAGAAAATGTGATTTCAGTCTTGGGATATGCCGAATTTGAGCTGCAGCTGCAACAAGCTAGTAGGGGTGTCGACTGCAAATGGAAATGCCGATCTGACAGAGTGTCAGTGTGTGTCAGGGTAGCTGTTTATCAGGTCAACTTGAGTTGACCTGAGGGAAAACGTAGGGCAAGATATCAGAAGAGCTACCTAGTTACCACCCAGTGACCTTGAAACCACAGTAACTGGAGAAGCTGGAGTCAACACTGTAAACCTACCACGTGTGGTCCTCAATGGCCATCGAGCTGGTTTTCATTTGTCCGCATTAGAGACGGCCATCTGATAGCCAGAGTTATAGCCAAAAGTTAGTTATAGAATGTTCCCAGGGGACGCTGGGAACCGTGCCATGTCCTGGCTCCTGTGGCATTTACAGGAATGCGGGAGGTAGAGGCAGATCCTGGTCTCAGAAGAAGGGATTCAAAGTAGGCTGCCACAGCC
This sequence comes from Ovis aries, assembly GCF_016772045.2. Taxonomy (NCBI): domain Eukaryota; kingdom Metazoa; phylum Chordata; class Mammalia; order Artiodactyla; family Bovidae; genus Ovis; species Ovis aries. Next base: position 64,307,976 of record NC_056071.1, on the reverse strand, counting down.
TAGATGGGCGGGGAGCCTGGGGGACAATGGATGCACGTACGTGTTTGGCTGAGTCCCTTTGCTGTTCTCCTGAAACTACCGCAACATTGATAACTGGCTATTGTTGTGGCTCAGTCTGACTCTTTGTGACCCCATAGACTGTAACCTGCTAGGCCCCTTTGTCCACGGGGTTTCTCAGGCAAGAATACTAGAGTGGGTTGCCATTTCCTTCTCCAGTTAATTGGCTATGCCCAATACAAAATAAAAAGTAAAAAAAACAAAAAAAAAAAAAAACAACAAAAACAAACCAAACAGGTGTTGAACTGCCTTGGTGGTCCAGGGGTTGAGAATCCACCTGCCAGTGCAGGAGACACAGGTTCCATTCCTGGTCTGGGAAGATCCCACGTGCCATGGGGCAGCTAAGCCCGTGAGCCACAACTACGGAACCTACATGCTCTAGAGCCTGTGCTCTGCAAGAGAAGCCACTGCAATGAGAAGCCCGTGTACCGCAACTAGAGATTGGCCCCTGCTCACCGCAACTAGACAAGGGTGTACAGCAATGCACGTACAGCAATGAAGACCCCGCACAGCCAAAAATAAATAAATGCATTAAAAAAAAAACAGGCTGTCAAAGGGATCTAGAGATAGTGTGTGTGTGTGTTCATACTCATATGTGCATGTGTGTGGTGCGTGCACACGTGTCTGAGATGCCCCATGTTCATAAAGACACTGCCTATATTACACAAAACTCCTTTTTCCTCAGACCCCCACCCTTTTCAAAGACTTATCCTGAGCCTGGCCCCAAGTAACGCAGAAATGCTTTCTCCATGTCCAGCTCCTCTGTACAGTGGATTGCTGCATTTGTGGCGCCGAGGTCTCTCTGGGCCAGAAGGGTCCTGGAGGACTCGGGTCTTGGGCTGCACGGCAGTCATCAGCTGCAGGACCACGGAGTCTTGCTGCCTCACTCAGGAGCAAGGAGTTGGCTGGTGTGGAAAGGCAGGGCACAGAGAAGACGGCTCCTGCCCCACAGTCAGCCGTGGGGCCTTTTCGTGCGCCCACCCTCAGGAGTCCTCCCCACTCCCTTACCCTCAAAGACGTCTGTGACGGCCCCGCCCTCACACGTTCCTCGGAGGCTGGGCCTGCCTCCGTCCCGCCGCCATGCTACCGCCCGGGCCTCCCTGACCCAGAGCCTCCTGTCCTGGCTCCCTGGACATCAGCCTGGGTCCCATCACATCACACACTCAGACTTTCAGCTGAGGTTCCTGGGGGAGTGATCACCTCACAGGCATTCTGGGTTTCCCAGGGCCTGGTGTTGGTTGAAGAGACTGATTTCCCCTGCCTCTGTGGTTTGGCCCATCATCTCAGCCTGTCCTGTGACCTCCTCTCATCTCCCCATCAGCCTGGGATGTGCCTACAAGCCCCCTACTCAGTCCAGTAGGCTCCCCATCTGCACTCATCCCTGCTCCTGGCCAGGGCCTGCCCACAGCCTGGACGGGGCAGTAACTTTTTCAAGGCCACCCCTGGACCTCCTCCACTCCAGAAGTTCAACTCGTTTACTCCCCCTCTACTGTGGTGTTGGAGAAGACTCTTGAGAGTCCCGTCCCTTGGACTGCAAGGAGATCCAACCAGTCCATTCTGAAGGAGATCAGCCCTGGGATTTCTTTGGAGGGAATGATGCTGAAGCTGAAACTCCAGTACTTTGGCCACCTCATGTGACGAGTTGACTCATTGGAAAAGACTCTGATGCTGGGAGGGATTGGGGGCAGGAGGAGAAGGGGACAACAGGGGAAGAGATGGCTGGATGGCATCACTGACTCGATGGACGTGAGTCTGAGTGAACTCTGGGAGTTGGTGATGGACAGGGAGGCCTGGCGTGCTGCAATTCATGGGGTCACAAAGAGTCGGACATGACTGAGTGACTGAACTGAACTGAACTGAACTGTCTCCTCACTTCATTTCCACAGATTGGTGGTTCAACACTCATTACTTGTGGAATTTTGGCCTATTTATTCACACATTACCAATTTGCAGAGCAGGGGTGGAGCGATGGGGAACACATTCCAGCCAGATTTCACTAGAATGAAATGTCCGCAGGAGTTTTGACCACAGAGCCCAGCACACACTCAGTTTGGTGGCCACGGAACGGACAATGATTTGATGGGAACTGCTCTTCAGTTCTGCGGATCCAAGGAAACACCCCAAAGTCACCAACCTAAGGCCCAGGGGTACCAAGACTACTCAGACTAAGGAAAGCCTCTTGCTTGGCCCCTTAGCTGTGATAAGTGCTAGGGGTCAGTTGGTGAATCACCATCTGGCAATAACCTACCCAGCTCTGCAGGGTGTCCTGGACATGACAAACCTAGACAGCGTACTGAAAATCGAAGACATCACTTTGCTGACAAAGGTCCGTATATGGTTTTTTCATAAGTCATGTATGGATGTGAGAGCTGGATCATAAAGAAAGCTGAGTGCCAATGAATTTTGAGTTGTGGTGCTGAAGACTCTTGAGAGTCCCTTGGATTGCAAGGAGATCAAACCGGTCAATCCTAAAGGAAGTCAATCCTGAATATTCATTGGAAAGACTGATGCTGAAGCTAAAGCTCCAATCCTTTGGCCACCTGATGCGAAGAGATGACTCATTGGAAAAGACCCTGATGCTGGGAAAGATTGAGGGCAGGAGGAGAAGGGGATGACAGAGGATGAGATGATTGGATGGCATCATTGTCTCCATGGACTTGAGTTTGAGCAAACTCTGGGAGATAGTGAAAGATGGGGGTGCCTGGGGTGCCGCAGTCCATGGGGTCACAAAGAGTCAGGCACGACTTAGCGACTGAACAACGGAATAGGGTGAATCTGGAGGATTTTCTCCATGAAAGCCAAATGGTGATACATTTATGAAGGTTCTAAAACTTGAAGTTTTGTAGACTGCTCTAAAACAATCTATCAAAGTCATTAAAAAAAGTTCTAAAAATATTTTAATTTCATTAAATATAGATGAAAACCGGGCAACTACACAAAATATAATTTCATTTTCATGGAGATAAAATCCCTTTCTTTTTTCCCTCCCAAACCCCTAAGTCCAGTGGAGGAGATAAGACAGGACAGAAATAACCCAAGGTGGGGAGAGAAGAACACCGTAAGAGCATTAGAGACCTGGGATTAGGAGGTTTCTGAGCGAGGAGGTCAGGAGGCAGGCAGCAGAAAGCTAGCGGGAAGGCCAAGCACTGGGGAACAGCTGCAGTGTGGTAGTGCTGAATTTGAGTTCTTGTCCAGAGTTTGGTGTTAGTGACTTCAACAGGCAGGAAACATATAGCCCAGGCAAAAAGGTCTAACTAGGAATAAATGAATGAAAGTTCTATGGATAGAGGCAGACAGAGGTCAAGCAAATGTTAGAGGGAGGGCACAACATGGTGGCAGGGGTGATGGGAGCTGTCCATGTCCCCACACCTACCTGGGCAGAGGCGGGGCTGTGGTGCTCCCTGAGCCTGGCAGAGTCACGGTCAGAGCCCTCTGTGCAGGGAGGGAAGCCAAGGAGAGGGAGTAAATACTCTGACCTCTCTCCTCCCGCTCACCCCCTCACAGTACCTACCACTGGTGGCCTAACCACCTGGAGCAGTGGGCCAGAGAACCAGCGACATGGTCCCTGGGATGGAGCAGGGCAGAGAAAGGTGTGTATGTGGTGGGGGTCTCTGGAGCGACCTTAAGTGAGAATAACCCCGTGTCATGCAGGAATGGGAGATTAGGAACCAAAAGATGCAGGCTTACATGTCGATAGCATGTGACCTTGACTCAGATCCTCTGAACCAGTGGTTCTCAAACGAGGGTGATTCTATGCCCCGGAGGACATCTGACAATGTCTATAGACGCTTTGGGTTGTCATCACTGGGTGGGGGATGGCTGCTACTGGCCTTTAGTGGTTAGAAGCCAGGGATGCTGCTGAACATCTTATGCTGCACAGGGCAGCCCGTGTAATGAAGAACCCTTCTGCTCCAAATGTCAACACTACTGAGACAGTAGGCTCTGGGAGCTGGGGATGGACAGGGACGCCCAGCGTGCTGCAGTCCATGGGGTCACAAAGAGTCAGGCACGACTGAGCGACTGAGCTGCCTGAACTGAGACAGGGAAACCCTGGTCTAACCCCACGTGTAACAGATATGGCACAACCTTCCCGGCTCCCCCCGTGGTTACTGTGAGCGCAACAGCATATAATGGGCTGACACTGTGTCTACACACTTCATTTAAGAAGAAATTCTCCATCTGGACAGAATGTTACCGTTTTCTGAATGCACTTACACACACACACACGCACACATACACACGTTATTGCCATCTTTCTTTCTGCCCTTGCTGTGGAGAAAGAGAAAACCTCAACTGTGCTTTAAAGACCTGAGGGTAACACCTTATCTAGTGAGAAAAATTCCTTCAAGACAACGACCCCGTGCTGGGAGACCTGAAAAGACTGCCTTTTTGCATGAACCACTATCCAAGTTTTAGCTGAGAGGTGATGAGACTGGCTTTTGAAAAAAATTTTTTTGATTGTAAAATACATGTAAAATCTGTTACATGAACCATTTTGAAATTGCAGTTCAGTAAGAATACTCACACATTCACATCCAGATTTTTTTCATCTTGCTAAACTGAAACTTGCACAACTTCCTGTTTTCTCTCCTCGGACCCCAGCCTCTGGCAAGCACCATTCTACTTTCTGTTTCTAAGAAGTGGAATCACACACGAGTTGACCTTTCGTGACTGGCTTATATTATGCATACTGTCCTCAAGGTTCTTCCACGTTGTAGTGTGGGCCAGAACTGCCTTCTTTTATAAGGCTGAATAATAGCTCATTGTACGGATATACCACAGTTTTTAAATTTATTTATTCCTTGATGGCCATTTGGGTTGCTTTCACCTCTTGGCTATTGTGAAAAAGGCTCTTATGAACATGCTGCTACTGCCAAGTCACTTCAGTCGTGTCCGACTCTGTATGGACTGGCCTACCAGGCTCCTCCTTCCATGGGATTTGCCAGGCAAGAGTACTAGAGTGGGTTGCCATTGTGAACATGGGTACATAAATATTTCTTTGAGATCTTGCTTTCAGTTCTTTTGAGTATATATCTGAACGTGGACTTGCTGGATTGTACGGTACTTGTATTTTTGATTTTTTGAGGAACTGCTATACTTTTACCATAGAGGCTGTACGATTTTATATTCCCATCAACAGCGCACAAGGGTTCCAAATTTTCCAATTTTCCAGTGTTTTGTTCTGAGGGTTTTATAGAACAAAACAGTGGAAAATTGGAAAAATTGGAACCGTTTTTCACCAACACTTATTTGTTTCCTTTTGGTTAGTAGCCAACCTAACTTGTTTGTGCGAGGTGTTATCTCATTGTGGTTTGATTTGGATTTTCCTAATAGTGATGTTCAGCATCTTTCCATATGCCTCTTTATTTGTGTATCAACCCTGAATATTCGCTATAATGGCTGATGCTGAAGCTGAAGCTCCAATACTTTGGCCACCTGATGCAAACAGCCGACTCATTGGAAAAGACCCTGATGCTGGGAAAAATTGAAGGCAGGAGGAGAAGGGGATGACAGAGGATGAGATGGTTGGATAGCATCGCTGACTCAATGGACATGAATTTGAACAAGCTCTGGGAGACAGTGAAGAACAGAGAAGCCTGGTGTGCTGAGTCTATGGGGTCGCAAAGAATCAGACATGACTTGGCAACTAAACAACAGCAACATATCCTCCTTGGAAAAATGTCTAGTCATGGGCATTTTTCAATCAGGTGGTTTGTTTTCTTGTTGCTGAGTTGTAGGAATTCCTCTTGTTTTCTGGATATGAACCCCTTATCAAATGTATGATTTGAAAATATTTTCTCCTCTACAGCAAGTTGCCTTTTCACTCTGTTGACTGTGTCCTTTGATTCGCAGAAATGTTAAATTTTGATGTAATCAATGTATCCTTTTTTTTTTTTTTTTGCCTGTTCATTTGGTGTCATGTTCAAGGAAGTATTGACAAATCCAATGTCATACAGCTTTCCCCTTGTGTTTTTATTCTGAGGGGTTTATAGTTTTAGCTCTTTTGTTTGGATTTTTGATACATTTTGAGTTAATTTTTGTTTATGGTATAAGGTAAGCATTCAACTTCATTCTTTTGCATTTGGATATCCAGTTTTCCCACAGCCATTTCTTGAAGAGACTATCATTTCCGCATAAATGGTCTTGACAGTCTTGTTGAAAGCCATTTGACCGTATATACAAGGGTCTGTTTCCGGGCCTTCTTTTCTCTTCTGTCGTTCTATATGTCTGTCTTTACGCCAGTACCATACTGTTTTGATTACTGTAGCTGTGTAATATGCTTTGAAATGAGGACGTGTGAGACTTCTCACTTTGTGCTTCTTTTTCAAGATTTTTTGGATTGCTCAGGATTTCTTGAGATTCTATATGAATTTTAAGGTGGATTTTTCTATTTCTTAAAAAAATGCCATTGGAATTTTGATAGGGATTGCATTACATCTCTAGATTACTTTGGGTAGTTTTGACATCTTAACAATATAATGCATTCCAATTCATGAACACAGGGTCTTTCAATATATTTGTGTCTTCTTTCATTTCTTTTTTTTTATTTTTTATTTTTTTTTTCTTCTTTCATTTCTTTCAGCAGTGTTTTGTAGTTTCTGCTGTGTAAGTTTCTTTTACCTCTTTGATGAAGTTGATTCTAAAGTATTTTATTCTTTCTGATGCTATTGTAAATGGAATTGTTTTCATACTTTCCTTTTTGGATTGTTCATTGTTAGCCTATAAAAACACAACTGATTTTTTTAGGTGTTGATTTTTATATCCTACAACTGCTGAATTCATTGATTAGCTCTAACAGTCTTTTTTAATGGAATCCTTATGGTTTTCTACTCACAAAGGTGATTTTATTTCTTCCTTTCCAATTTTGGTGCCTGTTTTTTCTTACTTAGCGGCTCTGGTTAGGACTGCAAGTACTGTGTTGAATAGAAGTGGTGAAAGCATACATCCTTGTTTTGTTCCTGATCTTAGAGGAAAAACTTTCAGTCTTTCACCATTGAGTATAATGTCAGCTGTCGACTTTCTAGTCACAACCTTTATTATGGTAAGGTAGTTTCCTTCTATTCTTAGTTTGTTGAGTATTTTTTTTTTTAAATCATGAAAGGGTGTTAAATTTTGTCAAATGTTTTTTCTGTGTCAGTTGAAGTCATCATGTATTCTTCCCCCTATATTCTGTTAAGTGGTGTGTTGTTTCAATAAGATTTTCACATGTCGAGCCATCTTTGCATTCCATGAATAAATCCCAGTTGGCTGTGGTGTATAGTCTTTTTAATTTGCTATTGATTTACTTTTGCTAGTATTTGGTTGAGGATTGTTGCATCAATATTCATTAGGAACTACATCTATAGTTTTTTTTATTATAATGCATTTGCCTAGCTTTGGTATAGAGATGGCAATGCCAACCCATTCCAGTACTTTTGCCTGGCAAATCCCATGGACGGAGAAGCCTGGTAGGCTGCAGTCCATGGGGTCGCTAGGAGTCGGACATGACTGAGCAACTTCACTTTCACTTTTCACTTTCATGCATTGGAGGAGAAAATGGCAACCCACTCCAGTGTTCTTGCCTGGAGAATCCCAGGGACGGGGGAGCCTGGTGGGCTGCCGTCTCTGGGGTCTCACAGAGTCGGACACAACTGAAGCGACTTAGCAGCAGCAGCAGCAGCAGCAGCAGCATACTATATATACATATGTATATATATAATATAATAGATAGTATATTATAAATATATTTAATATTATAAATATATTTAAATATATTTATAAAATATTTATAATATGCTATCTATTATATTATATATAATTCTATGTGTATAATTAGCTCAACTGACAAAGTTGGAGTATGAGAAGTAGACTATATACAGACTATATTTTGTCAGTTGACCTAATTATACTTTCTAGAGAATTTTTTTCCCCTCTACCCTAAGATCCATCCTAAGCTTCAGGTATTGCATTAAATTGTCATGTCTCTTCAGCCTCCTTCAATCTGGAATATTCAGTTTAGTATATTTCTACAGCCCTTTCTTTCTTCCTGATATTAACATTTTAAAAGAGTACAGTCCCCCCACTTCCCCTTTTAAGGAACAGAACCGTCCTCATTTTGCTGTCTCATGTTTCCTCTGATTCTCGTGAGGCTGTGCATTCTTGTGTCTTTCTTCAGGTAACACACTGGGAGATAGCAGTACCCTCACCTTTTACATGGTGATTCCAGATGCTGGCCTGAGTCAAACTTAGGACTCATAAGACAGTTTTCTCTGGGTGACCCTAATGTCCCCTCTGCCTTTCTATCCTACCTAAATAGTCCTAATGCAAACGTGATCTATGAGAAGAATTTCCAACCATTTGTGAATTAGAAATAATTATTTCCAAATTAGAAATAAGATAGTTGAAAATTCTTTCCATGCTTGGCCTCTTTCATTCTTTTTTAAAAATGATAATTAACATGAATTTTATTGATAAATAGAAATGCTATGATAAGTAATTGATATTATCCTATGTGGGTTTACAATAGAATTTCTCAACCTGGATGCCTGGTTTAGGTGAGATACGGTTGTGGGTAGTGTGGATGATCCTAAAACAAAAAAGAAATATTTTTGTACCTTGCGCAAGATCTTAGCACTCAGAGTTGATGGAGCAGCCCCATTATCCGGTTTTTAGAGTTTTTCTTCATTCTCAGATTGTGTTGTTGATAGAACTGTATTTGACAGTCCTACTCTTTGCCACCTCATGAACTGTAGCAGAGAAATATCATGTAGAAATATCGATAACCTCAGACATGCAGACGACACCACCCTTATGGCAGAAAGTGAAGAAGAACTAAAGAGCCTCTTGATGAAAGTAAAAGAGAGTGAAAAAGCTGGCTTAAAACTCAACATTCAAAAAGTGAAAGATCATGGCATCCAGTCCCATCACTTCATGGCAAATAGATGGGGAAACAGTGGAAACAGTGACAGACTTTATTTTCTTGGGCTCCAATATCACTGTAGGTGGTGACTGCAGCCATGATATTAAAAGATGCTTGTCCTTGAAAGAAAAGCTATGACCAACTTAGACAGCATATCAAAAGCAGAGACATTACTTTGCTGACAAAGGTCTGTCTAGTCAAAGCTATGGTTTTTCCAGTAGTCATGTATGGATGTGAGAGTTGGACTGTAAAGAAAGCTGAGTGCCAAAGAATTGATGTTTTTAAACTGTGGTGTTGGAGAAGACTCTTGAGAGTCCCTTGGATTGCAAGGAGATCCAAGCAGTCAATCCTAAGGGAAATCAGTACTGAATTTTCATTGGAAGGACTGATGTTGAAGCTGAAACTCCAATACTTTGGCCACCTGATGCGAAGAACTGACTCTTTGGAAAAGACCCTGATGCTGGGAAAGATTGAGGGCAGGAGGAGAAGGGGACGACAGAGGATGAGATGGCTGGATGGCATCACCAACGTGATGGACATGAGTTTAAGTAGGCTCCGGGAGTTGGTGATGGACAAGGGAGCCTGGTGTGCTGCAGTTCATGGGGCCGCAAAGAGTTGGACACGACTGAGCAACTGAACTGAACTGAATTGCGGCATGCCAGGCTCCTCTGTCCATGGGATTTCCCAGGCAAGGATACTGGAGTGTGCTGCCGTTTCCTCCTCCAGGGGATCTTCCTGATCCAGGGATCAAACTTGTGTCTCCTGCATTTGCAGGAGGATTGTTCACCACTAGCGACCAGGGAAGCCCCGCTCCTAGAGAGCAGTGGGCAAAAGCATCGTGTTTGTTTGGTTGTGCTCATTCTCAGTTTGAGGCCACGTAGGAGAGACTGTTTTATTAATCATTGATGACTCCAGGTTACACAGAAGGAACAAGAGGAGGCTGATAATGTCAGGCTCTCTCAAATCGCTCATTCTAACCCTGAATATTCAATGGGAAGGACTGATGCTAAAGCTGAAGCTCCAGTTCTTTTGGCCACCTGATGTGAAGAGCCAACTCATTGGAAAAGCCCCTGATGCTGGGAAAGACTGACAGCAAAAGGGGAAGAGGGTGGCAGAGGATGAGATGGTTGGATGGCATCACTGAGCCAATGGATATGAGTTCGAGCAAACTCTGGGAGGTGGTGGAGGACAGGGGAGCCTGGCGTGCTGCAGCCCATGGGGTCACAAAGAGACACGGCTGAGCGGCTGAACAATAACAACAGCCTCCTGTTAGATGGCACCAACTGACAGGGAAATCATGGGCGCAAACGTGCTGTTCCATCCTAGGAGAAAGCCAGAGGGAAAGTCGAATTCAGAAGAGAGAATTCCTATATGCTGCAACTGGCCACTCCCTTTTATCCTCTGCTGTTGTTGCCACTATTGGACAAGTGGAGTGGGTGGCGCCTCTCTCATTCTCAGGGAGCTGTGTGTCCCAATCACGCTCACAACACTGCTCAGGATTCCCTGGTTTCAACTAACAGGAACCCTCCACGCTAAGCCGAGTGAAATATGGAGAGTTACCAGCAGGACCCTGGGGACACAAACATGAAATGAAGGTGGGCCTGGGTCCCCACAGCAAGAGGCCTGGGCCTGGGAGCTGTGTCTGACAGCCAGCCCCTGGTCCCCCGAGTTCCATGGAGTTAGGGAGGGAGGGCTCCCCAGGGGAGAAGGTGCAGGACAAACGGAAGAAGAGCAGATGCCCAGCGCACGTCCTGCCATTTTCTCGGCCTTTGGAACCCAAGTTTCTTCTCCCATCGTGAGGGCACCAGCGGAGCGTCTGCCTCGCTGACCCGTGAGTGCCAGGCGCTTCACGGGGCTGCCTTGTTCGCAGGCACATTTGTGCCACGTCACCCTGAGACCACAGGGAATTAGTTCAGATGGAGGGGCCTCAGATAAGAGGGCCACTCTTTGGTCTGGGCAACAGTTTGGAGTGTGTCCTGATGTCAGGAGCCTTGCTGGACCATCTGAACTAAGAAATGCGGGGAGAACGGGGCCGAAAGTCAAAGGGGCTGAAGAGTCAGGAAGGAGGAGGGGCTGGGGAGGCCCTGTTGGCTGCGTTCAAGTCAAACTTATGAGGGATGGAAGGCGGAGGAGAGACACAGGGATGAGGAGCCAAGGAAGCCACCTGCTAGAGCGGCTGGAAAACCCTAGATGGGCCGGAAGCAATCAGAGCTGCAGAGGTCAGAGCCGGCTCAGAGCTACAAGTGTGCTCCAGCCCAATTCCCAGAGGCCAGGCCCCGTGGAAGCCTGTGTGCTTGGCTTTGCACGTTGGTATAGCTTACAGTGGGCTCTTTCTCAGGCTAGTCTTCCAGCTGAGTTTCTGTGCTGACAGCCGAAAGGCCTAATGGTAGTGCTATGACAATTTGGGGGCTTCCTTGGTATCTCAGATGGTAAAGAATCCACCTGTAATTCAGGAGACATGGGTTCGCTTCTTGGGTCAGGAAGATCCCCTGGAGAAGAGAAAGGCTGCCCACTCCAGTGTTCTTGCCTGGAGAATTCCATGGACCCAGGAGCCTGGTGGGCTACAGTCTATGGGGCCACAAAGAGCTGGGCATGACTGAGCAACTAACACACAGAGGACAATGTTTGTATCCCTCTCAGATTCATGTTAAGGCTCTAGTTCCCAACATAATGATGTCTGGGAACGAGGTCATCGAGAGGTAATTAGTTCCTGAGGGTGGAGCTTTCGTGATGGGATTGGTGCCCTCGTAAGATGCAAGAAAGCTTGCTTCTTCTCTCTCTCTGTCTCTTCCGGCTTCTGCCATGTGAGGACCAACAAACCAGGAAGTAGGCTCTCACCAGACACCAGATCTGCTGAGGCCTTGATCTTATACTTCCTAGTTTCCAGAACTGTGAGACCTAAGTGTTTGTGGCTTAAGCCACCCAACCGATGGTGTTCTGTTACTGTGGCCCCAACTGCTACAATGATGACAATACAGGTAGATGGCAAGAGTGGCCCTCCTCCCCATCTCCACACCCTTTACCATGCGATTCTGCTGGGCCCTCCCACTGTGTGTGGAGTACACGCCCCTGCCTCATGATATTGGGTTCCGCCATGGATTTGTGCTGGCCAGTAGGATGAGGCAAAAGTGAAGGTGTTCCAGTTCCAAGCCTCACCTTCAGCAGGTCTGAGTGCCCCCCTTAGTCTTGGGGCTTCTGCCATCACCTTGGAAAGAATGGGCCCAGGATCGCTTCTGGTTTTGGAAGAGGTGCGGGGTCTTTGGAACAGGTCTATTCCTGCCAACTCCACCTGTGTTAGGCACCCTGGGCAGCCACAGATGTGGGGCTGATCTCCACCAAGCCCAGCCTGGGTGAACTGACTACCCTGTAACCCTCAGGTCACCCACAGATCTGTGAGATGAAAAGATGTCTACTTAAGTCACTGAGGTTTGGGGTATTTTTGTTACACAGCCCATTTGGCAATAGCTGTATAAGATCTAACCAAACTATCAAAGCAAAGATTCAATAACCTTCAAAGCTCACCTCTTCTCCTTTTATTTGTTCACCATTTATTGCACTCTTTCTGTGTTTCTGGAGTTGGGATGATAACAGTAAAGAGGATGAACAAGCCGCTTCTCTTGTAGAACCTACATCCTGATGGGGAAGACACACAGTGAATATGTAGGCAAACAGATGAATGAGGTCATTTCAGACATTGAGAGACTATGAAAAAACAAAACAAAACAAAAACAAAGCCAAGTGAGTAATGCTTTAGCCCATGCCATCCAAGACCGTAGCCACCAGCCACATGGACACTTACATTTAAAATAACTAAAATGAAATAAAATTTAGAATTGAACCCTTTAGCCACACTAGCCATGTCAAGTGTGCAGGAGACACACATCTCTGGTGGCTACCACACTGGACAGAACAGACGCAGAACATTCCCATCATTCCAGAAATTTCCATGAACAGTGCTAGCTAAGTTAGACTCAATCAGGTGCCTGGTCAGGGGACAGTGGTGGCTACTTTAGCTACAATGATCAGGAAAGCCTTCTCTGAAAAGGTAAAATTTAAACGTATACCTGATTTTTTTAAAAAAGTCAGCCATCTAAGATACTGGCAAGAGCTTTATAACCCAAGGACCAGTTGGTGTAAAGTCCCTGAGGCATTAATGTTATTGTCTGCCTCTTTGTGACCCCGCGGACTACCGCACACCAGTCTCCTCGACTGTCTCCCAGAGTTCACTCAAATTCACGTCCACTGAGTCGGTGATGCTATCTAACCATCCATCCTCTGCTGCCCCCTGCTCCTTTTGCCTGCAGTCTTTCCCAGCATGAGGGTTTCCCCCATGACTCAGTGGTAAAGAATCTGCCTGCAATGCAGGAGACGCCGGAGACTCCAGTTCTATCCCTGGGTCAGGAAGATCCCCTGGAGGGGAAAATAGCATTCCACTCCAGTATTCTTGTCTTGAAAAAAATCCCATGGACAGAGGAGCCTGGCAGGCTGCAGTCCATGGGGTTGCAAAGCGTCAAACACAACTGAGCAATTAAGCACGAAGCCCACTAAGGCATAAAGACATTGGCAATGCAATCTGACTTAGACCATTCTTCTGGCTGACGGATGAGGGTGGATGTAGGCGAGGGTGGGGATGGGGTGGGCAGAGAAAGCCAGAATCCTAGCTTGCAGCCTTCACAGGGGTCGTGGCTGGACATAGAGTTGACTTGGGTTGTTTTCTCCATCATAAGTTGGAGCTGGTACTGACCTGGGTACTTTCATGTTCTCATTATTTGGGGCTATGCTACTATCGAGATGACACCATGATAATCCTGTATTTCATAGATGGCTGTTCGACTCAGCTTTGACAAGGTAGGGAAGGCCTATTATGGGGTTCTCCCTTTTCTCCATTTCTTTCAAAATCTAACTCACTCCAAAGGTAAAATATTTGTTGCACAGATTTCAGCAGGCACCAGTATATAGGAGAAAAATTAAAATGAATTATAATCTCATGTCTTTGTGTATGCTGCTGCTGCTGCTAAGTTGCTTCAGTCGTGTCCGACTCTTAGCGACCCCATGGACTGCAGCCCACCAGGCTCCTCCGTCCATGGGATTTTCCAGGCAAGAGTACTGGAGTGGGCTGCCATAGCCTTCTCCTATAAGCGCATATATATATATATAATGCATTCATTATTTTGTTTTATATTATTTTTTGGCTGCACTGTGCAGCTTGCAGGCTCTCAGTCCTGACCGGGGATTGAACCTGGGCCAAAGCAATGAAAGCCTGGAATCCTAACCAGTAGGCCACCAGGAAACTCCCTGAAACCTGCAGCTTCAGGACGGAACGTCATGGCACCTTAACTTGCTCCTATGCGTAGCTCTATGGATGCTGCTGTCCAGGAAGCTGGTCCCCCTTTAGTCTCCTTTCGCTGTCTGAGTCCTTGCTAGTGCTAAGTCGCTTCAGTCGTGTCTGACTCTGTGCAACCCCATGGACTGTAGCCCCTCAGGCTCCTCTGTCCACGGGGATTCTCCCGGTAAGAATACTGGAGTGGGGTGCGATTTCCTTCTCCAAGAGTCACTGCGGCCCTCTGCGGACTCCTCCCTCGTTTGAGTCCCTTTTTTTCCTCCTCTCTCTCCTGGACTCCTGGTCCCACTGCTGTTCCTGAGGACCAGTAATCACAAGACAAAGACCTTCCACCCCCTCGTGGGGTTCTTGTCCTGGGGGGCCTTCCAGCTCTGTCTTCTGACTCTGCCTGGGGTCTCCTCCTTTTGTCTTTGGACTGTTCATTGTGGATTCCTTGACTCACTCTTGGTCCCTGAGAGCCTTGCCTTGGATCCTCCTCTGGGTCTTTCCACCACGGGCTGCCTTGGGTGCACATCTGGCCCCTGGGGCCCAGCCCCAGCCTCCTTGGTCAGTGTCCTGGTTTGGTCCTCAAACATTCCTCCTTACAGACTTTGCTTGGCACCAACAGGACAGCTCTAACTCCTCAGGATGCCAGCAGGGCCCTCTGAGACGTGCCCTTGCCTCTGCTCCCCCTGCATCACTCATGTCTTCCAAGCACGCTGACCCCACAAGGTCGTGCCTTGGCTCTGCTTCCCCGACCTCCTTGCCTAGTAAAATCCTCCTCAGTCTGAAAACTCAGCCCAAAGTCCACCCCAGCCCTGGAGCCTCTCCCAGCCTCCCTGTGGGAATCACTCCCTCTGGGTTCTGAAGACGCGGCCTCAGGACCCCTGGAGAAACATCAGTGCTTTCTCTGTCCTCTCCCGCATTATTGCTGGCTGCTTACCGTCTGCTCTTACCTGGCGTCTCTCACGTTTCTTCTGCTGGGATTACCATTCAGCCTGGTGCCTAGAGCCAGGCCAGGTCCACACTCCTCCTCTGCTTCCAGCCTCCAATGCAGGGAAGCACCTGAACCTCTCTCTATGCCGCAGCTGCCACATCTGGGAAATGGGTGCAGCACTTGTGCCTCCTTTATAGATGGCTATGAGAATGTGTGTGTTAAAAAGCAGAGACGTCACTTTGCTGACAAAGGTCCATCTAGTCAAAGCTATGGTTTTTCCAGGAGTCATATAGAGATGTGAGAGTTGCACCTTTATAGAAGGCTGAGCACCAAAGAATTGATGCTTTTGAATTGTAGTGCTAGGAAAGACTCTTGAGAGGCCCTTGGACAGCAAGGAGATCAAACCAATCAATCCTAAAGGAAATCAACCCTGACATTGATTGGAAGGACTGATGCTAAAGCTCCAATACTTTGGCCACCTAATGTGAAGAGCCAACTCATTGGAAAAGACCCTGATGCTGGGAAAGATTGAAGGCAGGGTGAGAAGGGGGCGACAGAGGATGAGATGGTTGGATGGCTCAGTGGACATGAGTTTGAACAAACTCTGCGAGATAGTAAAGGGAAGCCTGGCAAGCCACAGTCCACGGGGTTGCAAAAAGTTGACCCGACTGAGCGACTGAACAACAATGAGAATGAAAGTGAAAATAGTGCCTCTTTATGACTCTCCCCCTCACCAAGCTATAATCTCCTTTGTTGTTCTTATTGTTGAGATACTCAGTCATTCCTACTCTTTGCAACACCATGAACTGTAGCCTATCAGGCTCCTCTGTGCATGGGATTTCCCAGGCAAGAATACTGGAGTGGGGTGCCATTTCCTTCTTCAATAATCTCCTTAGGGGCAGGAATCATGACATGTTCACCTTGATGCCTCTTCCCTCCCTCCGCCCCCAACTGAGCACAGTGCGTGGTATACAGTAATCACTCAATAAAGATCACGAAACTGGACCGTCAGGCAAGGTTGTATACTCCTTTTGCAAAGGACCCTTCATGCATTCCCACAGAACCTGGCATGTTTTAGGCACTCAGTAAATGCATTTTGGATGGAACTTGAAAACATGTCCTCATTTATTTCTCATGGGTCAGGAGGCTGTGGCCAGCTGCTATAATTCATGCTGGTTTCTTTGGACCCTGGAGGAACAAAGAAAAGTGACATCAAGGCAAAAGGGGGCCATGTGGCCAGGAGATTTTCCCTCAGACACTTGGCATCTATAATTACTCACTGTTTGCAGGGAAAAGACGGCAATCTAATTTACACTCCCAGTATTCTCCTTGTGGTGCAGAAAACCCTTCTGCCCAGCGTCCCTCAGCCCAGTGTCCCTCAGCCCGGCGTTCCTCAGCATCCACATGCTGCAGAGGCTGTTTTTGTCCCAAATATGTTGCTTGGTTTTCCCCCTTCCTCCTTGTTTCCCTCCTTCCCTCCCTCCTTGTTTCTTTCCTTCCTTCCACCAGTTTTAGATGACCTACAGGGTTATTAGAATTAAAATTCTGTGCAATGCATCACATGAGATGCCTTTTGCCTGCAGTCGGCTCCATCCAGAAACTGTACCCTCATCTCAAAACCCCCTCCAAAGCCGCGATCTGCACTTGGGCAGGGTGGGACAAGGCCACGAAAGCCAAGCAGATGTTGCTACTTCGGGGCCAGATCCCACGGCCCACAGAACAAGGCAGGCCTGTCGTGGAGAGAAAGAGATGAGGCTGTTTTGAACCTAAACTATGATTAATTACTCTGCATGTTGCTGAAGACTGTAAAATAGTCAGCACGCCCGTGCACAGACTTGTACCTTAAATAATTTGTAGCTATTACACATCCAGAGCTGAGTCCACGTGATAGGCTTTGATGAACTACCTACTGTGTGTTTGATGGTTAACTAGGAGCCGTGAGGACTGTAAGAGTCTGACACCGATTCCACTTAAAATGGGGCTGCAAGGCCTTTCCTGGTGGTCCGGTGGTA
The DNA here is from genome assembly GCF_016772045.2 of Ovis aries. Taxonomy (NCBI): domain Eukaryota; kingdom Metazoa; phylum Chordata; class Mammalia; order Artiodactyla; family Bovidae; genus Ovis; species Ovis aries. Next base: position 64,290,751 of record NC_056071.1, on the reverse strand, counting down.
AAGAATCCAGCTGCTAACGCAGAGGACATGGGTTCGATTCCTGGTCCAGGAAGATCCCAGATGCCGTGGGACAGCTAAGCCTGTGCACCACTACTGACCCCGTGCACCTGGAGACCCGGCTCCACACCTTGAGAAGCCCGTGCTCGGCAACTGGAGAGGGGCCCCCTCTCGCCACAACTAGAGAAAATCCGTGCAGCAATGAAGACCCAGGGCGGCCATAATTCATTAATGAATGATTTTTAAAAAAGCACTTTGAGAATAAGACTCCTGTGAGGAAGCAAAGGAAGACTTGATGGGAGTTGGCCACGCAGACCCCTGGCACTCAGGCCCGGCCCCCAGCATGCTGTAGGAGCTCAATGATTGCTCATGGCAAGAATCAGTCTGCAACACCTTCCCTTTACAGAACACCTCTGTGTATTATCTCATTTTGGGATGTCGACTAGGCAGGGGTATTCGCATTGCAGGACCACACCCCAGGAGGCTGAAACCCCAGACGGTTCTTGCCTCCCAGGTCTGGAGGCTGCAGTCTGTGCTGAAGATGCCAGTGGGGTTGCCTCCTCTGTGGTTCACCAGGGAAGCCAGGCCTCTGGGCTTGGCCTCCAGCTGGCTGCCTTCTTCCTGCGTCGTTGCGTTCCCCTGTGTGTGGGTCCCAGGTTCTCTTTTTGATGAAGATGCCAGTCGAATGGAATCAGGGGCTTCCCCTGATGATGTCTCTGCAACTTGATGACCTTGGCAAAGACCTCATCTCCAAATAGGTTGTGTTCTCAGGTGCTGGGAGTTTGGATCCCAACGTGGTTTTTAGGGGGAGGTAAACAATTTGAGCTATAACAGCAGGAGCAGTGGGGGTGGGGGACCCAGAGAGAGGTCACGTGGCTGGGACAAGCCCACATCAGAGCCTTCTGCTGCAGATTCCGGGTTTTCCTGTGTCTCCTGAGGCCCCATCAGGCGCACCAGGTGGAGGGACAGTCAGTACTGTGGGGACCAGAGCCGAGAGAAACCAGGGTCCAGAGGGAGCATGACCCTGGAGGAGAGGGGGCCTTGCAGCGGGGTCCACGCGGAACTCCCCAGGTTGCCCGGGGGGAGACCTTACTCTGAAATCGAGGTTGCTGGGGTGGCGTCTCTCGAGTATGAAATCCTCAAGGTCAAGTTCTAAACCGTGGTGGGGAGGAATAGAGCTGTTACAATGAGGGGAGAAAAGGTGGAGAGGGGTTGACTAGGAGGCCACAGGTGGAGGTGGGGGTAGTTCATGAGAAAATGGGTCAATCCCTGAATCCCAAGTGCTGCAAGTCTTGGAGGAGTTCAAAGTCACAGACCCGGGCTGTGAGAGGGGTTTTCTGCAGGTGATAAGTGTGGGTGCGGGGGGGTTGGGTGGGGTGCAGAAAGGACTTCTGTGTGATGAGAGTGCTGGGGGGCCAGAACCGTGAGCCACCTTGCAAGGAGGGCAGCCTGAGCTCAGGGAGCCCAGGGCACCCAGAGAAGCATCCAGGCCTCTTGGGAGAGGTCTCCTGCCCATGGCTCCCAGACAGAGCCTTTCTTGTCCACACTTGCTGCAGCCCAAGCAGAATGGACTTGGGGCCACAGAGCAACTATCTGCCCTCCTTTTTTTTTCCTTGCCTCCCGACACGGGTTGTGGGATCTTAGTTTCCTGACCAGGGACTGAACCTGGGCCCCCCAGCCCTGAAAGCTCCAAGTCCTAACCACTGGGCCTCCAGGGAAGTCCCCACATCTCTGTTGATTTGACTCTGAAACAGGCAACGGTCCAAGGCTGCTGCAGCTGAATCCCAACTGCGGTCTGTTTCTTACGCTTCCAGAGCACTGTGTCCACACTAGCATTAACCCGTGTGATGGGAGGAGGCCTTCTGTGGAGCAAGTCTACAGACCTCCGGAGCAACAACAGTGCTGGGGGCCAGGGCGGGGCGGGGGGTTGTGAATCTGTCCCGAAATATGGAAAACTGCTTTCTCTGTGTAAAGTGGGAAGAAGACAATTTTGAACTGTACAAAGTCAGAATTACAGATCATTATCATTCAGAGAAATGCACGCTCATAGTTATAAGTTTCTTATACAGACAGCGTGGCAACCAGACTCCCAAAGGATCATCTAGCAGGCCTCCCTGGAGGCTGAACTGAAGGAGAAAGAATGATTTATCGTTTGTACCTAGAAGGTGGGCTTCCCAAGTGATGCTAGTGGTAAAGAACCTGCAGAAGATGTAAGAGACGTGGGTTCGATCCCTGGATCCTGAAGATCCCCTGGAGGAGGGCCCGGCAACCTACTCCAGTATTCTTGCCTGGAGAATCCCATGGACAGAGGAGTCTGGCAGGCTACAGTCCATGGGGTCCCAAAGAGTCAGACACGACGGAAGTGACTTAACCCGCATGCATGCACCTGGAAGGCATGTGAGGCTGACTGCACGTTCTACTGTGGTCCTAGGTTTCCGTTTTCCAATGACAATCACATTCCGCCCATCCATTCCCTTGAAACTCAGGGCAGGTAATGTGGGATGACCACCAAAGCTAGGTCATAAAAGTCTTTCCCTCAGGACCATGCGCTTAGAACCCAGCTGCCATGCTAGAAGGAAGCCAGTTAGGTGCACACGTGGAGGCCTGGTGTGGGTGTCCTGGCAGCACCCTCCGCTGAGATGCCAGCCCACAGGCAGCACCAAACTCACTCTAGGGCAAGCTGCCGACTGCCACACACCAGCAAGAGCACCAGCTGAGCCCAGTCAACCCCCAGAACCCGGGGAGGTGATGACACCGTACTTATTGAAAATGCTTATTGTCGTGTTAAGCCACTAAGTTTTGGGGGTGGTTCATTAGGCAGCAATAAGGAGCTGGAATAGATGGAAACGGTGCTTAGAGGAGGCAGCCAGCCAAGTGAACACGACTGATTTCACCCCATTGTTTACACATGACGTGCTTGAACATACACATGTAATGTTGCCTGTTAGACGCATAGTTACCTCTGCCCACTTAATGATCAGCGAAGCACCCTGAGATGGGCAGGGGTGGGGCGCAGCAGACACACAGAACATCTGTGGAGCCCGAGGCCCCAAAGACAATGCAGCGTTCACTCGTTAAACAGATATTATTAGGCATGTTTACCTAGGAGGAACAATCTGTGAAATAATAAGTCTGCTGATTTCTATTCTTCTCTGTTTGCAGGTTGAGTTTTTATTATTTTCATCCTAGCACCAGTCAGAAAACCACAATGTCTAAATATTGAAATGGTGTGCTTCCAAAAGCTGCCAAGATGTACTGGCAACATGAGTTTCTCTCCGGAGCCCTAAGTTTTAGAGAGCAATTTGAATGAGTCATATCCTTGTGGTCAGGGGTGATGCAAGGCGCTCTGGTAACGACACCACACAGCCAGGCTCAGCTGCCCTCTGGGTGCAAGGCCCTTGCTCACAACCTCATTAAATCCTTAGAACAACCCTGCGAGATGGTAATGACTGTCCCCATGCCATAGACCCAGGCACCTCTCAGGGGTGCATCCAGTTTTGAGTCCTGAAGCTTTCAGGCTAGGGTGGATCCTGGAAGGGAAAGAATACACTTTAGAATACAAGGTGAGGTCCAAGGCCCTGGGCTGGCCCATGTGAACCAGGGGTCCCAGAGGTAAACTGTTTAGCTTCCTTTGAGCCTGTAAATGATGACGTTGCAATCTAAAGCCCTGGCTGTCCGTGCAAAGTCCGAGGTATTTCTGTGACACGCCAGTCTTCCTGTGTCCTGGGCAACAGCAGACCACGTCCAAGCTCGGGACCCGGCACTTTCCAAGGAGTCGGGTCTGTAGGAAACGGCAGTGAGAGCTGGACTCTGCTCCCAGCTTCTCTGCTGCAAGGTGGCTAGCGGCTGCCAGAACAGCAGAGTATCCTGGCACCTGCCCCGTAGTGGGGCTCCTCCGGCTGGTCTCTGACATCTGCGGTCGACTCCCTCCTGCCTGTGTGTGCTAAGTCATTGCAGTCGTGTCCGACTCTTTGAGACCCCATGGACTGTAGCCTGCCAGGCTCCTCTGTCCACAGGATTCTCCAGGCAAGAACCCTGGGGTGGGTTGCCATTTTCATCTCCAGGGGATCTTCCTGACCCAGGGATTAAACCTGCGTCTCCTGCATTGAGGTGGATTCTTTACGGCTGAGCACTGGGGAAGCCCCCAAGTCCATCCTACTCTCCTGCCATCTCTCCCAGGCTGCCATCTTTTGCTCGCGTAGGTGGGCACAGGGCACTCCTTCCAGCCTCTTATTGCCTCCTCCTGCCACTCGAAAGCATTTGAGAAAGGCAGGGAAAGCCTCATGGCTCTGCTATCAACAGGAGGCCTTCTCTTCCTTCTGAAAGTAGAAACCAGCTCCATCTGATCTGGCTGAGGCTGTCTGGTACCCGCTGGGCACCAACGGTTCCCGGAAACCCATCTTCCTCCCATGCTTTCCCCAGTGTCCACACCCCTGGCCTGTGATTCCTGCCTGAGATGCCTCCGGGAAAGCAATTCTTCCTTTTATCGTTGAACATTGCCCTCCTCTGGCTCCTCCTTTGAGCCACCCCTTGGGGAGAGTTTATTTCCACACTGCAGGCAGGGAACAACACTGCAGACCCACGCAAGGGGCTGGCAAACATTTGTGGGTGTTAGAATCTTTTTGGGGGGGATTGTTAAAACAAGGGGCTTCCCTGGTGGCTCAGTGGTAAAGAATCTGCCTGCAAGGCAGGAGACACAGGAGGCGCGGATTCGATCCCTGGGTCGGGAAGATCCCCTGGAGGAAGGCATGGCAGCCCACTCCAGTATTCTTGCCTGGAGAATCCCATGGACAGAGGAGCCTGGTGGGCTACAGTCCAGGGTGGCAAAGAGTCGGACGCGACTGCAGTGACTGGGCACACAACGGACTGATGTTAACTGCACGTAAATAAGGTGTACAATTCGGGAAGTTCTGACAGAGACACCCACCCGCGAAATCTTCGCTCTCATCCAGATCAGGCAGACCGGGCGCCCCTAGAGTTTCCTGTGTCTGTTTGGAGCCCCCCATCCTGCTTCCCCAAAGCCCCCTCCCCTCCCAGGCAACAGCTGGGCTGCTTCCCGTGACTGTATGTTATACACACGTCCTCGATTCCCATACAAATAAAATCGAGCAGGGTGCGCCCATTTTACATCTGCTTTCTATCACTCACATCGTGATTCTGAGATTCATCCAATTTGCTGCATTTATCAATAACAATGTTTCCTGGGATTAGCCCCACCTGGTCACGATGGACCATCCTGCTTGTATGTCACTGGTTCCGTCTGCTACTGCGATTTTGTTTGAGTTTTGGTGTCCATATGCATGAGAAAAAATGATCTATCCTGTTCTTCCTTTGCTTTCTTCTTTCCTTCCTTTAAAAAACAAACCGCGGTTTGCGTATCAAGGTAATGCTGGTCTCATATGAGTTGGGAAATACTCTTTTTCAATGTTCTGGAAGAGTCTCAGTAGAATGAGTATTATTTCTTTCTTAAATGTTTAGTAGAATTCACCAGTGAAGACATATGAGCCTGGAGCTTTCCCTGAGGAAAAAATTTTCACTACAAATGCATTTCTTTAATAGGTTAAGGTAATGAGATAATAGATGAACCTATTCAGGTTATCTATTCCTTTTTGAGACAGCTGCTTTGTTTTTCAAGATATTTGATCTTTTATTTCTTGGAACCATCCAGTGTCTAAGTGCATGCATGCTCAATTGCTCAGTAGTATCCAACTCTGCAACCCTATGGACTGCAGCTGGCCATGCTCCTCTGTCCATGGGATTATCCTGGCAGGAATACTGGAGTGTGCATTAGTTGTTCAGTCTTGTATTTGACTGTTTGCGACCGCGTGGACTGTAGCCCACCAGGCTCCTCTGTCCATGGGATTTTCCAGGCCAGAATACTGGAGTGGGTTGCCATTCCCTTCTCCAGAGGATCTTCCTGACCCAGGGATTGAACTTAAGTCTCCTGCATTGCAGACAGATTCTTTACCACTGAGCCGTTGGGGCAGCCATTTTATTTACTTGTTTTTTTTTTTTTTTTAATATAATTTTGTTTTATTTATTTCTGGCTGTGATGCGTCTTCGTTGCTGCCTGGGCTTTCTCGAGCTTCGGCGAGTGGGGGCTCCTCTCTGCTGCGGTGCGTGAGCTTCTCTCTGCGGTGGCTTCTCTTGTTGCCGAGCACCGACTCTGGGTGCTCAGGCTCCAGAAGCCGCGGCTCCCGGGCTCTGGAGCACAGGCTCAGTAGTTGTGGCTCATGGGCTTAGTCGTTCCACAGCTTGTGAGATCTTTCCAGATCAGGGCTCGAACCCTTGTCTCTGCCTTGGCAGGTGGAGCCACCAGGGAAACCCCCACACATTTTATTTACATATTATAAAATCCTACAACACATCGTTTTGACTTTGTGTAGATGATACATTATACTTAAAAAAGTCTAAATAGTAAGGAAAAATGGCAAACCCACGTAGTTGACATTCCCAGTGCTCTTCATTTCTTTCCGTAAATCCATATTTTTAATTTTTACCTGATGCCATTTTCCTTCTGTATAAATGACTTCCTTTACCATGTCCTATAGTAAAGATCTGCTAGTAAATACGTTAGGCATGTGTGTATGTCTGAAATTGTCTTTATTTTGCTTTTATTAAAAACCTATTTTGGGGGGTGCAGAATTCTAGGGTATCTGTGGGGTTCACTTCATTTGTCTTCACATTCTCAAAGATTAGTCTGTTCTGTTTCCTGATATCCAGTGCGTTGAGAACTCTCATTTCTTATATTCTGTCCAGTTTATTTTGGTTGTTTCAAGTAGGAGGATAAATCCATTCTCTATTACTCCATCTTGTCTATGAGTGGAAGTTTTCATCTTCTTTTGAAGTTGAAAGTACTCTTCCAATTATAAAATGAGTTCACACTCAATGAAAAAGAATCAGAAAATAACAGAAACCTAAAGAAGAAAATCTTCATCACTCCCAGTGTCCTCTCATCCACAGGCGCTGGGAATGTTTTGGTCTGAGTTTTGTCACCTTTTTTTCTGTGTGTTTGTGTGCATGTAGCAGGGTCAGAAAACCACTCACGGTACATCAGATGTGCAAAGAAAGCAGAGCTTCTTTATTTTCCTACTTGATTCATCTGTTTGTTCTAGAGAGATACCATCTGCTGGGTAATAAGAAGGGGGAAAAGCAGGAATCCATTCTAGTAACCTTAGTCTAATGATTTTAATGCAAACAGTTGGTTTTTTTTTCTGTTTTTGAGAAACTCATTGTTCTTAGGCTGAAATGCTTGACCAACTAGGTATCTTCCTGCTCTCATCTTTGACTTCTTAAGACTGCCTCTAGTATATGGGGGAAGAGCTGTAGGATTTCTGGGTCCTGTTGGTAGCCAGGAGGAAGGGGTCCTGTCAGTCAGTTCAGTTCAGTTGCTTAGTCATGTCTGAGGGTTTGAGACCCCATGAACTGCAGTACGCCAGGCCTCCCTGTCCATCACCAACTCCCAGAGTTCACCCAGACTCATGTCCATAGAGTCGGTGATGCCATCCAGCCGTCTCATCCTCTGTCATCCCCTTCTCCTCCTGCCCCCAATCCCTCCCAGCATCAGAGTCTTTTCCAATGAGTCAACTCTTCGCATGACGTGGCCAAAGTATTGGACTTTCAGCCTCAGCATCAGTCCTTCCAATGAACACCCAGGACTGATCTCCTTTAGGATGGACTGGTTGGATCTCCTTGCAGTCCAAGGGACTCTCAAGAGTCTTCTCCAACACCACAGTTCAAAGGCATCAATTCTCTGATGCTCAGCCTTCTTCACAGTCCAACTCCCACTGGAAAAACCATAGCCTTGACTAGATGGACCTTTGTTGGCAAAGTAATGTGTCTGCTTTTGAATATACTATCTAGGTTGGTCATAACTGTTCTCCCAAGGAGTAAGCATCTTTTAATTTCATGGCTGCAATCACCATCTGTAGTGATTTTGGAGCCCAAAAAAAGAAAGTCTGACACTGTTTCCACTGTTTCCCCATCTATTTCCCATGAAGTGATGGGATCGGATGCCATGATCTTCGTTTTCTGAATGTTGAGCTTTAAGCCAACTTTTTCACTCTCCTCTTTCACTTTCATCAAGAGGCTTTTTAGCTCCTCTTCACTTTCTGCCATAAGGGTGGTGTCATCTGCATGTCTGAGGTTATTGATATTTCTCCTGGCAATCTTGATTCCAGCTTGTGTTTCTTCAAGTCCAGCGTTTCTCATGATGTGTTCTGCATATAAGTTAAATAAGCAGGGTGACAATTTACAGCCTTGATGTACTCCTTTGCCTATTTGGAACCAGTCTGTTGTTCCATGTCCAGTTCTAACTGTTGCTTCCTGATCTGCAAACAGGTTTCTCAAGAGGCAGGTCAGGTGGTCTGGTATTCCCATCTCTTTCAGAATTTTCCACAGTTTATTGTGATCCACACAGTCAAAGGCTTTGGCACAGTCAATAAAGCAGAAATAGATGTTTTTCTGGAACTCTCTTGCTTCTGTGGTCCACATATATTCTCCAGGTTCTCCCTGATCTGAGCCGCAAAATAGTTGGCATGGCTGCTCCTTGGAAGAGTGGCTGCTGAGGGGCAATGATGGCAGGAGAGCAGCTCACGCAGGGATCATGCGGGGTCTTGTTGGCCATTGTAAGGACTTAGTTTTCATCCCAGGTGAAATAGAGGAGCCACTGGAGCGGTTTCCTGCGGTGGTAAGAGCTGAAAGTGAAAGTGAAGTCGCTCAGTCGTGTCTGACTCTTTGCGACCCCATGGACTGTAGCCCACCAGGCTCCTCCATCCATGGGATTTTCCAAGCAAGAATACTGGAGTGGGTTGCCATTTCCTTCTCCAGGAGATCTTCCCGACCCAGGGATTGAACCCGGATCTCCTGCCTTGCAGGCAGATGCTCTACCGTCTTAAAATGGGTTCAAGAGAAAATGGGAGAAAAGAAATAGGAAATAGTAAAAATCAATACTTTCCAAGTCTTACTGAAAGGAGGAGGGAAATGGAATGAGGATCGATGAGTCTGTTTTCTTGTTTGTTTCAATGGGAAATAGTGGGAGTCATCCAATAGAGAGGGGAATGAGGGCTGGTGGGAAGTTGCTGAAGACTGAGGAGCTGGTACCTAAGTGGGGTGGGGGTTGGCATTAGGGCACAGCCAGGGTGCCGTAGGGCAGGCAGCTGGGCAGCTGTGGAAGGGACTGTGTTGATGTTCCTGGATGGTTTCCCTTTCTCAGTGAAAAAGGGAAACAAGTTCATCAGCGGGACGCAGTGTCTTGAAATGAGGAAGGAGCTGTCGGGGCTTTGGGGAGAAGGGAGTAGACAGGCTCGCCAGCCTGCACGAAGGGCGAATTCGAGATCGATGTGAGGGAATTAAAGCGAGACCAGTCACCATGTTTGCAAGTTTCCCTTCATCCTCCTTCAGCTTAACAGGCGCTGCCATGGTTTAACCAAGTTCAAGGTTTTCCCAGGCAAATACAGTAAAGTGAGAGGGCGGCGAGGGAGCTGAAAACCTGCCCGAGGTAAGGCGGGAGCTGCAGCGACAGCTTGTGGAACCCCAGTCGGGGAGGAAGGAAGCCAGGGCCTCGGCTGGGGGAGGGGCAACTGAAAATCAGGAAGAAGAATTAATGACGTGTAGAGCTCAGCAGATATGAAAGTTGTTGGCATGCGTTGTTGGTGGAAACATAAATCGGTACAGTCACTGTAAAAAATGCTTCCCCCCCCCAAAAAAAAAAAATGCTTCCCAGGTGGCTCAAATGGTAAAGAATCCATCTGCCGAAGCAGGACCTGCAGGTTTGATCTGTGTCAGGAAGATCCCCTGGGGAAGGAAATGGCAACTCACTCCAGTATTCTTGCCTGGGAAGTTCCATGGACAGAGGAGCCTGGTGGGCTATGGTCCATGGGGTCACAAAAGATGTGAACATGACTTAGAGAGTAAAACAATATATACAAATATGTATATATGTATGTATATGTGTATACATGCTAAGTGAAAAAAGCCAAGCATAGAGAGACAAATAGTGCAATAACTCACTTCTTTGTGGAAACTAAACAAGCTCAACTCATAGAAGCAGAGAGTAAATGGTGGTTTTCAGGGGCTGAGGAGTCGGGGTAAATAGGGACATATTGGTCAAATCAAGTTTCGGTTATGCATGACGAGTAAGTCTGACTTAGTTAATAATACTATATTGCATACTGGAAATTTGCTAAGAGAGTAGATCTCAAGTGTTCTCATCACATGCACACCCAAAACTATGTAAGATGTTAGCTTGATTATAGTAACCATTTCACAATGTATGCTGATATCAACATGTCACATGGACACTGCTGCTGCTGCTAAGTTGCTTCAGTCATGTTCGACTCTGTGCGACCCCATAGACGGCAGCCCACCAGGCTCCCCTGTCCCTGGGATTTTCCAGGCAAGAGTACTGGAGTGGGGTGCCATTCCCTTCTCTGCAGGGATGATAACCTGAAAGTATATACAAAACATTTATTTTTTTTTTGTTTTTTGTGTAACAAAAATTTTTGTCATTTTCAAATAACAATAAACAATATTGTTATTGTTTATAACAATAAAATAAATAGCATTTTATTGTTAATAAGGATGCTACCAAGAGCAGGTCTTTCTGGACACAGACCAAGAACATGGGGAGAACTTGCATGGGAGAGATACTCGCCATCAGATTCTGCTCATCTCCTAACCCAAACCCATCTTCCATCCCTCCTCCACTCCTCTCACTGGGCCCTCTGGACCTTAACCTTGCCGGGACCACACTCCTACGAGACGACCCAGGAGTTCTGGGCTTCTTTGGAGAATCAGGAGAATAGGGATGAAAACACTCTCTTTTGGCTTGATTTGTAGCAATAGCCCATTTCCATGGTGTAAATATCCTTACCACGTCTTGTTTCAAGTTATAAGTGGTTTAACAACTAGCTTGCAACATGCCTAAAAATGGAACAATTGACTCTTGCAAGCTGGTACCAACCTTCCAGCAGCAGACTACTGGACACGGGGTCTGGTGGTCTCCAAACCAGATGGCATGAGGGGGATGTGAGAGCAGAGCCTGGAGGCGAGGGAGGGAGGCATGGAGGTCCTAAAAGAATGACGGACAGCTGCCTTTGCACCACTCTCATGGGGTCTGGAGAAGTGGGCTGTATTTTTTAACCAACCTTTAATATGAATTTTACTGTTTTTTGTGATGAGTCACCCAGATGCCTCTTCCTGGAAGAACTGTCATCCCAGCTGCTGGGGTTATAAGGTCGGCTGACTCCACCCAACTCAGGACTACTCTCTGGGGACAATCCCAGTTCACGCACACCCCTTGGGAGCCGCCACCTGGTCTGCATTGCAGTCTCTCCTTCCCTTTGCCCTGCGCTGCCCTCCCTTCCCATCCACAGGTATCAATCCCAAGGCCAGTCCCTAACTCCATCTCAGAGAACCCAACTGGCAATCCACACCCCACAGGGATGAATTCGAAAGAGTCAGTTTGATAAGGTGGAAAGGTGCCCATATGAATTTGCCACTTTGATAACCGGTGGGGTTGAATCTTTTTTATAGGCATTGACTGAATTACTTCCTTTGTGGATTGCGTTTTTGAATTGCTTCGTTTGCTTGTTTTTCTATTAAGGTGTTTGTGTTTTTTCCTTTCTCTATTGATGAGAGTGCCTACGTGTGTTACCATCATAAAGATATTCATCTTTGCTTTCTGTGTGTTTCACAAAATGTTCTCAGGCTTCCCGGTCTGTGATATGTGTCTCTTTTGTGGTTAAGACTTGGTCACACTGCCCTACCACCTCCTAACTGTGTATCTCTGGGTTCATCCTTTATCTCCCGGAGCCTTTGTTTTTCATCTGTGGTTGAGTATTCGCTCAGCTGTGTCTGACTCTTTGCAGCCTCATAGACTCTTTGCAGCCCCCCAGGCTCCTCTGCCCATGGAATTTTCCAGGCAAGAATACTGGCATGGGGTGCTATTTCCTACTCCCAAGGAATCTTCCTGACCCAGGGATCAAACTCACATCTCTTGTTATCTCCTGTGTTGGCAGGTGGGTTCTTTACCACTAGCGCCGCCTGGGAAGCCCTTTTCATCTATAATTGGGGGAAATATTAACACTCTCTAGGCTTGTGATGAGGATTGTATGAGTTAACAACATGCTTATAACAGTAACTGGAATGCAACATATATGAGATAATTATTTGCTTTTTATTAGTATGTATATTATTTTTTCTTATTAGCCACACAAAGGTTACATAAATTTTTTATTGAAGTTTAGCTGAGTTACAACATTATGTTGATTTCTGCTGTGTAGCAAACTGACTCAGATATCTATCTATCTACCTATATATACACACATATGTGCTCTTTTGTTCTTTTCCATTCTGATTTATCCCAGGATATTGACTATAGTTCCCTGTGGCACACAGTAGGACCATGTTTTTTTATCCATTCTCTATATAATAGTTTGCATGTTCTAACCCCAAACTCCCAGTCCACCCCTCCCCCACTCCACCCCTCCCCCACTCCCACCCCCTTGGCAACCACAAGCCTGTTCTCGGTGTCTGTGATCTGTTTCTGCTTTGTAGACAGGTTTGTCGGCGGCACATTTCAGATTCTGCAAATAAGTGATTGCATATGATAGTTGTCCTTCTATTTCTGACTTACTTCACTTAGTATGATAAGCTCTAGGCTCATCCGTGTCGTACAGATGGCAGTATTCCATGCTTTTTTATGGCTGCGGCTGCTGCTGAGTCACTTCAGTGGTGTCCGACTCTGTGCGACCCCATAGACGGCAGCCCACCAGGCTCCCCTGTCCCTGGGGTTCTCCAGGCAAGAACACTGGAGTGGGTTGCCATTTCCTTCTCCAGTGCATAAAAGTGAAAAGTGAAAGTGAAGTCGCTCAGTCGCGTCCGACTCCTAGCGACCCCGTGGACTGCAGCCCGCCAGGCTCCTCCGCCCATGGGATTTTCCAGGCACGAGTGCTGGAGTGGGGTGTCGTTGCCTGAGTAGGATTCAGTTACGTCTCCTTTATCCGTTCCTCTGTTGATGGACAGTTGGCTTGTTTCTGTGTCTTAGCCATCGTGAATAGAGCTGTTATGGACATACCGGGTGCGTGTCCCTATTTGAATCATGTGGTAGCTCTGTTTTTCGTTTTCTGAGAAAACTCCACACTGTGGTCCATGATGGCTGCACCAACTCACATTCCCCCAACTGTGCGGGAGGGCTCCTTTTTATCCACACCCTTTACAGAACTTGTTTTTGTAGACTTTTTGATGAGGGTCACTCTGACTGGCGTGAGGTATGCCTCATTATAGTTTTGATTTGTGTTTCTCTAATAATTAGTGATGTTGAGCATCTTTTCATGTGCCTATCAGCCCTATGCAGAGGTTAAATTTTGTGTAGTAAGAGATATCTTTTATGGGTTTTGCCCTTAAAACTGATATTCAGGAAAACTTTATTGTAAGATTATATAAATATCTACCACAACTTTCTTAGTTGTACTTTCTAGCTTTGTTAAAATACACAGATAATATATATATATATAATATATTATACATATTCATATGTATTTGAATCTTATGCCCATCCAGGACTCAGAATGTGTTTTGATGTGAGATTTAAGATTGTGCGCAGGCACAGTGCCTGCGCATCCAGTGTTCCTTATTAAGGAGCTGTATTAGTGTTCTCCAGAGACACAGAGCCAATAGGATATTTGAGTACGTGAAAGGGGATTTCTCATAAGGACTTGGCTCACTCAGTTTTGGAGGCTGGGGAATCCCACAATGTGCTGGAGGCCCAGGAGAGCTGGTGGTGCAGCTCAGTCTGAGTCTGAACACCTGAGAACCAGGAAGCCGATCCCAGCCTGAGGGCAGGAGATGGCAGGAATCAACAGTGAAGCAGGGGGAAAAAAAGGGGGGAAACCCCTCCTCCATCCACCTTCTCTTCTATTCAGGCCTTCAATAGACTGAATGATGTAAACTCCATAGAGTTTTTACATCGAGGGCAACTTCTCTACCAAGTCCACTGATTCAAATACCAATCTCATCCAGAAACACCTTCACATACATGCTTGGAAATGATGTTTAATCTGGGCACCTTCTGCACCAGTCAAGTTGACCCAGAATTAACCATCACAAGTCCATTCTTTGTCAACCTGGCACCACAGGAACCTCCTAAAACCCTACTTTATCTCCAGATAAGTTAGAACAAGGTCATAATTCTGCCTAACAATATAACTATCCTGTGTACAACAGAAAAACACTAACTCTTTCCCTAGAAGTGGAGGTAAGGTCCTTAACTGATGTATCCTCTTTCCTCAATGTCCTGTTACGAACATACTCTGATGTAAAATGAACAATATTTAACTACTATGATACGAAGTCAATATATCTTATATGATAAGGGAATAAGAGAGGGAAGAAAACACACACATATTCACAGCAAAATAGGGAGGAAGTACTGGTCACAATAACACTCCTTGTTTCTGTAATGGGTCATGTGATCACAGCTGGTATTTACAATGACCTACTTCCAGGACCTGTTCTTTTATCTCTTTGCCTTCTGTAAACCCCTTAGCTAGTTGTGGTTCTTTATATGGTGGGGTGACCAAACCTTCATTCCTGAAGGGTCTGGGCCACTGGTGGTCCTGCCTGGATGGGGGCCATTTCAGTTTTTTGTAAACACTAAACTCAGAGACCCTCTAAGGTACCTCTTGCTTTCCAGACACACTCTGGTCCACTAGCACCACCGAGGAAGCCCCTCAGTCGGCATAATGTCATCAGTATACTGGACCAGGGTGATGCCTATGGACGGAAAAGCAGCTGAGGTCCCTGTGAACTAAACGACGGCCGATGTGGGAGAGCTGATTCACCCCCAAGGCAGGGCATTGCGGTGTGCATGGTCTTGCCAGCTGATGGCATCTGGCTTCTGCCAAGCCTCATGGACAGAGATGAGGGGAAAGACATTTGCCAGAGCAGTAGCTGCATGCCAGGTGCCAGGGGAAGTGTCAGTTTGCTCAAGCAATGACGCCACATCTGGTGCAGCAGCTGTGATTGGAGTTACCACCTGGTTAAGCCAATGACAACTCTCGGTCATCCTCAAGATCCACCTGCCTTCGCACAGGCCAAATAGATGAGCTAACTGGGATGCGGTGGGCATTGCCGGCCGGCATCATTCAGGTCTTTGATGATGGCATACATCTCCGCATCCCTCCAGGGTTCACTACTGTCCTGGGTAGAGTATGTTCTAGGGGCTTCCACTTGGCCCTTCTCACCGTCAGAGCCGTTACTCCACGGATCAGAGAACCAGTGTGGAACTCTGCCTGCCGCTGAAAGTGTGTTTTCCAATTATGCACCGAATGGGAAATGACCACAAGACGGGCTTGGGGACCCACTGTGAGACAGACTGGAGCTAAAGCTCCATTGACCACCTGACCTCCATAAATCCTAGTCTGACTGGAGAGCCATGGTGACATCTGGGGTCTCCTGGAATCAGTCCAGTAGCCAGAACCAGTGTCCAGTAGCCTCAAAAGGTCCAATTTTCCCCTTTCCCCCAGGGTGCAGCGGTCTAGGGATGGAAGGAAGGAAGGAGAAAACCTAACCTGAAACATGTCAGTAACGTGCTGGGACCTGGCCTCCCCTTCATTCAGGGGTCCCGGCTCTGTAAACTGCCCCAAGTCTGACTCTGCGCTCAGTCATGTGTTCCCTTGACCCAGAAATGCTCTGTTTATAGAGACCAAGTAAGAACTGAGCAGGCTTCCTGCCTGTTTCCCTTCTAGAAACATCACGATCCCTGCACCTCCCAAGACTGCTGCTGCCAGTGGCCCCGTCCCCAGGGCAGCCCACTGCTGACCCATACCTCCATAGAGTTTTTACACAAGTAAAAGACCAAAGGCTTTACTTCTTATTACAGTATATGGTCTGAAATTGAGACAGCTGAAAGGAGAAATTTTCAGCTGAAAGGAGAAATTTTTCTTTAAGAGGCTATAATAACTCAACAACTCATTTTCTGTTTATCATAGACATTATCATGGAAGGCAAATTGAAGATATTCCAAGACAGAAAGGATGTCATGACTCTAGGTATTAATTCTGCAGTTAAGAGTTTGCCCTCACAAAACCTGTTTATGTTCTCCACAAAACTAGATTTCAAATCTCTTGGCTGGATACATGCAGTGCATCAGAAAAAGCAGCTAGTTCATGATAAGCTGGATTCTCCAGGATCATCGTCCAGAGGTCTGCACGAGGCAGACCAGCCTCACCGCGGCTTTGACTCTGCGTCCACCACCTCCTGCCTTTCGTGGGTGAGTGCCACTTGGCCCCTGGAATCCCGTGGCCCAATCTTCCTCTTGCATTTAGATTTCCCACCTCAGTGACCCCTCTGTAGATCAGAGGTCTGATCTACAGAGTAGGGCAATCACAGAGTCCAGCTGGGACGGCTGGACTCCCGTCAACAAATGACTCCTCACAGTCTTGGTGAAAGGTGCCTTCTGGACCCTCCCACTGCAGGTGAGTGGATCTTCAGTGATAAAGCCACTCTAACCTCCCAGTCTCCCTAGGCCTTTGAGCCCCTCTCTGTACATTCAGGCAAGGAATGGGGCAGTTCACTCAGGTTGGATGACCTTTGGGTCCATGTTGGAGCCATCCGAGCCCTTTCTAACTTTCCAAGGTGCTCTATGAATATAGAATTTCTGCAGAGTGAGTCCACATCAAAAAAGTCAGCCTAACCAACCTATGTTTCTTCCCCCATACCCCATACCCCTAGTATCGATTCCCACACATGCCTCCTGGTTTCCATCTGTGAGTTAGGAAACTCACATAGTTCTCTTGCAAACAGGCTCCCCCTTCCTAAGTCATGCTTCGTACTTCAGTTTAGGGTCCTCCTGGGACTAGATTCTAGTAACGGGCTTACCTGGTGGTTCAGATGGTAAAGAATCTTGCTGGCAATGAGAGAGACCTGGGTTCGATCCCTGGGTGGGGAAGATCCCCTGGAGGAGGGCGTGGCAACTCACTCTAGTATGCTTATCTGGAGAATCCCGTGGACAGAGGAGCCTGGCAGGGGTCCATGGGGTCGATATGACTGAGAGATTAACAGCAACAAAAAATAGGTCTAGAAGCAAAGAGGGGTGATGAGATGGGTCCTGAGGAGAGTTAGCCTTGTCCTGCGTGACACCTGCCTCAGGAAGCCAGCAGTTTTCATCTCCGCAGACCGAGGTAGAAAGTTGGGTTCCTACCCTGGAGAGGCCAACTGCCCTGCAAGGTGGGCAGACCCTGCTACTGGGAGAGAAGACCACCAGAATCTGAGGCTCCGTGTTCCCAGTTCATCAGGGTCTCTCCTCACATCCTCATGCCCCACGGCACTTTATTACTTTTTTGGGACTTCCTTGGTCCCCCAGTGGTTAAGACTCCGCCTGCCACTGCGGGGAACATGGGTTCCATCCCTGGTCAGGGAAGATTTCATCTGCCTCGGAGGAACTAATCCTGTTTGCTGATCCCTTGTTCCTAGAGACCGCGCTCTGCAACTGGAGAAGCCACTGCGATGAGAAGCCGGTACACGGCAACTAGAGAGTAGCCTCTGCTCGCTGCAACTCGAGAAAGCCTGCACACGGCAGCCAACACCCAGCGCAGCCATAAAAAAGAATGTGTGTTCTGTGGCTCAGCCGTGTCCGACTCTTTGTGAACCTTTGGACTGTAGCCCGCCAGGCTCCTCTGTCCATGGGATTCTCCAGGCAAGAATACTGGAGTGGGTTGCCGTTTCCTTCTCCAGGGGATCTTCCCAACCCAGGGATGGAAGCTGCATCTCCTGTGTCAGCTGCCTTGCAGGCGTATTGTTTACCGCTGAGCCATCGGGGAAGCCCAAATGTATCTTTATTTACTAAACCAGTGTGCAATATCAAAATACGTTAATGTATATAATGATCTCCAGTTGTCATCTAAAGCAATTATGTAACTCAAGCTCTACATTTAATATTAACAAGTTTTTTGTTTTGGTTTGGAAACATTTTACTTTATACTGGGGCTTTCCAGGTGGTTCTGTGATAAAGAATCCGCCTGCCCAGGTAAGAGCTGCAGGAGTCACGGGTTCAATCCCTGGGTCAGGGAAGATCCTCTGGAGGAGGAAATGGCAGCCCATTCCAGAATTCTTGCCTGGAAAATCCCATGGATAGAGAAACGTGGCGGGCTATAGTCTACAGGGTCACAGAGAGTCAGACGCAACTGAGCATGCGCACGCTCAGGCACGTATTTGGTTAACAACGTCATGTTAATTTTCAGTGTGCCGCGCGGTTTTACTGTCCGGACTTCTGGCAGGAGCTGCCCTTTGAGGCTGAGAGTTCAATTTGCGTTGTAATTCAGCTAATCACAGGATGAACTGTTTGACTGTCAGCGGTTCCAGCCCGGCAGCTCTGCAGATGACCGTCTCCTTCAGGGCACACGGGGAAGCTCTTGGGTCATTTTTGTGGATTGTATGATGCCCGCCTCCCACTGGCGAGGGACATTGCCTTGACAGAGTCCACTGATTCAAGTGGTAATCTTATCCAGAAACACCCTCCTAGACACATCGGAAAGGCTGTTTGGTCTGGGTACCTCATGGCCAATCATGGTGACACATAAAATTAACCCTCACAGAATCTCACTGGTCCCCCTATTATTTAAACTTTTAAATCACCCTTTTATTTGAGGACAGCTTCAGAGTTATTATGAAGATCATCCAGAGAGCACTGGTCAACTCTACTTGGTGTCTCGTATTCTTCACACCTGACATCGGCGGGGTACATTTATCACAATAATTGAATCTATACTGGCATATTATTTTTCACAAAGTTGCATACTTTATTCAGATTCCCTTGGTTTTCTGCATTCCAAGATCCCTCCCAGGACACCACATCGCGTTCAGTTGTCACGGCAACCTGAGTTCCTCTCGGCTGTGTCAGTTTCTTAGACTTTCCTTGTTTGTACGACCTTGATATTTGAGGATGACTCGGTGGAGTGTTTCATAAGATGTCAACCAGGATTTGAGAGATGTTTTTCTTGTGATTACACCGGGGTTATGGGATTTGGGAGGGATGACTACAGAGGTAAAATTTCATTTCGATCACATTGTACTGAGGGCACTTGCTGTCAACATCCCAGTTGACGTGGACATTTATAACCTGACTGCGATAATGTTGGTCAGGTTTCTCCTGACCAAAAAAAAAAAAAGAGTTATCTTCTGCTTCCCACACTGGGGTCTCTGGAAGGAAGTCACTGTGAAGCTGACCCCTGAGGAGGAGGGAGCTGTGCCCATCTCCTCGAGGGCAGAGCAGCTACGTAAATTATCTAGAATCCTTCTGTGTGAGAGATTCGTCCCTTTCCTCACATTTATTTATTTATTTATTCCATCATTTATTTCTATGACTATGGACTCATGCATCTTTATGTTCTACTTGGGGTTATAATCTAAGACTAGGTTATTTATTTTCTTGCTCAATTTGTTCCAGTTTGGGCCCTTAGGCGCTCTTTCAGTTGGCTCCCAGGTCCCTTTGTGATTACATATTGTTCAAATCAGTCACTAAGTCGAGTCCGACTGTTTGCAGCCTCATGGACTGCAGCACGCCAGCTTTCCCTGTTCTTCACTATCTCCTGGAGCTTGCTCAAACTCACGTCTTTAGTCAGAGATGCCATCCAACCATCTCATCCTCTGTTGGCCTCTTCTCCCGCCTTCAGTCTTTCCCAGCATCAGAGTCTTTTCCAATGAGTCAGCTCTTTGTATCAGGTAGCCGAAGTACTGGAGCTTCAGCTTTAGCATCAGTCCTTCCAATGAATATTTAGGGTTGATTTCCTTTAGGATTGACTGGTTTGATCTCCTTGCAGTCCAAGGGACTCTCAAGAGTCTTCTCCAACACCACAGTTCAAAAGCACCACAATCTGAAAACACAGTTCTGTGATCACTTCGGGGTTCTTTTTTTTTGAGATGCCTACCCCCACCCTGAGTGTGGTCTTGGCCACTGAGCCTCTCAGCACCTTGACCTCCTGCAGGAGGTACTTTTTTCCACAGAAGATGCCAAGGCGGGCAGAGAGCTGGCCTGGCATGGCCACGGCCCCCCATGCTAGTGAGGAATTGCCCCAGACAGAGCCTCCTTGGGGAGAGTGAAGCCAGGTGAGGCAGATGCAGAAATCGGTAAAGAAGGAAACGGCCAGAGAGAAAACTCTGGAGTCCTGTAGTGCCTGGGTCTCGGTCTGTTGAGTTATCAACCTAAGACCTTTTCTTTTTGTTTAAAGTGGTTTAATTTGAGTTTCTGTGACTTGTAACAGACAAGCCTTGTAATAGACAAGGCTTTGTTATGGGCTCTGTTTTAGTCTGCTTGGGCTGCCATAAAAAGAAAAAAAAAAAAAACCCACAGGATGAACGGCTTAAAGAGCGAAATTTTATTTTCTCACGGTTCTGGAGGGCGGAAATCCGAGGTCAAGGTGCTGCCAGGGCTGGTTTCTGGTTTGGAGACACTGCCTTCCTGCTCTGTCCTCACAGAGCCTTTTTCTGAGTGTGTGTGAAAAGAGGGACAGACAGGCGAGTAAGAGGTCTCTGTGTCTTAGATTAGGGCCTTTCTCTTACGTAATGCAGGAGACGGGGGTTCGATCCCTGGGTCAGGAGGATCCTCTGGGGAAGGAAATGGCAACCCACTCCAGGATTCTTGCCTGGGCAATCCCATGGACAGAGGAGCCTGGTGGGTGACAGTCCACGGGGTCGCAAAGAGTCGGACACGCCTGTAGCGACTAAGCACGCACATCTCGTGGCCTCACGTGTCCTTAATTACCTCTGTACATGGTCAACTCCAAACAGAGTCACATGGGGCTTAGGCATTCAGCATATGAATTTGGGGGGGCATAGTTCGGTCCTTAACAGGTTGATCTGTGTCTCCACAAATTCCCAGGCCAAAGCCTTAACCTCCAGGGCCTCAGAATGTAACCTTATTTAGAATAGGGTCTTTTCAAAGGTAACTAAGTTAAGGTGGGGCCATTAGGGTGGGCCCTGATCTGACATGACCAAGGTCTTTTTAAGAAGAGGTCTGAATACAGACGCACGCCACGGGCAGACTGGAGTCCTGCTGCCACAGCCGAGGAAGCACCAGCAGCTGGGAGAGACGCGTGCACTGGAGCCCTGCTGACACCTTGATTCCAGAGTTCTGACATCCAGAGCTGTGGACGATGCGTTTCTATTCTAAGCCCCTGTGTTAGTGTGCTCGGGTCCCCATAACAAAATGCCATTGCCTGGGGGGCTTAAGCAGCACATATTTCTTGAAGTTCTGGAGACTGGAAGGCCCAGATCAAGGTGTTGGCAAGGCTGGGCTCTCCCAGGACCTTTCTCCTTGGCTTGTAGACGGCCATCCTCTCTCCGTGTCTTCCCATTGTCTCCTCTTTGCACTCAGCATCCCTGCTATCTCTTCATGGGTCAAATCTCCCCTAGTTATTAGGACACCAGGCACACGGATGAGGGCCCACCCACGGGGCCTCACTGAACCTTAATTCCCTCTTTAAAGGGGCTTCCCAGGTGGCTCAGTGGTAAAGAATCTGCCTGCCAATGCAGGAGCCAGAGGAGACGACGGTTCAATCCCTGGGTCAGGAAGATCCCCTGGAGGAAGAAATGGCAACCCACTCCAGTATTCTTGCTGGTATAATCCCATGGATAGAAGAGCCTGGTGGGCTACAGTCCATGCAGTTGTGAAGAGTCGGACATGACCGAGGGGCTGAGCATGCACACCTCTTTAAAGGCTCTGTCATCACAGTTCCTGAACTCCTGGGGTGAGGGCTTCACCAGATGAACTTCAGGGGACACGGTCCAGTCCATCATCACAGCGCTCAGCAGTGGCCACAGCAGCCCTAGGAAACCAACAGGGTCTCTGACTTATCTGTATCTAAGTGGCCACTGGCCTCAGCTCTGCACAGTCTCAACAGAGCTCTCAGGACCTCTAGGCGGCTGCCCACCTGTCCCCGTTTTCCACGGGCCCCGCTCCTTCCCCACTTCTCTCTTCGCCCTGCTCACACAGCAGGCCTCCTAGACTGGTCGACACACAAGCGCCTGCACATCCCCGATTCTACTGCGTCATCCGGTGGACGCTTCTTCCTGGAAGCAGCGGTGACCAGCACCTGTGGACCAGCAGTGCACCCAGAGCTCACGGTCAGAGGGGCACGTCCGGACAGTGAAGATCAGATGGCAGGCAGTGTTGTACCCACTGGAGGGTGGGGTGGAGGGCTACACCCCCACTTCCGCCACCTCCCTCCCCTGCAACCACAGGAGGCACCTTCTCCTAATTGGCACCGAGACTCCCTGTAGGCCAACCAAGGAGGGTGGGGGCCGGGGAGCATTCTGGAATTCAAAGGAGGTGCCTCAGGAGGGAACGTTGGGCTGGGTCTTGGGCAGAGCCTCATTTTGAGAAGACTGTCTGGTGGAGGGGTGGGGGATAGAGAGCTCACAGGGGATGTAGGGAGGAGGGACGGTGGGAGAGCTGGGAGGCTTGGGATGGATGAGGGCTGTGGAAGGTCGGGGGACAAAGGTACAGTTGTGAAGGAGAAAGTCGCTCAGTCATGTCTGACTCTTGTGACCCCATGGACTGTAGCCTACCAGGCTCCTCTGTTCATGGGATTCTCCAGGCACGTTGCCATTCCCTTTTTCGGGGGATCTTCCTGACCCAGGGATTGAACCTGGGTCTCCTGCATTGCAGGCAGATTCTTTGCTGTCTGTCTGAGCCACCAGTACAGGGGTGAGCTGAGCTGAAATAGCACGGTGGGAACAGAATGGAGGGCTGGGTCCAGCAGGGGAGACCCTGGGGGTGGGGGGGTGTGGGTATGGGGAGAGGGGTGACCACCCTGTTAGCGGTTCCACCCAGCCTGTTGGAAGTTTGATATTCCTGGTTCAAAAGGTGGAGAGGACCACAGCCTTGGGGTAAATTTGCGTGAGAAGGACAGACTGTGGCCAGCTCGTAGGTGGAGGCCTGGAGCCCCAGTGACCAGCTCAGAGGGGCCTGTCCTGACCTGAGGGAGAGCCAGGGCCCTCTCCCTAGCCAGCCCCATTCCCAGAGGCTCTGCCCCGCTGCCCCACACCCAGATTCCCTGACCCCCATCCTGGGCTTTTCACCAGGGGCAGCTCCACTTCCTGCAGCCACCCTTGGGTCACTGTGACCTGGGGGAGTGCATCTGTCAAGCTGAGCCTCCTCAGGGATGAAGAGTCTAGGGCTGATGGGTGGTGACCACCTCCAGCCCCTGTGAGACCGGCACTGGCCAGGCCTGAGCCGGACAGGGTGCACCTGCTGGAGCTGCTGGCGGCATCTCAGCTCTGGAAGCTGAGGAAGGAAGTGACCTTGTCAGGGACCTCCACCGGAAGGTTAAGTCATCGACATTGACCCTGTTTCTGCAGAGTCGGGGTTCTGGGGAAGGCAAACTCGGAGAACTGGACCCAATCAGCTCCAATCCTCACTGGCTTTCCCAGGCAGGCTCTGGGAGACCCAAAGAGAGCAAGGCAAGTAGCCCCTCCCCATCCTAGCTAAGCAAGATCCTCCTGAAGCGCCTGTTTCCCCAGGCAGCCCGGCCCTCCCCACCTTAATATCATGCTTCCTTAGCTCATCAGTCAACCAGAAAACAAGGTCAAGAGCCTCCTTACTGTGTGTGTGTATAGGGGGTGGTATCACACTCATATAGCACTCAAGGCCTTAGAACTCTCCAGAACAGCGCCCTCCAATACAAAAAGAATGACAGCCACATATGTACCTTTTGTTTATTTATTTGGCTGCGTCGGCCTGCAGCACGCAGGCTCAGGAATTGCGGTACACATGTGGGATCTTAGTTCCCCAACCAAGGATCAAATCTGTGTCTCCTGCATCGGGAGGCTGATTTCTTAACCATTGGACCACCAGGGAAGTCCCCACATATAAGTTAAAATGTTCTAGTTCAGTTCAGCTCAGTTCAGTCACTCAGTCATGTCCGACTCTTTGCGACCCCATGGACTGCTGCACGCCAGGCCTCCCTGTCCGTTACCAACTCCTGGAATTTACCCAGACTCACGTCCATTGAGTTGGTGATGCCATCCAGCCATCTCATCCTCTGTCATCCCCTTCTCCTCCTGCCCTCAATCTTTCCCAGCATCAGGATCTTTTCAAATGAGTCAGTTCTTCACATCAGGTGGCCAAAGTATTGGAGTTTCAGCTTCAACATCAGTCCTTCCAATGAACACCTAGGACTGATCTGCTTTAGGATGGACTGGTTGGTGTTCTAGCAGCCACACTAAAAAAGTAAAATGAAATGGGTGATATATATATATTTGATTTAACTGACACATCTGAAGCATCATTTCGACACGCAATCAGTATAAAATTTACTAATGAGATACTCTGCATTTTTCCCCCACAGCCACAAAATTAAAAGACACTTGTTCCTTGGAAGGAAAGCTATGACAAACCTGGACATCACTTTGCCAACAAAGGTCTGTACAGTCAAAGCTATGGTTTTTCCAGTAGTCATGTATGGATGTGAGAGTTGAACCATAAAGAAAGACCAAAGACTTGATGTTTCTGTATTATGGTGCTGGAGAAGACTCTTGAGAATCCCTCGGACTGCAAGGAAATCAAACCAGTCAATCCTAAAGGAAATCAGTCCTGAATATTCACTGGACGGACTGATGCTGAAGCTGAAACTCCAATACTTTGGCCACCTGTTGCGAAGGATGAACTCATTGGAAAAGATCTCGATGCTGGGAAAGATTGAAGGCGGGAGAATGGGACGACAGAGGAAGAGATGGTTGGATGGCATCACCAACTCAATGGACAAAAGTTTGTGCAAACTCTGGGAGATGGTGAAGGATAGGGAAGCCTGGCGTGCTGCAGTCCACAGGGTTGCAAGGAATCGGACACGACTGAGCAACTGAACAACTGTCATTACTTCCCAGGGTGTGTTTTGCACTTACAGCTCAGCTCAGCTCAGACTGGCCTGGTACCTGCATAGGGACAGCACAGTTCTGGATGGTTCTGGGAGAGGAAGAGGCTTACTAAGAACATCCAGGAGGCAGTAGGCGGCTGACCCCAAACCAGAACTTTCTCAGCCCCACAAGTGGCACCTGGGGATCCCCAGCAGCTTCTCACGGGCTTGTTCAAAGAGGACGGAAGGAAATGGGGTGTGAGACTGCGGTGGGGCTGTGCTGAAGCCAGCAGCTCCCAGCCTTGCACCTCTCCCCGTCCGCTTGCACGTCTAGGCTGCAGGAGGGGCCACCCCAGACGTGATGGAAGCTTCTGGCAAACGCCTGCTGAGTGTCTTCTAAGGCCCAGCTTCTGCTGCCAGGCTGCCACCCCTCCCCTAATAGAGAGGTGCCTCCCATCTGAGCCTGGGCACCGAGCTGAGGGTGGGGCTTTACCCTACTTGGTTCCTTCCTTCCTTCATCCCTGGGCTTCCCTGGTGGCTCAGTTGGTAAAGAGTCTGCCTGCAGTGGGGGAGTCCTGGGTTCAATCCCTGGGTTGGGAAGATGCCCTGGAGAAGGAAAGGGGAGAATCCCATGGACAGAGGAGCCTGGCGGACTACAGTCCATGGGGTCGAAAGAGTTGGACATGACTGAATGACTAAGTGTGTGCATTCATCTCTCCCCCCACTCCTCCCTTCCTCTCTTCTCTCTGGAAATATCAAGTGAAGACCCAAAGGCAGGGGGATTCGTCTGTGCAGAAAATGCTCAAAAGAGCCAGGAGCGGGTAGGGGCAAGAAGAGAAATGAGGGGCATTGACTCACGCAGGGGAGAGCGTCATGCAGCCTGGGAGCAAGGAGGGTAATTGGCATTCTCCACGGCTTGGCCAGGTCAGCCTCATGGCGAGAAGAAATTCAAAGACCCTCCTCCTGCGTCACAGGTGAAACCAGTGTGGGAGGCCGCCCGCCCAGCAGGCGATCAGACGGGGCTCCCAGGCAGGGGCCAGGCCACTTCCTCTTCTGTGTGTTGTGAGATGGACTTGCAGCCCCAGGGGAACGTGATGTGTGGGATTCCAGATCTAACAATTTGGAGAAGGGAGGCTGAGGGGGTCAGGGCCTCTGGGCATCCCTTTGAGGCAGCTCACGAAGACCCCAGCAAAAGCCAGAGGGGCATTTCCTGGGTGCTGGAGTCTGCGTCCCTTCCCTCTGTCTGTGCGCGTGCAGAGCCCCAGGCCGACTGGCCTCCAGCCCGGCCTCCTGGGGGGCGCTAGAGTCCTGCTTCGTGTTGTGGCGTCTGTTTGATTGGCTGCACACACATTGAAATACTTGGGGAATTTGTATTTTATCTTGGGAATTCCCTGGTGGTCCAGTGCTTAGGACTTAGCGCTTTCACTGCCACAGCCCTCGTTCTTAGAAACTAAGGTCTCACAAGCGGCATGGCACGACTAAAAACATTTTTTTGTTGTTATTTTATTTTATACCCATCCCTGGAGGCTCAGTTGGTAAAGAGTCTGCCTGCAATGCAGGAGACTGTGGGTCGGGAAGATTCTGGAGAAGGAAATGGCAACCCACTCCAGCATTCTTACCTGGGAAATCCCATGGACCAGAGGAGCGTGGTGGGCTACAGCCCATGGGGTTGCAAGAGTTATACACGACTTAGTGACTAAATCTACCTACTCCCATCCTGGGGGCCCTGATGGTCTTTCCAGTCAATGAGTGGATGAGCTGTTAAGAGGCTGGGGGAGCTGGTGGGGAGGGGGCCTGTCCCAACCCCACTCCTGGTGTTCCAAGCTGGCACAGGAGGTGACTCCAGGCAGGCACAGGAGGCGGCTCTAGGTTGTTTGTGATAAAAATAACGTGATCAGAACAGGAAGACATAATATGAAATAAAACATAATGTACAGTTATATTTAAAATAAAATGACAGATAATTAGACAAAACAAGGCACGAGCCTCCCAGACAGACATCCTGTGCCCGGGGTGGTGCACCCAGGAAAACCACATGAAGAACAAGCCCCCGGGAGACTGACATGGCTCCTGCTCCGGGGCCCCGCGTCCTCTCGGAACCTCCGCTTCCCGTTCTGCGCAGTGATGACACTGGCCTCGCAGCGTGGTTTGAAAGACTGAGTGGGCTCCCATCATTCTCCAGGGCAGAGCACCCCTACTTGTCCTAGTGAGGCTGAGCAGGTGGGCTCTGGGCTCCCCGACCCTTTCAGCCAGAACAGCTTTGCTTCTGTCTCTTTTGTGTGTGGGTCCCACCTAAGATGTTTGGGCAGGGGCTAGGGGGTGGGGAGCAGGGGGACAGGTCGTCTTGATCCCAGCTCAACTCTGAGCCTACTTCCTCCCCAGCGCCTCCCGTGGGGGAACAAGCTCAGGCTGCATTGACGGAAGTGAGCCTCTGATTGCGCTAGAGTTCATGGTGGGCATGGCCAACCACAGCTCATGGTGGGTGTGGCCGACAGGCGTGGCCAACCACAGTACGTGTGGGTGTGGTTGGTGGACGTGGTCGTCACAGTTCGTAGCGGGCATTGCCGACGGGCGTGGCAGACCGCAGTACTTGGTGGTCTGTGGGCGTGGTAGCCGTGGTTCGTGGTGGGTGTGGTTTGTGGGCGTGGCAGTCACCGCTCGTGGTGGGTGTGGTCTGGCGGCCCAGTCACCGTATAAAAGGCCCCACATTTTCCCCACCTTCTGGATCTTGTCCTGGTAGGTGGAAGGGTCTCCAGTGCTGGCCTGGGTTAGAGGCAGGCCGTAGGTGGCCGGGTCGATCCGGCTGTGGGAACTGGGGTAGCGCATCCTTTCTCTCCCACGAAGCCCTCTGCGGCAGCCTCAGGTGCTTGAGCAAGGGTAGCGGAGACTGTCAGTGGGGGCCCATGTCAGATCACAGGGTCCGGGAGACCCCACTTCAATAAAGGCAGGGCCCGAGGCTGGGCTGTTTGGTGAGTGGTACTGCTTGTATTTCAATCCCCAAGCCCCTTTCTCCTCCAGGACTGTGGTCTGTGGCATCCAAGATCTGGGGTTTTGGGAGTCTAAGTGTAGATGGCACGAGATTGACCTCCCCCAGTTAAGTCCCTGCTGTTTGGTCTTCAGCCAGGGGATCGAACTGGAGTTTATTTTTTTTGGGGGGGGGGGCTTCTGCCCCCACCAGTGTCCTCAGTGCATGCTTTCAGCTTCTTCTCCCCATTCTTGGTTCCTGTCTTTATCTACACTCACCCCTTGGAGGTCTCACCCATCTGCCGAGATCGCCTGGATTGACACCTCCCGCCCACCCCCAGCTGTTGCTCAGCGTGGCAGGGGAAGTAGCAGACTTCTCAGCCCCAAACTCAGCTCTCCTCTGCTGCCCTGCCTCCGAGATTCTCTTTGGGTTCCCTCCTCTCTGTCAGTTAAGAGCAATGGGTGGCAACCCCCCCGCCCCCCGCTTCCATGTGCTCAGGCCCAAACCCCAGAGTCAACCCTGCCTCTATTCTCCCGTTCCATGTGGAAGCCTCCAGGAAGCCCACTGGACCCTCTTTCAAAATAGATCCAGAATCTGACCACGACTCCCCGCCTGTGCAGCCATCGTCCTGGCCAGGATCCCAGCAGCAGCCCCCCTCCCTGGGGTCCCAGCCTCTGCCTTCGCCCCTCCACCCTCATTCTACAGTGGTGGTGGGTATTCAATGACCAGGTAAGGGGAGAGACAACTTTGACCCTTCATCTTCGTGTTGAGCTGAAACTGAGGACCATCTCAGGAGACAAGAGAGTTAATAAGGTCTAGAGTTGGAACCCATGGACTCTGGATCAGGTGCATCAGGAGGTGGGCGGGGAGGGGGGACAAAGCAAGAGAGGACAGGCCTCAGAAGGTGGTCATCTGGGTTCTGGGAGCAGGACATCAGCCTTGGAGAACCTGGCCTAAGTTTAGAAACAGGAGTTGGTCCTGCAGGCAAAACAGGGATGGGGAACAGAAGGACGAGACCTTGTTCGCTTCAACCTTTGTATGTCCACCCTGCAGGCAGGGGTAGAAGGAGACTTGGCGAGCAGTGGACCTCAGGGCCCTGGGAACAGAGCGGGAGGAACAGGAGGGAAGCCCAGGGCTGCAGGAAGAAAGAGGGGGTGGGAGGGGGCCCGGTTTCCCCTGGGAGATTCAAGAGAACGTCAGGAGCTAAGGACCAGCCAGGTTGTGGGGAGTTGCCAGTACATTGAGGGTCACTTCCCCAATAGTGATGAGCTTGGGGAGCTGGGACAACACTGCCTGGGAGCAGCCTCATCCATGAAGGAATATTCTAGAAGAAGAGATGGCAACAGCTTCAGGCCCAGGGCAGACCAGGGGCATAGCAGGCTATTGGCTCAGGGACCATGAGGTCTAGAACTTTCCTTGGATACTTCCCTGTTGTGTGTGTATATGTGTGTGGCAGCCTGTGCATAGGGCAAGGGTGTCTGTCTTGCTGGTCATTGAACCCAGGGTTGGCAAGGCAGGTGCGGGGAAGCTGGAAGAAAATGTGAGGAGCCATAAGATCTGCAGGCATGCTTTATTCGCTAATGGCTGATGCCGCAGCAAGGCAGACATGCTTTATGCTCCCATGACCGACACAGTCACAAGGGCTGTTCAGGTGACGCTTACACAGGCATGCAGGACGAAGGTGGCGCGTGGCCAAGTGAGTATATCATGATGCCTGTGCACATCGCTGCAAGTGATCTCACCATTACATAACCATGCGAAGTCACTGCTTACAGAACTGGGGCAGGGGCAAGAGCGAGAGAGCCTGACCATTGGATCTTGGCTAATCGCTATTTCTCTACAGTGTCAAAGGGGAAATAAAAACAAAGAATTCTTAAATGCCCAGGACTCTAAAGGAAGAAGACTTCATTAGTTGTATGAGGTGCAGAAAATCTGATTCAGCCTTGCTTAAGGGAAAAGGAAATCAATCTGTCGGTTCACAAAAGCTGGAAGAGTCTAGACTGGCTTTGGGTGCCACATGACTGGGACTCCAGTGAGCTCGGCCGAATTCTCAGCTGGCTGTCTTCAGGCCACTGGAGTGTGTCCTGTAGCTTCAGGCTCTTACACACTGAAGCCCAAGGCCCTGTGCCTCTTATTTTCACAAGCCGACAGAATGTTCTGAATCATTGTCCCCGGTCGTTACCATCTTGTAGTCTTGGGCCGGGGGTGGTGTTCACCACAGGCATGGCCGAGAGGGAGGTTCCTCCAGGGAAAGTGCGGTCCCATTGCTGGGAGAATGGATAGCATGGCACAAAAGCAGCAGACACCCCCATCAGAGGATGCAAGGAAAGTCTAGGCACCAGGGACCACCCCATCAGGGTGAGGAGGAGTGTATAAATCCTCTTTTCCGGGAGAAGCAGCCGCATGAAGGAGGCTCCCCTGAGAATGTGTAAAGCAGAGAGAGGCCCACAGCTTTTTTTCTGAGCTTTAAGCTTCAGGTGCGAACTAAGAACAACTGGCATCTTCGTGCATACAAGCGCAGGGGTTCCTTCCTCCTGGCTCCCTTTCCACCCAGCTGCACCCGGTTCCTCCCCTACTGTGGGTGTGGGCACAGGGGTGACTGTCTTTCCCTGGGCTGACATGGGGTAGGGGGGCCCTGTCTGGACCATCCTGGCCACTCTGGGGACCTGTGTGAATCTTGAGGCTGGATTAACTCCGCCTGTGGAAGTGATGGGGCTTCCCTGGTAGCTCAGCTGAGGGTCTGCCTGGTTAGTAAAGGATAACCCAGGCCAGCCCCCACTGGCCCCACCACTCAGAGCCTGACAGATGTCTGCCAGACTGGAGTGGGGGCGTGGGGGGCTTTGAAACTTCACTTTCTGTGGGAGACGTTATGCTTTCTAACTTCTTTATGGTAACTGAGTAAGGAGAGGGGCTTCACAGGGGTTCACCTTGCATCGTTTTGGCCCTGGGACTGTCTGGACTGGGCTGTCCCCAGGACCCTCCGGTGAGCTTGCCTGGCCCCAGACTGAGGATCATTCTGATGGGGGGAGGGGTAAGATTGGGAACTGGTTTTTGGTGTGAGTTAGAGGGAAGACAACAGGCTCAGTCTTCTCTTTGGCTCCAGAAGAATACCAAGGAATTTGGGTAAATGTAGGGGGAGGTACAGATAAGGAGGTGGGAAGGGTCCTTCCTCGTGGAGAGGGTCAGCCACACTCTAAGCTGACTCCATGCTCTTCAAATAAACAGAGGACAGTCAGCATACATTTAAAAAAATGAGAAAATGCTTCTGGTTTCTGGTTTGGCATGTAAGACGCATGAAGTTGCTGCTCTGTCTTAGTAACAAGTAAAACTGCAAAAACTTCAAAAGCGATGATACTTCAATCTGAAAGAGCAATGAGGTCACAGGGCAAGCCACTGACAGGTAAGCACAGAGGATCGCAGCTTCCCAGAGCAGAAACTCATGAGCAGACGCCGCTGAGGGAACCAGCGCTGGGTAGGAAAACCCAGATGGGAGTTGATCAATTGCTGGAGGCTCAGTGTAGACAAATCTGAGAACTGAAGATTCCAGATAACCCAGTCCTAGAAGGACCTCATGCTTTGTGAGTTTTACCTCCAGGAGCTTGACCAGGTTCCCACAGTGAATACTGGGGAACAGTCCCCTCACCATACTGGCAGGAGGAGAGGGAGGTGAACCATCCTGAAATATACCAGATGCTGGGTTCTTCAAGGGGCCTGCCCTCAGGAGAAATGGTTAACCAGAGCCTAACCTGCTGGGCTTTGGTCAGAGTCTAAGTGACCTGGGGGAAGGAAAACACCCAGTTCCAGCCCACTCTAGCTATCCTGTCCCACTTAAGGGGGGAGAGAGGGGAAAACTGAGAAACACTCCTGAAGTTCACAGTCCAGAGCACAGGCTCACTGAGACCTCCTAGGCTGCGGAGCTCTTCCCCTCCCTGAACCTCACTACTGCATTATTAGAGTTCCTGAGAAAGCTTGCAACTTTACAGAAGTTCCTTTTACCCAGGACATTATGTCCTGCTCTCAGACACATGGGGCTTCCCAGGTGGCTCAGTGGTAAAGAATCTGCCTGCCAAGCAGGAGGCGTGGGTTCAATTCCTGGGTCGAAGGTTCCCTGGAGAAGGAAATGGCAACCGACTCCAGTATTCTTGCCTTGGAAGTCCCATGAACAGAGGAGCCTGGCAGGCTATAGTCCATGGTGTCACAAAAGAGTCGGACGTGTCTTAGCGCCTAAACAACAATAACAGGCAAACACACAGATTCACACATCAGAATCTGATTTAGCTATGGCAGAGAGGTTGAAATGATCAGATCAGGAATTTAAGACAACCGTGATTAGTATGCTAGGGCTCTCATGGATAAAGCTGACAGCATGCCAGAACAGATGTGCAGTGTAAGCAGAAAGATGGAAATAACAAAGAAAAGGAACCCAAGAGAAGTGCTATAGTTCAAACACACGCTCAGAAATGCAGAATGTCTTTAAAGGGCTTGTTAGTAGACTAGACACGGCCGAGGAAAGAGTCTCTGAACTGCAGCATGCCAGGCCCCTCTGTCCTCTTCTCTCTCCTGGAGTTTGCCCAAGTTCATGTCTGTTGAATCGGTGATGCCATCCAACCATCTCATCCTCTGTTGCCCCTTTCTCCTCCTGCCTTCAATCTTTTCCAGCATCAGGGTCTTTTCCAATGAGTCAGCTCTTTGCATCAGGTGGCTAAAGTATTGGAGCTTCAGCTTCAGCATCAGTCCTTCCAGTGAATATTCAGGGTTGATTTCCTTTAGGATTGACTGGTCTGATCTTGCAGTCCAAGGGACTTTCAAGAGTCTTTTCCAAACCACTGTTTGAAAGCATCAGTTCTTTGGTGCTCAGCCTTCTTTATGGTCCAACTCTCATATCCATACATGACTACTGGAAAAACCATAGCTTTAACTAGATGGGCCTTTGTTGGCAAAGTGGTGTCTCTGCTTTTTAATATACTGTCTAGGTTTGCGATGGAACCCCACTCCAGTACTCTTGCCTGGAAAATCCCATGGACGGAGGAGCCTGGTGGGCTGCCGTCTCTGGGGTGGCACAGGGTCGGACACGACTGAGCAGCTCAGCAGCAGCAGCAGCAGCAGCAGGTTGGTCACAGCTTTTCTTCCAAGGAGCAAGCGTCCTTTAATTTCATGGCTGCAGTCACTGTCCACGGTGATTTTGGAGCCCAAGAAAATGAAGTCTGTAACTATTTCCACTTTTTCCCCATCTGTTTGCCATGAAGTGATGGGGCTGGATGCCATGACTTTGTTTTTTGAATGCTGAGTTTTAAGCCACCTTTTTCATTCCCTTCTTTCACCTTCGTCAAGAGGCTCTTTAGTTCCTCTTCACTTTCTGCCATTAGAGTGGTATCATTTGCACACCTGAGGTTGATATTTCTCCTGTCAATCTTGATTTCAGCTTGTGATTCATCCAGTGTGGCATTTTTGCATGGTATACTTTGCATAGAAGTTAAATAAGCAGGGTGACAATATACAGCCTTGATGTACTCCTTTCCCAATTTGGAACCAGTCTGTTGTTCCGTGTCTGGTTCTGACTGTTGCTTCTTGACCTGCATACAGGTTTCTCAGGAGGCAGGTCAGGTGGTCTGGTATTGCCATCCCTTCAAGAATTTTCCACAGTTTGTTGTGATCCACACAAAGGCTTACCCCAGTGTTCACAGCAGCATTCTTTACAATAGCTAGATTTGAAGCTACCCAAGGATCTGTCGGCAGAGGAATGGATAAAGATGTTTCATATATATACATAAATGTATATGTATATAAAATGTATGTATATATAGTATTTGCACACATGATGGAATATTACTCATCCATAAAAAGAAAGAAGTTTTGCCATTTTCAGCAAGGTAGATGGATCTAGGAAGTATTATATTTAGTAAAAATGTCAGACAAAGATAGGCAAATACGGCATGGTATCACTTATATGTGGAACGAAAAAAAACCAATACAAATGAAGTACAAGCAAAACAGAAACAGACCCACAGATACAGAAAACAAGCACTGATACAGAATAACAAAGTGGTTATTCGTGGGAAGAGGAAAGGGGAAAGGGGAAATTCCAGGTATAGATTAAGAGACACAAACTACCATGTATAAAATAGATGAGCAACAGGGATATATTGCATAGCATAGGGAATTATAGCCATTATTTGGTGATAACTTTTAATGGAATATAATCTGTAAAAATACTGAATCACAATACTAGATACCTGAAACTAATATAACATTGGAAATCAACTACACTTCAAAAAAAAAAAAAAGACGTTTTCAAGAGAATGAAAAGACAAGCCACACACTTGGAGAAAACATTCACAAAATATACATACACTAAAGGATTATTATCCAAAATATACAAAGAACTCTTAAAACTCAAAAGAAGACAGACAACCCAATTAAAAATGGGCCAAGGATCTGAGTAGACACCTTGTCAGAGAGGATATACAGATGGCAAATAAGCTTATGAAAAGTTGCTTTATGTCATCTGTCATTAGGGAAATGCAAATTTAGCCAACAGTGAACTACCACTACAAATGTATTAGAATGGCCAAAACCCCAAACTCTGACAACAACCAATGCTGGTGAGGATGGAGAGCAGTGGTAACTACCACTCACTGCTGACGAGAATGCAAAATGCTACCATTGCTTTGGAAGACTCTGGTAGCTTCTTACAAAACATACTCTCCTCATATTATTCAGCATTTGTGATCCCTGGTATTTAACCCCAAAGAACTGAAAACTTAGGTCCACACAAAAACCTACACGCAGATATTTAAAATAGCTTTATCCATGATTGCCAAAACTTGGAAGGAGCCAAGGTATCCTGCAGGAGGTGAATGGACAAATAAATTGGGTCCATCCAGACAATGGAATATCATTCAGTGCTAAAAAGAAATGAGCTATGAGGCCATGAAAAGACGTGGAGGAAACTTACATTTGCCTTACTAAGTGAAAGTGCTAAGTGAAAGAAATCAATCTGAAAAAGCCATATCCTGTATGATTCCAACTATAGGACATCTTGGAGAAGGCAAAATGATAAAGAAAGTAAAAACATCAGTGGTTGCCGCGAATCGGGATGGGGAGAGAGGGATGCAGAGGTGAGCACAGAGGATCTTCAGGGCAGTGAAAATACTCTGGATCATATTATAATGGTGGGTAAATATCACATAAGTTTCCCAAACCCACAGAATGCACAGGGCCAAGAGTGAGTCCTGACGTAAATAACAGATTTGGGGAGATTGTAATGTGTTGGTGAAAGTCCATTAACTCATGAAGGTGCCACTCTGGTGGGGGACGTTGATAACGAGGGTGCTGTGTGTGTGTGGGAAGTGGGGTGCAGGGCAGGGTCCAGAGGGCAATGCTGTGCACCTTCTGCTCAGTTTTGCTGTGAACCGAAAACTGCTGTAAAAAATAACCTCTTTTTTTTTAAAAAGAAGGGCAAATGTCAGGCGGTGCCACTGTGCTCACATCTCTGCTCTCCCTTTGAAGGGTCATGTCCAGTCCTGTGTGTTTCTGCCAGTCTCCACTGGCCAGTGGACGGGGGGGACTCAGTGACTGCCCCGGATGGCCTGCCTGCACCCCAGAAGTGCCTGAGTGTCTCAGCCATTCCCTCAGCTCCGTGTGGATGGATGACCATCTGCAAATTTCAGGCCAGTGGTGCTCCCCAGCTCAGCTGTCCCACAGGTCCTGCTGGACACCAGCCACCCAGGGACCAAGGGCTCTGTGTCCTGTTTGTCCACTATTCCCAAGGGTACCTCCCAGGAAGGCCAAGGGTGACTGAGGGAGCAGGACCCAGGCGTTATGGGGTCCCCCAGCCAGACACCTCCAAATGCCACCCAGTGCATCCCCAATATCTCCATAACATTGTCTGGCAAGAAGGGAGAAAAAAACAACCCTTGAAAACCACACTCCATTTTACAGGGTAGGAAGCTGAGGCTAGGAGAGGAGTCACACCACAGTCAAGAGGCCTAGGGTCCTGCCTCCCCACGGGTGTGGGGTGGGGGTGGGGGGTGGAGGAAGGGCGGAGGAGGGGTGGGGGACACCCCCCCACCTTGCTCCTGCTCTGGTTATGCCGGCCCAGGGGGATGTGGACTCAGGTCTCCCTGGGTCTGAGTGTGGGGTGGGCAGGTGGCCAATGTCCTCGCGCAGCAGAAGCCTCAACTTCCGCTGGGAACTGCTGACCAGCACAGCTGTCTGCATCTGGGCAGCTGAAGGAAGCGGCCGTGGCCCTCTCTGCCCTGTCCCCGGGCCTTAGCGCCACTGCTTGCAGAGCCCTGGGCGCCCTCCCCAGGCCACATGTGAAGCAGGTGGATTACTGAGCAGGCGGATTCGGCCATGGGGAATTTCCTACCCGGGCTGCGCGTGTTTAAAACTCGAACCGATTGTTAGAACTACCTCCTTGGCACCAGCCAGAGGACCCAGTTTGGAGAGGCTTAGTCTCCGTGTCCAGACATCAGCCAGCGGAGGCCATAAAGTCCTGGGGATTTCAAGCGTGTCCCAGTCCCCCTTGCTAAGCTCAGCGTCCTTTGGTTCCTGCGCTCCCTGTTTGCACGTTGTCCCCTGTTCCTCTGCCCTCATGATCTTTGCCAAGGGCAGCTCTTACCCCATATACCCTTCCCTACAGGCAGGGGCACGCTGTGTGTAAGCGTTCAACAACTGACTCTGGGTAAAAGGCCTAGAGCGTAGTGTTGGCCATTTTCCCCACTGTGGCCAATGCCAATTTCTCCTTTCTTTTTTTTTTTTTAAAAAAAAACTTATGTATTTGGCTGCGCTGGGTCTTACTTGCTGCATGCAGAGTTTCCACCTTCCTTGTGGCAGACAGGATCTTTAGTTGCAGCAGGTGGAACCTAGTTCCCTGACCCGGGAGGGAAAGCCAACTCCCTGCTTGGGGAGCCTGGAGATTTAGCCACCGGACCCCCAGGGAAGTCACCGACCATGGCCAATTTCAAACCACTGACTTGAAGTCACTGCACTGGGGTGCGGAAGAGATCTCTCTCTCTCTTTAGTTGCTGAGTCATGTCCGACTCTTTTCGACCCTGTAGACTGTAGGCTGCCAGGCTTCTCTGTCCATAGGATTTTCCAGGCAAGAATACTGGAGTGGGTTGCCATTTCTTCCTCCAGGGGAAGAGATACACAGTAGTAAACTGTTATATGGTGTCTTCACTCTATAAATAAACAGTCGGAAGAGCAAAGACGATAGTGAAGTTTAGTAAAATAATAACTAGGTGATGTCTTGAATATTTATTACCTTTGTTTATACTTATTTATTTAGTTGTGTCGGGGCTTAGTAGTGGCACGCAGGATCTTCCTTGCTCACGAGCTGCAACTTCTCTCTAGTTGCTGCAAGGGGGCCGAGTTGCCCTGTGCCATGTGGGATCCTCATGTGGGGTCTTATTTCCCTGACCAGGGATCAAACCCCCATCACCAGCACCGGAATGTGGATTCTTAGCCACTGGACCACCAGGGAAGTCCCATTACCTTTGTTTTCAATAGAATTTAATTGCAAGAATATATGATTTATTTTTTTATCAATGTATGAGAAGGAAATGGCAACCCACTCCAGTATTCTTGCCTAGAGAATCCCAGGGTGGGGGAGCCTGGTGGGCTGCTGTCTATGGGGTCGCACAGAGTCGGACACGACTGAAGCGACTTAGCAGCAGCAGCAGCATGTATAACAACTGGTTTAGAAATTCCTGAAAATGCAGTAGTCAGTCAGCTCTTGTCAAGAGCTGGGACAAGCACCCCACTGCTGCAGGGAAAACCCCAAACTTCATACGTGAGAAATCGAACAGGGCACATGGGAGACAGCACAGTGGGTGCAGAGTGCAGACCCTGAAGACAAGGCCTGGGTTGACCCCACCTCTGCGGTCGCTGTGTGAGCTTAGGTAGGTCACTGGAGCTCTCTGGGCCTTGGATGTGTTGGCTGTAAAACGGCAGCAGCACTACATAGGGCGACTGTGAAGCCTGGGTTAACAAAGAAAGGCACGTGCAGTGTCCTGCCCGTCCTGAATGATCAGGAAGTGTCAGCCTTTCTTGTTTTCTCTTTTGTGTGTGAGTTTTTGGTTGCCTAGCTGTGTCCAGCACTTACCATGAACTGTAGCCCGCCAGGCTTCCCTTTCCATGAGATTCTCCAGGCAAGAATATTGGAGTGGGTTCCCACTCCAGTACTCTTGCCTGGAAAATCCGTGGATGGAGGAGCCTGGTGGGCTGCAGTCCTTGGGGTCGCTAACAGTTGGACACGACTGAGCCACTTCACTTGCACTTTTTACTTTCATGCACTGGAGAAGGAAATGGCAACCCACTCCAGTGTTCTTGCCTGGAGAATTCCAGAGACGGGGGAGCCTGGTGGGCTGCCGTCTCGGGTCACACAGAGTCGGATACAACCGAAGCGACTTAGTAGTAGTAGCCTTCTCAAAGGGATCTTCCCAACCCAGGGATCGAACCTGGGTCTCCTGCATTGCAGGCAGATTCTTTACATTTGAGTGCTGCTGTTTTAAATTGGTAGCAGTAGTTTTCTGCGAATAAAAGCAAAGATGATCGTTGTCCGCCATCTGGTGGTCAGAGTCTATCATTACACCCTAGGTTGTGCCCAGGTGGGTCATTTTTCACTCAGGGCCTATGGACCACTCAAGGCTTATGGACCACCCGCAGCTGCTGGTCAACGACCCTCCTTCATCCATTTTGACCCCTTGGCCCTTTGCAGGAGTAGCGGCAGACTCCTCAAGAAAGGGGATTCGATGGGACAGGCCCAGTCCTGGACTCTGCCGAACTAGCTTGCCTCCCTGAAGCCTCGGTAAGGCCCCTGCTGCTGGGCTAGGAGCGCAGGTGCCTAAGCGGCCTTAGAGATGGGGCCCCCACTCCTCTGTGTGCATGTGCGCGTGTGTGTGAAATCCAGTCCTCCTGTCTCCGGGATGGCCCTCATTTTGGACTTTTCTAAACCCAGCTCTTTGTATCCCTGTGGTCCTGCTGTGTCCTGGGCAACAGCCCTACTCTGGGCCAGGCGTCATGCCGGGTCCTGGGGACACACCCAGGGCTTAGGTTCTGGCTGGGAGATGGACGGTGCTTGCAGGGTGGGGCTGCCGGAGCCCGGATCCGGGTGTCCCTCCGGCTGGTGACGTCCTGGGTCTCTGTGCTGCGCTGGGCCTTCCGTGGGGGCTGGAGCACCGGGCAGGGGCGCCAGAGCCCTCCATGGGAGCCCCAGCAGTGGGTGCAGGGTCCCACTCCCTCCCAGCAGCCTTTCCTCTCCCACCAGGCTGGTGACAAGGCCTGGAACCTTTGTGCCACATTCGCTGTGGCTCGTAGCAACAGCCGCATTTCCCGGCTCTTATCGGAGTGCCTTACATCACAGGTGCCTCCTCCAGTCTCACGATGGACTTGGGGCCTCAGACCTACCGACAGACAGCACTGTCGAGGCAGTCTGAGCACCAGCTGGAGAACAATTTCCAGACACAGAGAATTTCAGGAAGGTGCGAGTTTATTAAGAACAAAGAGCAAAGATAATGAGGGTGCTGCAAACGCAGTGGGCTGACCTCCTGACAGGCCGTGGAGAGCCCACGGGACGCTGTTAGAACAGTGGGCCAGCTCTGGGGGAGCCGGCGTCTTTCATGGGTTAGCAGACAATTTTCAAAGCCTCAAAACAAAGAAAATTCCTGCTGGGAGAGTGGCATTAGGTGACTGGGGAGGGTGCTAAAGGGTGAGTACCAGGCTGGGCGTTTTTGCCTAATTTGGGGTCAGGAACTTGGCTGGCAAGGATCAAGGGGCTTTTGGCAATGGTTACAAATGTTTACCAATGTGGAAAATTCTTTAAGAGATGGGAATACCAGACTACGTGACCTGCCTCCTGAGAAATCTGTATGCAGGTCAAGAAGCAACAGTTAGAACCAGACATGGAACAACAGACTGGATCCAAATTGGGAGAGGAGTACCTCAAGGCTGTATATTGTCACCCTGCTTATTTAACTTCTATGCAGAGTACATCATCTGAAATGCTGGGCTGGATGAAGCACAAGCCGGAAGCAAGGTTTCCAGGAGAAATAGCAATAACCTCAGATACGCAGATGACACCATGCTTATAGCAGATCGAGAAGAAGAACTAAAGAGCCTCTTGATGAAAGTGAAAGAGGAGAGTGGAAAAATTGGCTTAAAGCTCAACATTCAGAAAACGAAGATCATGGCATCTGGTCCCATCACTTCATGGCAAATAGATGGGGAAACAATGGAAACAGTGTCAGACTTTATTTGGGGGGGGGGCTCCAAAATAGCTACAAATGGTGACTGCAGCCATGAAATTAATTAATTAATTTTTTCTCTCAGAAGAAAAGCTATGACCAAACTAGACAGTATATTAAGAAACAGAGACATTACTTTGCCAACAAAGGTCCGTCGAGTCAAGGCTATGATTTTTCCGTAGTCATGTATGGATGTGAGAGTTGGACTGTGAAGAAAGCTGAGCGCTGAAGGATTGATGCTTTTGAACTGTGGTGTTGGAGAAGACTCTTGAGAGTCCCTTGGACTGCAAGGAGACTCAACCAGTCCATCCTAAAGGAAATCAGTCCTGAATATTCTTTGGAAAGACTGATGCTGAAGCTCCAATACTTTGGCCACCTGATGTGGAGAGCTGACTCATTTGACAAGAGCCTGATGCTGGAAAAGATTGAAGGCAGGAGGAGAAGGGGACGACAGAGGATGAGATGGTTGGATGGCATCACCGACTCAGTGGACATGAGTTTGAGCAAGCTCCAGGAGTTGGTGATGGACAGGGAAGCCTGGCGTGCTGCAAAGAGTCGGACATGACTAAGAGACTGACCTGAACAACGGGCTCAGTTAGTTCTGGAGATGACCTCCTTTCTGGGCTCCATGTCCGTGGCCTCGGTATGGGGCTCCGCATACACTGTCCCCTTGGTTCTATGGAGAGGGGCCTGGACGGAGAGGTCAGGTGCACCCAGGTCAGGCGCCTCCTTTAGGCTCCACCACCCCCTGTGCTGGGACCCCCTGAAGGCCTGGGGCCCCCTGCACTTCAACTGATTCATGATCTTGGACTGAGTATTGAGAAGGAAGTTCATGTGGAGACGGAGGGGGAGAATCCGTGCTGAAGTTCACTGAGGATGGAGACAATGTTTCTGCTCTGACTGTATCCGCCATCTGTAGCTTTCTTGTAGTGTCCTTGTCTGGCTTTGGTATCAGGGTAATGCTGGCTTCATACAATGAATTTGGTAGGGTTACTACTGCTTCAGTTTTTTAAGGAAGAGTTTAAGCAGGATTGCTTTAAATGTTTGTTGGAATTCAGCCATTCTGGCCCTGGGCTTTTCTTTACTGGGAGGTTTTTGATCACTGACTAATATTATTTGTTATTGGTCTGCTAGATTTTTTAATTTCTTTGTGATTCAGTCTTGGTAGGTTACACGTTTTTAGGAATCTCTCTGTCTCTTTTAGGGATCTCTCTGTCTCTTTTAGGAATATCTCTGTCTCTTTTGGGGTAAAGCGTCTGCCTGCAATGCGGGAGACCCGGGTTCAATTCCTAGGTCAGGAAGATTCCCCTGGAGAAGGAAATGGCAACCCACTCCAGTATCCTTGCCTGGAAAATCCCATGGACAGAGAAGCCCCGTAGGCTACAGTCCATGGGGTCGCAAAGAGTCGGACACGACTGAGCGACTTCACTTTCACTTTCTGTCTCTTTTGGGAGCCTCTCCGTCTCTTTTGGGATATCCGCTTTGTTGGTGCATCACTGTTCATGGTAACTGCCTGTGATCCTTCTCATTTCTGTAGAGTCAGTTGTAACGTCTCCTCGTTCATTTCTGATTTTATTTGAGTCTTTTCTCTTTCTTCTTGGGCTTCTCTGGTGGCTCAGCTGAGAAGGAATCCGCCTGCAATGCAAGAGACCCTGGTTTGATTCCTGGGTCAGGAAGATCCCCTGGACAAGGGATTGGCTACCCATTCCAGTATTCTTGGGCTTCCCTCGTGGCTTAGCTGGTAAAGAATCTGCCTGCAATGTGGGACACCTGGGCTCGATCTCTGGGTTGGGAAGATCCCCTGGAGAAGGGGAAGGCTGCCCACTCCAGTATTCTGGCCTGGAGAATTCCATGGACGGTATAGTCCATGGGGTCACAAAGAGTGAGATACGACTGAGCAACTTTTACTTTTTCTTTTCTCTTAGTCTAACGAAGGGTTTGTCGTTTATCTTTAAAAAAGACTCTTAGTCTCACTGATTTTCTTGTCTGTTGGTTTTCTAGTCTCTGTTCTATTTCTGCCCTAATCTTTATTATTACCTTCCCTCTGCTAACTTTGGGCTTCGTTTGTTCTTTTTCCGGTGTCTTAAGTCATAAAGTTAGGTTGTTTATTTGAGATCTTTATTCTTTTCGAATGTAGACATGTATCACCGTGAACTTCCCTCTTAGGACCGCTTTGCTGCATTTTGTAAGTTTCAGTAGGTCATGTTTTCATGTATCTCAAGATATTTTTGAATTTCCCAGGCAACCGCTGATCTGCTTTCTGTCACACAGGTGCATTTAACTCCATCTCAAGCATCCTTAGACTGTGCAGACACTTTTGTCTGCCCCCTCCTGTTCTGCGTTCTGATTTTGAGATTCATCTGTGTTGTTTCCCTCTGTTCCTTTATTTATCGCTGGATAGTATTCCATTCTGTGATGTGATGGCTCATTTTATGGGTTCATTTCACTGGCTGTGGGGTGCCCAGATTACACATTAATCCTGCATGTATCTGTTAGTATTTGAGCTGATGGACTCAGTAAAGAAGGTCAGCCTCCCCGCTAAGGGTTGGTGTCATCCAAGCCACTGAGGGCCTAAATACAGCAGAGGTGAAGGAAGGAGGAAGTCACCCCCCTTTCCTGCCTCACTGATGAGCTGGGACATCTCACCTCACCTCCTGCCCCGGAACTGGAATTTACACCATCGGCTCCGCTGGTACTCAGGCCTTCAAACTCAGACTGGATTATTCTAGCTTTCCAGTCTCCAGCTTACATGCAGCAGACTGTGGGACTTCACTGCTGTCTCTGCTCCACCCAGCCTGGGTCTGGGGGCCCTGGATGCTCCCTAAGCGTTTGCTGAGTGACTGAATGAGCACAGGCCACGGAGCAGGGGGACAGGTGGGCTTGCCACACGGTCCTGTTTGGGGACGGACAAAGCATCCCAAAGCCATGGAAAAATGGGACACCCAGCTATCCTTCATCATCCTCATAACTGAGCGTTTGCCCCTTGTACTGCATTTCTGCTCTCTTTGCTCTTTTTATACACACGTGTTTTTCACCAACCTTTGAAAGTAATTTGTAGACACTGTGAACTTCACCTCTGTAAATGTCTCTCTAACTGTGGATGGCCTTAAGGCCCTATATTAAAAACACAATCAGGCCTCAAATAAGGAAGCTTCCCCTGGAGGAGGGCATGGCAGCCCGCTCCAGTGTTCTTGCCTTGACAACCCCATGGACAGAGGAGTCTGGCGGGCTACAGTCCATAGGGTCGCAAAGAGTCAGGCATGTCTGGGCGGCTAAGCACAGCACAACAAGCTTCTGCATTAACTAGACACAGATGAGCAAGAGAAAGCCAAAGCAAGCAGAAAGAAGGAAATCATAAATGAAAATGTAGGAACTGATTATATGAAAAACAACAGAAATAAATCAATTGAAATAAAAAGCTTTACTATTTTACTTTTACCATTTGGATCTGCCATCTATCTGGACTTGATTGCTGAGCATGCATGGAGCTGGGGGGTAAAGATAATTTTTTTCCTTAACAAATACCTAGTTAGCCCAGAGCCATTTATTGATGAGAACCACCATTCACTGTTAAGTGTTACCTTGCTGCTGTCCTTCTGTATCACCTTCTTGTGACTCCGCTTCTAGACTCCTCTTAGCTGGTATATCTTTCTTTGTACCAACATCATAGTATCTTTAAAAAAATTTTATTGTGTTTTTTTGTCCCAGTGCCTAAATTGCCTTTCTCCTTCATGCCTTCCTCTTCTTCTTCAACATCACTTTGGTTATTCTTGACGCTTTGTGCTTTCATATATGTTTTGAGACCTAGCTTATCATTTCCCACCAATAATGGTTTCTCCTGGGGTTTTGATGTGATTATAATAAACCTTTAGATTGTTTTGCTGAGAACAGACATTAAAAAAACGGAAACTTCCAAATGATTAGCGTGTTGATCTTTAATGATTAACGATTATATTTTTCAATTTATGCAGGTCTGTAATTTCTCTTGACAGTGCTTTGTGGCCTTCAGTGTAGAGGTCTTGCATGCCTTTCACTACTGTTTGTTCCTAGATG
The DNA here is from genome assembly GCF_016772045.2 of Ovis aries. NCBI lineage: Eukaryota > Metazoa > Chordata > Mammalia > Artiodactyla > Bovidae > Ovis > Ovis aries. Next base: position 64,246,637 of record NC_056071.1, on the reverse strand, counting down.
TTTTTTTTTTAATTTAAAAATGATATCATTTCTAACTTTTCATGTTCTGTTTGTTGCTGGAATATAGAAAAACAGTTGATTTTTGCATATCGACTTAGTATCAGCAACAATATTAAATTCTCTTACTACTTAAATTCAGTTGTCTGTAGGTTCTTTTGGCTTTTCTTTTTTTCTTCTTTTTCTCTTTTTAGCCATGCTGCATGATCTGTGGGATCTTAGCTTGCCAATCAGGGATTGAACCTGGCCCATGGCAGTGAAAATTCGGGGTCCTAACCAGTGGACCACCAGGGAACTCCTGGTGGGAGTTCTAATCAGTTTTGGGTTTTCTAATCAGTTCAGTTCAGTTCAGTTGCTCAGTCATGTCCGACTCTTTGCGACCCCCTCCCTGTCCATCACCAACTCCCAGAGTTGACTCAGACTCATGTCCATTGAGTTGGTGGTGCCATCCAACCATCTCATCCTCTGTTGTCCCCTTCTCCTCTAGCCTTCAATCTTTCCCAGCATCTGGGTCTTTTCAAATGAGTCAGTTCTTTGCATCAGGTAGCCAAAGTATTGGAGCTTCAGCTTCAACATCAGTCCTTCCAGTGAACATTCAGGACTGATTTCCTTTAGGATGGACTGGTTTGATCTCCTTGCAGTCCAAGGGACTCTCAAGAGTTCCCCAACACCACAGTTCTCTTCGGCACTCAGCTTTCTTTATAGTTCAACTCTCACATCCGTACGTGACTACTGGAAAAATACCCTTGACTAGATGGACCTTTGTTGGCAAAGTAATGTCTCTGCTTTTTAATATGCTGTCTAGGTTGGTCATAACTTTTCTTCCAAGGAGTGAGCATTTTTTTATTTCACAGCTGCAGTCACCATCTGCAGTGATTTTGGAGCCCCCCCACAAATAAAGTCTGACACTGTTTCCCCTTCTGTGGGTTTTCTAATACAGCTTTATATTTTTCTTTTCAATCTGGATGGCTTTCATCTTTTGCTTGAATTGCTGAGTGAGTAGGACCTTCAGTACAATTCGGACAGAAGTGGTGGAAATGTCCTTAAGTTGTCCTTGATTTAGGGGGCAAACTTTCAATATTTTACCAATTTGTGTGCTGGTTTTTATAGATTTCTTTATCAAACTAAGGAAGTTTCATTCCATTCTTAGTTTGCTAAGAATTTTTATCATTAGTTCTTTTTTTTTTTAAAAAGAATTTTTATCATTAGTTTTGTTAGACAGTTTTTCTATGTCTATTGAGGTGGTCATAGAATTCCTCCCCACTCTCTCTCTGGCTGTTAATGTGATATAGTATGGTCCTCCAGAGAAAGAGAAAGAATAGCTTGTATATATAGAAAGAGATTTATTATTAGGTATTGACTGTCATGATTATGGAGTTCCACAACCTGCCATCTGCAATCTGGGCACCCGGAGAAATGATGTTTATCTAGTTCTAGTCTAATTCTGCAGGCTTGAGGACCAGGAAAGCCAGTGATACGTTTCATCCTGAAAGTTGGGAGCCTTAAGACCCAAGAAGAGCTCAAATTTCACTCGGAATCTGAAGGCTGGAAAAGACCAAGGTCATAGCTCAAACAGGTGGGAGGAGAGGAGTTCTTTCTTACGCAGACTTTTTGTTCTATTTAATTTGATTGAGCCTTTGATTGCGGGAGGGCTCCCCTCATAGCTCAGCTGGTAAAGAATCCGCCTGCAAAGCAGGAGACCCTGGTTTGATCTTGGGTTGGGAAGATCCCCTGGAGAAGGGAAAGGCTACCCCCTCCTGTATTCTGGCCTGGAGAATTCCATGGACTGTATAGTCCGTGGAGTCGCAAAGAGTTGGACATGACTGAGTGACTTTCACATTCCCTTTCCCCCACATTAGGGAGGGCAATCTGCTTTACTCATTCTATAGATTCAAATGTTTATCTCACCCAGAAACACCCTCACTGACAAACCAACAGCAATGTCTCATCTAACATCTAGAAATCTTGTAGTCCAGTCAAATTGATATGGGAAATTAACCATCATAAGCAGTAAATTACCCTGGCTTTTTTTTTTTTTCAGTGTTGAAACACTTTTGTATTCTTGGAATACACACTGATTGGTTATTATAGATTATCCTTTACGGGTTGCTATATTTTACCCCTTTAAAATATATTGCTTGGTTTGATTTGTTAAAATCTTGCTTAAAATTTTTACATCTCTGTTTATGAAAATAATTGATCTATCTATATTAAAATTCCTGTAATATCTTTATCAGAATTACCCTGGCCTCATAAAGAGATGGGAAGTGTTTCCTTCTTTTCTATTCCTTGGAATAAATTGGATAATATTAGGGTCAGGCTTTCTTTAAACAGTTAGAAGGATTCACAAATGAAGGCACATGGTTCTGGATTTTCTTTGTTAGAGGACAAATTTCTTTTTTGGACTACTCAGATTTTTTCTATATTCTTTTTCTGTCAGTTTTATTAGGTGACTTGTTTGAAGAATTTGTATATTTAATCTCAATTGCCAAAATTTATTGGTACATTATGGCATTCCTTTTGTTTTTGACATTTGTAGGGGCTGTAGATGTCCTCTTTCGACTACTGATATTAAAAATCTGACTTTCCCCCTCTTTTTAAAAATTGCTGTTGCTAGGGTTTAAAATTTTTTCATTTTTTCCCCCCAAAGAATTAGCTTCAGTTTTATTAATATATGGAATTTTCTTTTCTTTTTTAATTCAAGTGTGGCTGATCTGCAATGTTGTATCGACTTCTGCTGCACAGTGCAGTGATCCAGTTTATATACATTCTTTCCGTATTCTTTTCCATTGCGGTTTATCAAAGGGTAGTAATATAGTTCTCCGCGCTAGGTAGGAGGACCTTGTGGCTTATCCATTCTATATGTAATAGTTTGCAACCGCTAACCCCAAGCTCCCACTCCCTGAGTTTTCCATTCTAATGATTTCTGCTTGTCGTTTCCGCTTTCTTTCCGTCTGTTTTTCCGTCACCAGCTTCATGAGTGTGAAATGCACACAGCTGCTTGTGAGTAAATTTGTTGTTGTTGTTTGGTCGCCAAGCCATGTCTGATTCTTCACCACCCCGTGGACTGCAGCACGCCAGGCTTCCTTGTCCCCCAGAATTTGCTCAGATTCGTATCCATTGAGTGGGTGATGCCATCCAGCCATCTCATCCTCTGTCGTCCCCTTCTCCTTTTGCCTTCCATCTTTCCCAGCATCAGGGTCTTTTCCAACGAGTTGGCTCTTTGCATCAGGTGGCCAAACTGTTGGAGCTTCAGCTTCAGCATCAGTCCTTCCAGTGAATATTCAGGGTTGATTTCCTTTAGGATGGACTGACTTGATCTTTGTGCAGTCCAAGGGTCTGCATTTCACTTCACTGATTCCTAAGATGCTGATGTTCACTCTTACCATCTCCTGCTTGACCTTGACCTTTAACATTCTAGGTTCCTATTCAATGTTCTTTCCAGCATCGGAGCTTACTTTCACGACCGGGCTCATCCACAACTGTGCCTCGCTTCTGCTTTGGTGAGCCAATTAAAAATTATAAATCTATTTGTAAATATTGCTTTAATTGGATTTCCAAATTTGGAGATTTACTATCTTTACTATAATTTAGTTTAAATACATTTTCTAATTTCTATTTTGACATCTTCTTTGACTCAAGGATTATTTTTAAATGTATTATTTAACTTACAGTTGGAGATTTTAAAATTCTGTCTATATAATTTATTTCTAATTTACATCCATTGTGGTTGGAGGACAGACTTTGAATGATTTCAGTCCTTAGAAATTTGACAGGTTATTTTTCTTCTTTAGTGTGTAATAGGGTGGATTACATTGATTTTAAAGCAGTGAACCAGCTTTATACTTCTGGATAAAACTGACTTGGTTGTGATTTTTTAAAAATGTGTGTTGCTGGAATCTATTTGCTAATATTTCTCTATGGATTTTTGTATCTATATTCATGAGGGCTATTGGTTTATAGTTTCCTTTCTTGGACCATCTTTGCCTACTTTTTCTTTTTTATATTGGCTTACCTCATAAAACTAGTGTGGAAATGCTTCTTTCTTTTCTCATTTGTGGAAGAGATTGTGTAGACCTGCTGCTATTTCTTCCATGAACGTTTAGTAGAACTCACCAGTGAAACCATGGGACCCGATATTGTCTTTGCTGGAAATTTTAAACTGCAAATTCAACTTGTTTAATATCTGTAAGACTGTCCCAATTATCCATTCCTTATTGAGTGCATTTTGGTGGATTGCATCATCTCAAGGAATAGGCCTATTGTCTCTAAACTGCCAAGTTCATTTTCAGAGTTGTTTGTGTGCTCCTTTATTATTCGTCTCATGTCTGTTGAGAGCTTAGCAATTTCCTCTCTCATTTCCGATCTTGGTAATTTGAATCTTTTGCATTCTTTATCTTTGTTAGTCTGGCTAGTGGAATATCAACTTGACTGATCTTTTCAGAGTCAGCTTTCGGTTTCCTGATTTTTTTCTTCCTCCCCACCCCCGTTTTCAACATAATGGGTTTCTGCTCTTTTATTAATTGCTTCCTTCCTTATGTTTATTTAGACTTTTTTTTTCCGCTTTTCTTTTTCTTGTTTCTTAAGGCAGAGATGTACATCTCTGATTTGAGTTTTTTTTTTTTAATAAAAAATGTAATGCTATATAGTTCCTTTTAAGCACAGCATTAACTATATCCCACTCATTTTGATATGTTGCTTTTCATTTGCACTTAGTTCGACTAGCCCTTTTTACATTTTAAACTTTAAAAAATGTGTGCATTTTCTATTTCAAGTTGTTTTCATCATAGATTTGACCTATACATCAACCTGTTCAAAGAACCAAATTGTCTTTTCCCCTCTTTTTGTTCAATCTCTAATGTTGATTATTTTCCTTTATTTTATTTAGGTTTATTTCTGTAGTTTCTTTTCATCTTCTTAAATTGTCCATTCATTAGCTCATTAATGGACAGTCTTTCTTTGTTACTAACATAGGCAGTTAAGCCTTTAAATTTCTAAATACTGCTTTTTTTCGTGGGGGTGGGGGTCTTGCACAAGTCTCGATATCTTATAAAGGTCTTGATAGCATTTTATTACAGTTCAGTGTTAAAAAATATTTCCTTATTTGGCTTCGTGGGTCTTAGCTGCAGCATGTGGAACCTTCGCTGGGTCACATGGGATTTCTCATTTCAGTTCAGGGACTCTCTGGATGCGGCTCGTGGGCCTCCTCGTTCCATGGCGTGTGGGATCTCAGTTCCCTGACCAGGGGTCGAACCCCCGCCCTCTGTCCTCGGGGTTCTCTTGTCCCTCCTGGTTGCCTGGTGCTCAGGCTGTGGGTCGTAGCTATTTTCTCTCCTGTCTTTGATGAGATCAGCTGTATCTCGAAGAGTTTGTTTCACAAAGTGATGCCAGAAGCAGAAATCTGCTCTCAGCTTTCATGACCCCCACCTCCACAGCAAGGCTGAGTGACAGTGGTGGTGCAGAGCTGTTCTTCTGTTCTCCCTGATATTTTCAAGAGCAGCTTTAGAATTTTGCTGTTTAATAAGAATTTCGCTGTTGCTGCTGTTTAGTTGCTAAGTCGTGTCCGACTCTTTGTGATCTCATAGACTGCAGCATACCAGGCTTCCCTGTCCTTCACCGTCTCCTGGAGTTTGATCAAACTCATGACCATTGAGTCAGTGATGCCATCCAACCATCTCATCCTCTGTCATCCCCTTCTCCTCCTGCCCTCAATCTTCCCCAGTATCAGGGTCTTTTCCAATGAGTTGGTTCTTTGCATCAGGCGGCCAAAGTATTGGAGCTTCAGCTTCAGCATCAATCCTTCCAATGAATATTCAGGGTTGATTTCCTTTAGGATTGACTTTGGGTAAATAATCTATCAAGCTTAGGAAGTTTCCTTCGGCTCAAAATTTAGCTTTTAATCCTCTAATTTGTTGTTTTAATTAATTCCATCCATTGTTTTCTTAATATTGACACATTCTTGCTTTCTTGGAATAAAACCTACTTGATCATAGGGTATTAGTTTAATACATATTTGATTTAATGTTGTAATGTTTTACTTATTTTTCCATCTGTCTTAAGAAATGAAAATTATTCACTTCTCCTTTTAGAATAACTTGAGAAAGCTTTTACACCAAGGCTATGTTAGCTTCATGAATTGAACTGAGGAAATTTTTTTCCAAAACATGGAATCCTTTGAGTAACAAAGACTTGATCCTTATTTGAATGTTCAGTTCAGTTCAGTTCAGTCGCTGTCGTATCCGACTCTTTGCGACCCCATGAATTGCAGCACACCAGGCCTCCCTGTCCATCACCAACTCCCGGAGTTCACTAGGACTCACGTCCATCGAGTCGGTGATGCCATCCAGCCGTCTCATCCTCTGTCGTCCCCTTCTCCTCCTGCCCCCAATCCCTCCCAGCATCAGAATCTTTTCCAATGAGTCAACTCTTCACATGAGGTGGCCAGAGTACTGGAGTTTCAGCTTCAGCATCATTCCTTCCAAAGAAATCCCAGGGCTGATCTCCTTTGGAATGGACTGGTTGGATCTCCTTGCAGTCCAAGGGACTCTTAAGAGTCTTCTCCAACACCACAGTTCAAAAGCATCAATTCTTCGGTGCTCAGCCTTCTTCACAGTCCAACTCTCACATCCATACATGACTGCTGGAAAAACCATAGCCTTGACTAGATGGACCTTTGTTGGCAAAGTAATGTCTCTGCTTTTGAATATGTTATCTAGGTTGGTCATAACTTTCCTTCCAAGGAGTAAGCGTCTTTTAATTTCATGGCTGCAGTCACCATCTGCAGTGATTTTGGAGGCCCCCCCCCCCCCGCCAAAATAAAGTCTGACACTGTTTCCACTGTTTGCCCATCTATTTCCCATGAAGTGATAGTGAACATTAACTTGGGAAGCCACCTGGGTACCATCACTTAGATGTTGTGAACATTAAAGTTAATTTGGATCTTGCTCGTGGTGATCTTGAAACCCAGGTAATTTGGGACAACTCCTCTTTAATGACAGCAAGAGAAGCTAGATAAAAACATTCTACTGGAAGGGATTGGAGACGTAATGAGACAGTTCAGAATTCCTGGGCTAGAGTGTGGCAGGAGTGATAAACTGGGGAGGTTAAGACTGGCACTTTGCACGGATTCCCTTTCTGGGAGAAGTTGCCGATTCAGTATGGGAGTTACTGAAAGACCGAAAGTTGCTTTCTTTGAGAGTAATATGTTTGGGCTGTTTTTGATATTTTCTCTCTTTTTTAGTTTTCTGCAGATTACCATGCTGTGTGGTCTCTTTTTACTTTTCCCACTTGGGTTTTAAAGACTTCTTAAATCTGCTCTTGATCCTTTTCATCTATTTGGGTAAATTCTAGGGTGCTGTTTCTTCATCATTATTCTGCCCTGTAAATACTTCCTACTGAATGATTGTTTCACCTCTTCCCATATGTCATGCTGTTGGGTCGCGCTTCGTTGCTCAGTCATGTCCAACTCGTTGCAGCCCCGTGGACTGTAGCCCACCAGGCTCTTCTGTCCATGGGATTCTCCAGGCGAGAATACTGGAGTGGGCTGCCATCTCCTACTCCAGGTGATCTTCCTGACCCAGGGATCGAACCCACGACTCTTCCATCTGCATTGGCAAGCAGGTTCTTTACCACCAGAGTCACGGGAAGCCATATACTTATACATGTACACCATACAGTCCATGGAAGTTGCAAAGAGTTGGCCATGACTGAGCGACTTTCACTTTCCCATAGTCCCACTTGCTTCTGTTGCTCTTCTTTTGGTATTACATCCAAAAAATTGTTGCCATGATCGATGTCAAAGAGTTTCTAACCTGTGTTTGTGCCTAGGAGTTTTATGATTTCAAATCTTGTGTTTAAGTCTTGAATCCATTCTGAATCAATTTTTGTGAGTTGCAAAAGATAAGTATCCCATTTCGCTTTTCCATGTGTGATTATCCAGCTTTCCCAGCACCACACTGAAGGCATCACCCTTTCCCCATTGTGTAGTTTGGCTTCCTTGTTAAACATTAGTTAACTGTGTATGCAAGGGTTTATTTCTGGGCTCTTAAATCTCCTCCATAGGCCTTTGCGTCTATTTTTATGCCAGATATATGCGGTTTTCATTACTGTAGCTTTGTAATATGGTTTGAAATCAGTAGGTGTGGTGCCTTCAACTTTGTCTTTCTTTCTCAGGATTGCTTTGACTATTTGGGATCTTTTTTGACTCCGTATAAATTTTAGGATTTTTTTTTCCTATTTCTGTGAAAAATGCCACTGGAATTTTGGTAGGGACTGAATTGAATCTATAGGTGGCTTTGGGTAGTATGGACATTTTAACTAATACTAATTCTTCCTTTTCCTTGCAGTGTGTACTTGGCTCCTGTGTCCTGAACTAACTGCTTCCACGTATGTGGCTTTATTTCTGGGCTCTCTGCTCTGTTCCTTTGGTCTGTGTGCCTGTTGTGTTACACGTTATTTTAATGCACATTTCTCACTTTATTTTTTTTTAACGAATGACTTGCTACTTGTTGTTTATTTTATATTTATTTTAGATTATAGAAATGATGTGAGACAAAAAGCAAGTTCCAGTGATTTTCTTATTCAAGTTTGAAATGGTTCATAAAGCAGTGGCGACAACTGGCAACATCAACAACACGTTTGGCCCAGGAACTGCTAATGAACGTACTGTGCGGTGGTGGTTCAAGAAGTTTTGCAAAAGAGACGAGAGCCTCGAGGATGAAGAGTGCCATGACCGGCTGGCGGAAGTTGACAATAGCCCATGAGAGGATCATTGAAGCTGATCCTCTTACAACTACACGAGAAGTGGATCTTACACGAGAAGTTGCCAAAGAACTCGAGCCCGGCATTTGAAGCAAATTGGGAAGGTGAAAAATCTCGATAAAGTGGGTGCCTTACGAGCTGACAGCAAGTCACAAAAATTGTCAATTTTGCAGTGTCATCTTCTCCTATTCTATGCAACAACAACGATGTTGCATAGAATATGCAACAATCCGATGGTGACGTGATGAAACGTGGCTTTGACACAACAAGTGGTGATGACCAGCTCAGTGGTTGGACCGAGAAGGTGCTTCAAAGCACATCCCAAGGCCAGATTTGCACCAAAGAAAGGTCACGGTCACTGTTTGGTGGTCTGCTGCCTGTCTGATCCACCATAGCTTTCTGAACCCAGCAAAACCACTACGTCTGAGCAGTATGCTCAGCAGGTCAATGAGGGGCACTGAATACTGCGGCACCTGCAGCCTGTATTGGTCAACAGAATGGGCTTCGTTCTTCTCCACGACAATGCCCAACCACACGTTGCACAACCGGCGCTTCAAAAGCTGAATGAATCGGGCTATGACATTTTCCCTCATCCACCGCAGTCACCTGACCTCTCACAAACTGATGACCACTTCTTCAAGCATCTCAACAACATTTTGCAGGGAAAATGCTTCCACAACCAGTAGGATGCAGAAAATGCATTCCAAGAGTTTGTCAAATCCCAAAGCAAGGATTTTTATGCTACAGGAATAAACAAACTTATTTCTCATTGGCAAAAATGTGTTGATTGTGATGGTTCCTATTTTTATTAATAAAGATATATTTGAGCCTAGGAATGGCAACTCACTCCAGTATTCTTGCCTGGAGAATTCCATGGACAGGGGAGCCTGGCAAGCTACACTGCATGGGGTCTCAAAGAGTCGGACACAACTGAGCAGCTAATACATACACACATAATGATTTAAAATCCAGGGCCCCAAACCGCAATCACATTTGCACCAACCTGAGAGCCAACCAGTCCATTCTGAAGGAGATCAGTCCTGGGTGTTCTTTGGAAGGAATGATGCTAAAACTGAAACTCCAGTACATTGGCCACCTCATGCGAAGAGTTGACTCATTGGAAAGGACTCTGATGCTGGGAGGGATTGAGGGCAGGAGGAAAAGGGGACGACAGAGGATGAGATGGCTAGATGGACAGGAGTTTGGGTGAACTCCGGGAGTTGGTGATGGACAGGGAGGCCTGGAGTGCTGCAATTCATGGAGTTGCAAAGAGTCAGACACGACTGAGGGACTCAACTGAACTGAATATTTACCATATGTGGGTGCATGCGTGGGTGCCTGTGTGGGTGTGTGCGTGCGTGCTCACTCGTGTAGGACTTTTTGCGGCCCCATGGACTGTAGCCTGCGAGGCTTCTCTGTCCATGGAATTTTCCAGGCAAGAATACTGGAGCCGGTTGCTATTTGGGAGGAAGTCTTCCTCTCCGTAATTGTTTTACCTCTTCTGGGCACCAGGGGGAGCCAGAACTCTTTGGTCGCCTAAATCCAGTTCTGGGGGAAAAGGTGAATTTTGCTTTCTCATCCTCAAAAGGCTGAATGCTTCTGGGTTACCCTTACACCAAACCATTGTTTCCACCCAAAGCAAGGGGGTAGGTCCCAGAGCCCTATCTCTGGTGGGTCCTGGACTCCCACCCCTTTCCCTTAAGCTAATTTTTAACAGAAAATCTGAGACTAACACGTATTGTCAATCAACTGTGTGCGTACGTTGGTTGCTCGGTCATGTCAGACTCTGCAGACTCTAGCCCGCCAGGCTCCTCTGTCCAGGGAGTTCTCCAGGCAAGAATACTGCAGTGGGTTGCCATTCCCTTCTCCGGGGGATCTTCCTGACCCAGGGATTGAACCCCAGTCAACTGCATTGCAGGCAGATTCTTTACCATCTGAGCAACCAGGGATTAAAAAAAAAAAAAAAGGAAGACTAAAGATAAAATAAAGATGTATTCAGGGAGACAAAAACCGAGAGAGTCTGGCATGGAATTCACAGTAAAGAAAATACTGAGAGCTATTCTTCAGGAGAAGGAAGCTCTCAGAAGGAAGGTTAGTGGAACAGGAAGGTAGAAAGACCAGCAAAACGGTGGCTATGTGAGTAAGTGTCCATCAGCGTTACTGGCATCGTCAGCAGTAACATCTTGTTGGCTTAAAAGTATGGAAAGAATGAAAATACATGGCAACATTGGCCTGGAATTTGTGAGAGGGTAGACAGGGTTAACTGTTCGTAGATTTTTGCCTTGTTCATAAAAACAGCATTTAATATTAGACTTTGATAAGTTCAGGAAGCATGTTCTAATCTCTAGGGTAACTACTGCAAGAATATAAAAGACTGCATAATATCTAAGTTCGTAGAGTAAAAAAAATGGAATAATAAAAAATGATTCATCCAAAAGGAGTTAGTACAAGAGAGAAAGAGGAATAGATCAAGTGTGAAGAACTTATTAAACCAAGGTAAATCAGTAATTACTAGTTACAGTATATTTAAATCCCAGTATATTAATATTTGCATTATATATGAACGGAGACTTCTATTTCTAACCAACAATAAGGAGCAGATATACTCACCTGAATCAACCTAAGAAAGGACAAAATAGACGAAACAATGGTTTTTCAAGACACAGAGAATCAGGCGGAAAGGAGTGACAAGAAATAAATGAGCTAAGCTCTCTTGTTGCCCCAGCTTGCTGCCTCGATAGTTTTGGAGGTGAAGCCTGGTGGACTCCTGAGCTGAGATGGAGCCGAGGGTCAGAGGGGGACAGGGCAGCTAGTGTTTGCAGGACAGAAGACCTGGGAAGAGAGGGCTGCAGAGACAGGCCCCTGAGATCTGCCTAGGGTCCCCCTTGAGTATCAAGGCTCAGTAGTGATCAGTAGACGCATAGGAAGCCACCTGAGTTAGGAAAACAGCCGCCAAAACCTACAGTCCTCAGGGATCGTGCATGGCTGGGGATGGAGGCTGTTACAACTAGCCATGCTGGAAACCTTGAGATTCATGGGGCATTAGGGAGAGTTCACAGCGGGGTTTTGCCTCAGGAGTGGGAAATATTTAATCCTAGACCAAGCACTGCTCTGGTCTACCTAACAGACTTTTAAAACGAAGACCCAGTGACTTCTGTGGCGGTCCAGTGTCTGAGACTCAGCGTTCCCAACACAAGGGACCTGGGTTCAATCCCTGGTCAGGGAACTGGATCCTGCATGCCGCAACAAAGAGTCTTCAAGATAGCCTCCGGGTGCTGACAGTCTGTTACGGTCCAGCCAACAGAAAGGTTTAAAACTAAAGGTAGAGCTCATTTAAACTGCCAAATGCTTGATAATGAATATCATTATGTTGACATCTAAAACCAGGATTTTTCAACCTAGTGTGGTAAGAACTGCACCAATGCTTTCTTCACTGAGCTTCATCACGTGGTAAAAATGCTGAAAATTAAAACATTAATTTTCTAAAAAACAAAACAAAACAAAACAAACCAGTTTGCCTGCTGCAACTGAAAATTCTAAAGATAGACCACCCTGAGTGCTGCAACTAAGGCCTGGTGCAGCTAAATCAATAAATAAAGAAAATAAATATATTTTAAAAGGCCTCCTCTCTCCAAAGTCTCCCTTTCTAGACTAGAGTTGACAAACTTAAAAAAAAAAAAGGGAAAGACCCAAAAGGGTCACAATATTTCTGAGGACCTTAACAGGATCCCAAACACAAGAACATAAAAATATCAACACCCAGCTAGGTAAAATTCACTATGTTTGTCTTTGAAGCAAAAACTGTCAAGCAGGCAAAAAGGCAGAGAAATAAATCAATTGAAATCAACCCAGAACTGAAACAGATGTTAGAATTAATAAAGATATTAAAGCAGTTATTGTAACTGTAATCCATATATTCAAAAGTTAAGTACGGATATAGAAGATATAAAATGGCTCAAGTCAGACTTCTGTAGATGGAATAATTTGTGAGATGAAAAATACACAAAACGGTATTCACAGCAGTTTGGACATTGCAGAAAAAATGATTAGGGGGTTTGAAGACAGAGAGAAAGAGAATTTAAAAATGGAAAGTGCTTTTGTGAGATTTAGGGCAATTTCAAGTGGCCTAATATATGGTCAACTGGAACCCTGGAAAGAGAGGAGGGGGGAGATATAAAAATATCTGAAGAAATAATTACTAAAACTGGTTCCGAATTTGATGAAAACTATAAACTGGCAGCCCCTGCAAAGCTCAGCAAACTTCCAGCCCAAGAAACTGAAGTAAGACTGTCTTGAAGCGCATCATAATTAAATTGCTCAAAATGAATGGTAAAGAGAAAATCAGCCAGAGAAAAGACATTTTACGTGCAGAGGAACAAAGCTAAGAAACGAGCCGATTTCTCATCAGAAGCAATCAAAGCAAGAAGATAGCGCAGGAGCAACATCTTTCGATATGAAAAAATAAAACCCTTAGAATTCTATATCTAGGGAAAATATCTTTTCAAAAATGAGGATGAAATAAAGACCTTTTCAGAAATACAAAAGCTGAAAAAAGATTCATGAGCAGCACATTTGTATTACAGAAAATGTTAAAGGAAATGTCAGAGGTAAAATGGTACCAGGCAGAAATGCACACCTACCAAAGGAAGGGACAGTATCTGAAATGGTAACTACACTGGTAATGCGTACGATTTTAAAAACTATTTAAATTTAAAATAATAATAACAATGTATTGTTGGTTTCATACATTTATAAAAGAAAAATGTATGACCACAATAGCACAAAGGTCATGAACAAAGAAATGGAAAAATGCTATTGTTAAGTTTCTTATTTTATACAGGAAATGGAATATCATTACCGGTAGATTGTGATAAGTTAAAGATGTGTCTACAACATTTAAAGCAACTGCAAAATACTAGGGAGACCTATAAGTCTTTAAAGGAGATACAATGGAGCTATGAAGAATTCTCAAGAATCCAAAACAAGGCAGGAGAGGATAAGAAGAATAGAGAGCAGATGGAACAAAGAGAACCCAGAGAACAGATAGGGTTAAACTAATCAAAACGCTAATCATATGAAATGTTAGTGACCTAAACACCCAATTAAAAGTAAGAGACATCAGACTGGATAAAAAGCAGGAACCAACCATATCTTCAGTCCATAAGAAATCCATTTTACATACAGAGACGCAAAGAGATTAAAATTAAAAGAATGGAATGCAATATCTATGCTAACACTAATCAAAAAAGCTGAAGTCATTAAGTTAATATAAGACAACGTGGATTTCCAAGTATCCAAGGTGTGTGCGTGCTCAGTCGTGTCTGACTGTGACCCTATGGACACACCCTGTAGCCCACCAGGCTCTTCTGTCCATGGGATTGTCCAGGCACGAGTACTGGAGTGGGTGGCCATTTCCTCCTCCAGAGCATCTTCCTGACTCAGGGATCGAACTTGCGTCTGCTGTGTGTCCTGCGTTGCAGGTGGATTCTTTACCATCAAGCCGCGGGAGGAGCCCCAAAGTGGATTTTATGAAGAATATTGCCAAAGATAAGGAAACTCATTTCATAATGCGAAAAGTTTCAATTCTTCAACAGAACATTATCCTAAGCAATTATGTAGCTAATAACAGAGATCTGAAATGCACGAAGCAAAATGTGATAGAACAGCAAAAGGAAATAGAATGAAACAGATTTCAGCACCTCTTCCTCAACAATTTGTGAAAGCAACTAGACAGAAAATCAGTATGGATGTGGAAAACTTGAACAGCACTATCCATTAACTTGACCTAAGTAACATTTGTTGAACCCTCTACCCAGCAACAGTAGAATACGCATGCTTTTCACGGCATACTGAATGTTTACCGAGACTGACCCCATTGTGAGCCACGAAACAAATCTCCATACATTTGAAAAGGATTCAAGTCATCAGGGGGCTTTCCTGGAGGTCCAGGAGTTGAGACTCTGCCTGCTACTGCGGGAGACACAGGTTCCATCCCTGGTCCGGGAAAATCCCACATTCTGTGGAGCAGCCAAGCTTGTGCACCGCAGCTATTGAGCCTGAGCTCTAGAGCCGGCCAGCCAGTCACTGAACCCCAGAACTACTGAAGGCTGGGCGCCTAGAGGCCATGCTCTGCGACAAGAGAAGCCACTGCAAAAAGAAGCCACCACAAGAAAGACCAGCCACCGCTTGCCACAACTAGAGAGAGCCCACACACAGCACCAAAGACCCAGCAAAGCCCACAATCAATCAATGTCTTTTTTTTTTTTTTAAAAAGGATTCAAGTTATCAAATATGCTCTTTGATAAGGATGGAACTTAATTAGAAATCAATAACAGAAAAATCTCTCAAAAATCCCTGTATAATTAGAAGCAACATAGCTTATAAATAATCTGTAGATAACGAAGCAATCAAAATAGAAATTAGTATTGGGAACGGAATGCTTGTGAAAACAGATTAGATCTGTGTGATGCTATCAAAGCACTGCTTCGGGGGAATCTGATAGTTGTAGACATATAAGTTAAGATCGAAGGGAGGTCTCACATCAATAATCTTAGCGTCTATCTTTAATCAGAAAGATAAGAGCATGGAAACAGACATGGAGGCTTCCCAGGTGGCGCAAGTGGTAAAGAATCTGCCTGACAATGCAGGAGAAGCAGGAGACTTGAGTTCGATCCCTGGGTTGGGAAGATTCCCTGGAGGAGGAAATGGCAACTCACTCCAGTAGTTTTGACTGGAGAATCCCATGGGCAGGGGGAGCCTGGGGGGCTACAGTCCACAGGGTTACAAAGAATCAGATGCAACTGGACACAACACTACATACATATATACATTGATGGAAACATTTATAATCCTTCTAAACTAGGAATCAAGACAAGAACTGGACAAAAACAGAATTAAAGTTGATCTTGATTCTGAAGTTAGCACATATAGACTGTGTCATCAAGGTGTTCAAGGAAACAAACAAACAAAAAAAAAAATTGAGAAGACCCGTGACAAGGTGGAGAGTTTCAAGACAGAACTGGAATTCACAAAAAGAATAAAATAGGAATTCTAGAACTGAAAAATGTAGTATCTGAACTAAAAGAACTCACTACAAGGATTTAACAAAGGACTAGATGAAGGAGAAGATAAGATTAATGTATCAGAAAACAGATCAATAGAACATAGTGAAATGGAAATGGAAGAAAAAAAGAAAGGAAAATACAGAAAGAGGATTAGAGGCATGTAAGGGAGAATGAAAGGAGTAAATTTAATTTAAGTCCCAGAAGAGAGAATAGGAAAGAAATAATATTTGAAGTGATATTGCTTAAGAAGTTTTCCAAAATTGATGAAAGACAGAATTCACAGATTTCAGGAGCTCTGAAAATCTAAAAGAAGAAAAAAAAAAATATACCTAGACAGATCATAGCAAAGCTTCCAGTGCCCTCGTCCAGTGGATCTTCCCAACCCAGGGATCAAACCCACAGCTCTCATGTCTCCTGCACTGGGAGACAGGTTCTTTACCACTAGCGCCACCTGGGAAGCCCAAGAATAAAATTAAAAATATTAGAAGTTGCTAGAGAACAAAAGACAGATTACTTTCAAAGGGCAACAGTAACACTGAAGTATAAAATTCATAAAAATGGTGGAAACCAGAGACAATAGGAAGGCATCTTTAAATCGCTGAAGGGCAATGCATGCTCACTCACAGTTCTATATACATAAGAACTGTTTGGGTATTCTGGGTCCCTTGAGTTTCCTAGGAAATTTAGGGTCAGCTTAGCTTTTACGGAGAAGCCAGTTGAGATTCGGATACAGATTTCACTGAATCTGTAGATCAGTTTTGGAATATTGCCATCTTAATAGTAGTAGTAAGCCTTCAGATCCGTGAACATTTATTTGGATCGTCTTTGATGTCTTCCATCTATTTTTTAAAAAAATCATTTTCAGAGTATAAAGCTTGCACTTTTGGGGGTCAAGTTTATTCTAAGTATTTCACTATTTTTGATGCTGCTGTAAATGGGATTGTTTTCTTAGTTTCATTTTTGGATTGTTCACTGCAAGAAATACAACTGATTTCTATAACCTGGCTGAGCTTGTTAGTGAAAATTACATTTTTAGTGCATCTTTAGGGTGTTCTGTATACAAGATCATGTCATCTGTCGACAGAGACAGCTGTACCTCTTCCCTTTAATTTGTCTTTCTTGCCTAACTGTCCTGGCTGGAATGTCCAGGACAAGGATGAAGAGAAGAGATGAGAGTGGACATCCTTGTCTCATTCCTTATCTTGGTGAAAAGCATCCAGTCTTTCACCATCAGTGTGATGCTACTGGTCAAGGTGGGTTTTTCATACTTGACACTTATCAGATTAAGGACGTCCTTTTCTGTTCCTGGTTTAAGTCATGATTTTCATCGTGAAAGGGTGTTGACTTTTGCTGAATGCTTTTATTCTATTGAGACGATCACGTGCTCTTAAAAATTCTATTGATATGCTCTTGCACTGATTTCTGTATGTTAAATCAACCTGTATTCCTGGGATAAACTCAATTTGATTATGGTATATAATCCTTTTTCTATATTGATGGATTCGATATTTTTTACATGTATATGCCTAAGAGATACTGATCAGTAGTTTTATTGTGATGTCTTTGATTTCAGTACATTATGGGGTAATACTAGCCTCATAGAAAGAGTCAGAAGTGGTCTCTCTTCTCCTCTTTTTTGGAAGAGTTTGTAAAGAACTGATATTAATTTTTCCTTTAATATTTGGTAGAATTCACCAGTGAAGAAATCTAAACCTGGGCTTGTCTTTGATTTTTTTTGGTTACTAACGCAACTTCTTAACTCGTTAGAGGTAGCGTCAGATCTGAAAATTCTTTCTGTGGCAATCTTTTCAGAAAAATTTCCATTTAATCCGACTTGTCTAATTTAATGGCGCACAATTGTTCATAGAATTCCTCTACAACCCTCTGTATTTCTGTAGTGCCTGCAGTCATGTCTTCTCTCTTATTTCTGACTTTTGGGTTATTTGAGTCTTCTCTCTCTTTTTGGTCAGATTTGCTCTGGTTTTCTATGCTTTATTTCATTAATTTATTCTGTAGTCTTTGTCCTTTCTGTTTTTCTGCTTGTCTTAGGTTTAGTTTGCTTTTCTTTCTCCAGGGTGTTAAGGTAGAGGGTTATTTGACATCCGTCTTCTTTTTAAACGCAGATTTGTAGCTATAAATTTCACTCCACGTTAGTGGCAGCCCATACATCTGGGTACATGGTGTCTTCATTTTCATCCCGGGGTATTTTTGAATTTCCCCCGTAATTTCTTCTGTGACCTACTGATTATTCAGGAGTGGGCTGTTTAATTTCCACATGTTGGTGAGTCCCCCAAATTCCTTTCTTCGATTGGTTTCTAATGTCACTCCATTGCAGTCAAAGGCCCTATTTTGTATGGTTTCATTTTTTTAAGGTTTATCGAGGTTTGTTTTATGACCTAATATGCGTCTGTCTATTCTGGAGAATGGTCCGTGTGTGCTTGAGAAGAATGTATATTTGGCTGCTCTTCGGTGGAGTGTTGTCAGCGTCCACTCCCGGTTGGTCTGCCACGTCGTTCAGACCTTTCATCTACTTACTGGTACACACGCTTGGCAGACTGCTTTGGAGCTGGGGCTACATATGTAACACCTGGGTTCCTTCAACCCACTATGCGCCTCCAGCTCCCATCTAGGGCCAACTGTCTTGCACTTTCCAGAATGACAGAGTGGAACTAGCGGTAGTGAGTGTTCAGGTCTTGCTTCTAACCATCAGTTCAGTTCAGTTGTTCAGTCGTTTCCGACTCTGCGACCCCATGGACTGTAGCATGCCAGGCTCCCCTGTCCATCACCAACTCCGGGAGCTTGCTCAAACTCACGTCCATTGAGTCGGTGATGCCATCCAACCATCTCGTCCTCTGTCGTCCCCTTCTCCTCCTGCCTTCAATCTTTCCCAGCATCAGGGTCTTTTCAAATGAGTCAGTTCTTTGCATCCGATTTCTAACCATAGGGGGAAAATATTTTATCAGTAAGAGAGATGTTAGCTATAGTTTTATTCATTTTTAAAGACATACTATCAGGTTGAGGATAGGAGTTTCCTTCGTTTTCCTAGTTTACTGAGAGTTTTTTTTTTTTTATTACAAAGAGGGATTTGATTTTATCAAATTCTTTTGTGTTTCTATTGAGATGATTATTTGGTTCCCTACTTTTTCTGTTAATGCAATGAATTATGTTACATTGCTTAGTTTTTGAACGTTAAAGCAACTTTGCAATTTGGGATATACCTCAATGGGTCTTGATGTATTAGTCTTTAAAAAAATATCTTTTTTTGAGTTGCTATTATTTCTTTTAGGATTTTTAATGTATATTCATGGGAGGCATTGACCTGTAATTTTTCATTTTGAATGGCCCTCTCAGATTGCTAAAAAAGTTATCCTACCTCAGAAATGAACCAGGAAATGCTCCTTCTTTCTCTGTTAAAAAGTTTGTGCAATTTTGATGTTTTTCTTCCTTAAACATTTTGGAGAATTCTGGAGTGGACTCTTTTGACTGGAGTGTTCTCTGTGGGGAGGTTTGGTTTTTTTTAATTATGGATACAGTTTATTTAATAGGTACATATTGTGTACTTCTTCTTGGACCATTTTTCATGTTGCTTTTCAAATTATATTCATTTAACCTAAAATTTCAAGTATATTTGCATAAAGTTGTTTCCAGTGTTTTATTATTATCTATTTAATGTGGACACCTACATTGGTGTCCCTCTTTTCATTTTTTAAATTCGTTATTTGTGTCTTCTTTCTTTCTGAAACTCAGGTTTGCTAAGGGCTAGTCAAGTTTCTTGCCTGGAAAATCCCATGGATGGAGGAGCCTGGTGGGCTGCAGTCCATGGGGTCGCTAAGAGTCAGACACGACCGAGCGACTTCACTTTCACTTTCCACTTTCATGCATTGGAGAAGGAAATGGCAAGCCGCTGCAGTGTTCTTGCCTGGAGAATCCCAGGGACGACGGAGGAGCCTGGTGGCCTGCCGTCTATGGGGTCGCACAGAGTCGGACACGACTGAAGTGACTTAGCACCGGCAGTTAAGTTTTTAATGTTTACAAGGGAGCAATTTTTAGCTTTGCTTTTTTTTCTGCTATGTGTCTGTTTTATATCTTTTGCTCTCAACTTTTACTTTTGGAATTTAATTATTTATGTTTTACTTTTTTGACTTAATTTGATACTGTTTTGGGGAGGATTAGATCATTGATTTTCAATCTGTTTTCTTTTCTAAGATATACATTGAAAGCCTCTAAGCCCTGGCTTAGCTGAATTTCAAAGGTTTTGTACTTGTACTCGTATTGTTCGGTTCAAACTATTTTCTATTTTTCATAGTGATTTATTCTTTGATCCGCAGATTATTTAGAAATGCATTGTTTAATTTCCAAACATGTGGTGGTTTTTAGTTATTGTCATTTTTATCTAGTTTAATTTTACTCTGATCAGGTAGCATACTTTGTATAATATTATTTATTTATTTATTTAGTATAACATTATTTTAATCACTTGAAACTTATTTAGATTAGATTTGTGGCCCAAAATGTGGCGTGTTTGGTAAATATCCCATGTGCCTTTAACAAGAACAGGTACTCGGAAGTTTCTGGAAGTGGTGGTGTGTATATGGCAATTAGGTTATTCATCATGTTGTTCTCCTATATACTTATTTTTTTCTCCACTTGTTCTGTCCATTTCTGTGAGAGGAGTGGTAAAATCTTCAACTAATTTGCAGATGCTTATTTATCTTTTTATTCCTGCCAACTTTTGCTCTGTGTATTTTGAAGCTGTATTATTAGGTCCATACACATTAAGGATTTTTTAGGTTTTCCTGTTGAATCGACACTTTAATCATTACGGATTATTCCTCTTCATTTCTAGTAATATTTCTGGCCTTAAAATTTCCATTGCTTTGCTTACTTATGGTCATTCTAGCTTTCTTCTGGCTACTGATGACACGGTGCAGTGCCTTTCACCCTTTCACTTTCAGTCTTTCCCTACCCCTCAGTTATCTTTCTACGTAGAGTGTGCATTTGGTCAACAGCACACAGATGGGTCTTGGTGTTCAGCCAGGCTACCATTTTTGCCTTTTAATTGGAGTGTTTATTCCATAACATTTAATAAAATGAACTGGTGTCTTGGGTTTAAGTCTATCAACCTACTATGTTTTCTACATGTTCCATCTGTTTCTTATTCCTTAATTGATTTTTCTTATTTTATGAGTAATCAAGTGTTTGTACATTTGATCTATTTAGATCTTAATGTCATGATTTAAAAAAATTTTAATATCCATGGTTTCCATGGACTGGAGATTTCAGTATGAATTCCTGACTTATTGCTGTCTGTCTTAAGCTAGTACACTTATCACTTCCCAAGCAATGTGAAAACCTTACAAAAGTCTAGCTCTGTTTATCCTCTCCACCCTTTATTTTAATATTCCCACATTTTTTTTACTTCTACTTTATAACCTCACAGCACATTATTATTTTTGTTTTAAACAGTCAACGTGCATTCACACACACAAAAATGTAAATATATTTTTAACCACTTACTTACCTTTTTGTATGTTCCTCACTCTTTCCTATAATTCTGTGTTTCCATCTGGGGCTATTTCTCTTTGTCTTAAATAAAAAGATCTTGCTTCCCAGTTCTTGTATTGCTGGGCAGCTAGTGACAAAACCTCTTAACCTGTATTTCTCCAGTCTGTTGTTCCATGTCCAGTTCTAACTGTTGCTTCCTGACCTGCATACAGATTTTTCAAGAGGCAGGTCAGGTGGTCTGGTATGCCCATCTCTTTCAGAATTTTCCACAGTTTATTGTGATCCACACAGTCAAAGGCTTTGGCACAGTCAATCAAGCAGAAATAGATGTTTTTCTGGAACTCTCTTGCTTTTCCATGATCCAGCGGATGTTGGCAATTTGATCTCTGGTTCCTCTGCCTTTTCTAAAACCAGCTTGAACATCAGGGAGTTCACGGTTCACGTATTGCTGAAGTCTGGCTTGGAGAATTTTGAGCATTACTTTACTAGCATGTGAGATGAGTGCAATTGTGTGGTAGTTTGAGCATTCTTTGGCATTGCCTTTCTTTGGGATTGGAATGAAAACTGACCTTTTCCAGTCCTGTGGCCACTGCTGAGTTTTCCAAATTTGCTGGCATATTGAGTGCAGCACTTTCACAGCATCATCTTTCAGGACTTGAAACAGCTCAGCTGGAATTCTATCATCTCCACTAGCTTTGTTCATAGTGATGCTTTCTAAGGCCCACTTGACTTCACATTCCAAGATGTCTGGCTCTAGATTAGTGATCACACCTTTGTGATTATCTGGGTCGTGAAGATCTTTTTGGTACAGTTCTTCCGTGTATTCTTGCCACCACTTCTTAATATCTTCTGCTTCTGTTAGGTCCAGACCATTTCTGTCCTTTATCGAGCCCATCTTTGCATGAAATGTTCCCTTGGTATCTCTAATTTTCTTGAAGAGATCTCTAGTCTTTCCCATTCTGTTGTTTTCCTCTATTTCTTTGCGTTGATCGCTGAAGAAGGCTTTCTTATCTCTTCTTGCTATTCTTTGGAACTCTGCATTCAGATGCTTATATCTTTCCTTTTCTCCTTTGCTTTTCGCCTCTTTTCTTTTCATAGCTATTTGTAAGACCTCCCCAGACAGCCATTTTGCTTTTTTGTATTTCTTTTCCATGGGGATAGTCTTGATCCCTGTCTCCTGTACAATGTCACGAACCTCATTCCATAGTTCATCAGGCACTCTATCTATCAGATCTAGGCCCTTAAATCTATTTCTCACTTCCACTGTATAATCATAAGGGATTTGATTTAGGTCATATGCAGAGTACATCATGAGAGACACTGGACTGGAAGAAACACAAGCTGGAATCAAGATTGCCGGGAGAAATATCAATAACCTTAGATATGCAGATGACACCACCTTTATGGCAGAAAGTGAAGAGGAGCTAAAAAGCCTCTTGATGAAAGTGAAAGCGGAGAGTGAAAAAGTTGGCTTAAAGCTCAACATTCAGAAAATGAAGATCATGGCATCTGGTCCCATCACTTCATGGGAAATAGATGGGAAACAGTGGAAACAGTGTCAGACTTTATTTTTTGGGGGCTCCAAAATCACTGCAGATGGTGACTGCAGCCATGAAATTAAAAGACGCTTACTCCTTGGAAGAAAAGTTATGACCAACCTAGATAGTATATTGAAAAGCAGAGACATTACTTTGCCAACAAAGGTCCGTCTAGTCAAGACTATGGTTTTTCCCGCGGTCATGTTTGGATGTGAGAGTTGGACTGTGAAGAAGGCTGAGTGCCAAAGAATTGATGCTTTTGAACTGTGGTGTTGGAGAAGACTCTTGAGAGTCCCTTGGACTGCAAGGAGATCCAACCAGTCCATTCTGAAGGAGATCAGCCCTGGGATTTCTTTGGAAGGAATGATGCTAAAGCTGAAACTCCAGTACTTTGGACACCTCATGCGAGGAGTTGACTCACTGGAAAAGACTCTGATGCTGGGAGGGATTGGGGGCAGGAGGAGAAGGGGATGACAGAGGATGAGATGGCTGGATGGCATCACGGACTCGATGGACGTGAGTCTGAGTGAACTCCGGGAGATGGTGATGGACAGGGAGGCCTGGCATGCTGCGATTCATGGGGTCGGAAAGAGTCGGACACGACTGAGCGACTGAACTGAACTGAACTTGTGTTTCTCTAAAAATGGAAAATGTCTTTGTTGTTCAGTTGCTCATTCGTGTTTAACTCTTTGCGACTCCATGGACTGCAGTACGCCGGTCTTCCCTGTCCTTCTCTATCTTCTGGAGTTTGCTCAAACTCGTGTCCATTGAGTCGATGATGCCATCCAACCATCTCATCCTCTGTTGTCCCCTTCTCCTCCTGACTTCAATCTTTCTCAACATCAGGGTCTTTTCCAATGAGTCGGCTCTTTGTATCAGGTGGCCAAAGTATTGGAACTTCAGCTTTAGCCTCAGCATCAGTCCTTCCAATGAATATTCAGGGCTGGTTTCCTCCAGGATTGACTGGTTCGATCTCCTTGCTGTCCAAGGGACTCTTCAGCAAGAGTCCTTTGTCCAAGCGTCTTCTTCAGCGCCACAATTTGAAAACATCAGTTTACCTTCATCTTTTTCTTTAAAAAAATTTTAAAATATTGACATAATTATAGATTTACTGGATGTTGCAAAGACAGCGCACAGAGAGCCTATGTACTCTCCATCCAGTTTCCCCAGTAGTTACATCTTACATAATTTTAGTGCAAGATCGGGACACTGACATTGGCGCGAGGCATATGGATAGTTCCATGCCATTTTACGACCCCTGCAGATTCATGTAACCACCCCTGCAGTCAAGATACAGAACTGCGCCATCATCACAAAGACTGTTGGTGCCAGCACCTACCAACTTGAGAGAGACATAGAAAGCTTCCTCCCTGGAGTCTCTTTACCTCCATCATTTTTAACAGAACTGTCTTGAATACTTCTTCTACCCACACAGAAATCCACAGCAGGCAATGTTGTGCTGTCGGGCTCTACTATCAGACATAGTTCAGAAGTCTCAAGCGAGGAGACTCTGTAGCAGTTACTCTCGTTTTGCTCTTCATGTTGTTTACTTTACCTTCCTGATGTTCCAAGATGCCTTCTTTTATTCCCTTTCTGTTTCTAGAGCTTGCTTTGGCCAGTCTTTTGGGTAGATGAAGCTCTAGTGGAGTTGACCTGTTTTGATTTCCCTCTTACTCCTGGTATACAACCTGTACTCCCTGGAAGTGGTCCTGATTCCTTTCCCTCCAAGATGTACTCTTTCTGCCGTCTCATCTGAAAGCCCAGGGGGTCTTCCCAAGCCCCTCAGTCTTGCTGGGGGTGAATTCCCACTTCTGTCCCATTGTTCTTCACGGCTGGCGTTTCTCAGCTTAGCTCCTGAGTCTCCTGGGTGGGTTTGCTCTGATTTCTTAGAGTCTCACCCTAAGCAGTCGCAGTGGGACAGAGGCCTTGATGTTCACTTCTTGGTGTCTTCTCCGCCGCAGAGTCTGTCCCTCGTCTCATGTGACTTGGCGTCAGTCTAGCGCCTCTGACCTCTGTGTTCTCAACTCCCAAAGTCTCCTCCTTGGCATCTGGACTTGGTTCCCCAGCGTCGGGAGGCAGACATGCCCCTGCGGAAACAGTGGGGAATTTTTGCGGCATTCACATCATGGACTTCTCTCTCTCCTCTTACTGGGCAAACTTTCCAAATTCTGTCTGCCTCGGTGCTTCAGTCCTTCACGTGATTGTTTCATATTTTATCCACCTTTTTCAGTTGTTATCAGCGAGGAGATTAGCTCTGTAAGGCCTTCTATTATCCCTTCTCTGTTAAAATTCCTTTCTAAAATTCAATGCATTATACTCTCTGATGATAAAAATTTCCCCAAATTTGTCTGATGGGAGCCTCTTCTATCTGTTTCTTGTGAAATCTTGACATGCCGCCATCAGTTTTGATTGCTTCCTTCTTTTCTGGCACAGATAATTTTGACTTTTCTTGCCCCAGGATTGTTACCAACTTCTAGGCCAGTTCAATGGAGAGAGCTGAAAAGCAAATATTTCAAAATGAGTTCATGTTAATACTTCTCATTTCACGCCAACATCCTTCCCTATTCCAATTTTGCATCCCCTTTCTCCTACAAGGAACCCTAGTTTTCAGTGACATCCTTATGCCTACTTTCTGCTCAGTCCTACAATACCCAGAAAACAGTCTAAGAATTGCAGCCTCAAATCCACGACTGATAACAAACTTTTTAGAAAAGTTCAGAATCTCTTTTAGTTCTTCTTATGCTCACACAGAGAGCAATGTTCAAAAAGCACTTGAATGATTCCTTTTTTTCTTTTATGTGGTTATGTTATCAAACTGATAATAGTTATATGTATTTGTTTCTGTTTGTACTTGATTTCAGGGTATTTCTCAAATCCTGTTGATTTAATGAATTTTATGAATGTATAAAATTCTTGCAGAGTCAGACCCAACAGCGACTAAACTGATGAATGTATAATATATGAACATGGTTCAAAAGACAAAGTAGTTTAAAAAGGTATATTCAGAGTAGTCCCATTCCACCTCACTTTCCCTTAAGATGAGCAAATCTGAGCATTAAATGTGTATATATATATATATGTGTACATATATATATATATAAGATTTCCACTTTTATAGCTAACCAATTTCACTGGTTTCTGTCAGATCTCCATAATTTTCTCTATTTCTTTGGGGGAAATTAGGCTCTTTAAACTTCCTGTCTTTGCTGGTAAAGACAGCAAATTTTGGAAAATTGTACATTCCTAGAAAAGTATCCATTTCGTCAGTTCATCTAAGTGTTCACATTTATTTTCATAGAGTTGTGCAAAGTTGTCTATATGGTGTTTTGAAAACTCCCTTTTTGCAATATGTATTACCTTCTTACCATTTCTTTTATCCATGGCCTCACCGCACAGCATGCGGGACCTTATAGCTCCGCTACCAGGGATCAAACTTGTGCCCCCCTGAGGTGGAAGCACAGAGTCTTAACCACTGGACCGCCAGGGAATTCCCAACCCATATTTTTCTTGATAACGAAACACTTCTCTCTTTTGTAACTTTTTTCAAAAGATCAGATTTTTGATTTATTAGGTAGCCCCATGGCTATTATTTTTCATCTCATCAATTTCTTTTTAAAAATTGAGGGATAAGTCACATGGTGTACAGTGAACTATTTTAAAATGTACAATTTAGTAAGATTTGGTGTGAACAATGTTGTGTAATCACCTCTCTCTAGTTTCAGAAAAATTTTCACCACCCCTTAAAAGTACCCGGCACCCATTAAGTAGTGCTTTCCTATTCTCCCCTGCTCCTGTGGCGATCAGCGTTTTGTCTCTATGCATTTGCTTATTTCGGGTATATAAATGGAGTCAAATACTATGTGGCCTTTTGTTTCTGCTTTCTTCACTTAGCATAATGTTTTCTGCTAGCGGTGGCATGCATCAGTACTTGGTTGCTTTTTATAGCTAAATAATATTTCACTGTATGGATAATCCCTATTTAGTTTATCTGTTCACCAGCTGATGGGCATTTGGTCCTTTTATTTTACCTCTTGGCTGTTATAATCATGTTGCTGTGGACATTCACGCCTAAGCTTCTGTGTGGACATATGTTTCCATTCCTCTTGGGTGGAGCCCTAGGAGTGGAATTGCTCAGACAAATGGGAACCTTGGGTTTAACATTTTGAGGCGCTACCGGAGTATTTTACTAAAGTGGCCGCATCATCTCCATCCCCACTGCCTCGCTCATCTCTGCTTTTTAAGCGCCATTATTTCTTTCATTGCTCACTCTTTAGATTTACCTTGCTGTTCATCGTCTAGTTCTTTTGGGTTGGGAATGTAGCTCACTTATATTCACTATTTCACTTTTATTGATTCGAGTATTTGCTTTTTTAAATTGAAGTACTGTTGGTTTGCAATGTTGTGTTAATTACTGCCGTGCAACAAAGTGATTCAGCTATACACATGCGTACATTCTCTTTTCATATTCTTTTCCATTACGGTTTATCCCGGGAGTCTGGATATAGCTCCCACGCAGGAGGCCCTTGCTGTCTATCCATTCTAAATGTAATAGCTTGCATCTTCACCCCCAGACTCCCAGTCCATCCCTCTCCCTCCCTGTCTCCCTTGGCAACCACAAGTCTGTTCTCTGTGTTGTTCAGTTGCTAAGTCAGGTCCGAATCTTTGCGACCGTGTGGACTGCAGCACAACCAGCTTCCCTGTCCTTCACTGTCTCCCAGTGTTTGCTCGAATTCATGTCCACTGTGCCGGTGGTGCTACGTAACCGTCGCATCCTCTGCCACCCTCTTCTCCCTTTGCCTTCAGTCTGTTTTGTAGATAGATTCATTTGCGGCATATTTTAGACTCCACATATCAGTGATATCATATGGGATTTGTTTCTCTCTTTCTGACTTACTTCACTTAGCATGAGTGTCTCTAGTGGCATCCGTGTTGCTACAAATGGCACGATTTCATTCTTTTTTATGACTGGGTAGTGCTCCAGTGTCGGAGAAAGTGATGGCACCTGCTCCAGTACTCTCGGCTGGAAAATCCCGTGGATGGAGGAGCCTGGTGGGCTGCAGTCCCTGGGGTCGCTGAGGGTTGGACACGACGGTGCGACTTCACTTTCACTTTTCACTTTCATGCATCGGAGAAGGAAATGGCAACCCACTGCAGTGTTCTTGCCTGGAGAATCCCAGGGGCGGGGGAGCCTGGTGGGCTGCCGTCTATGGGGTCGCACAGAGTCGGACACGACTGACGCGACTTCGCTATAGCAACAGTGCTCCAATGTATTTATGGGCCATGTCGTCTTCATCTGTTCATCTGTTGCTGGGCCTTTAGGCTGTTCCCATGTTTTGGCTATTGTGAAGAGTCCTGCTATAAACAGAGACTATCTGGGTCCTTTTGAATTATAGTTTCGTCTGGATATAGGCCCAGGAGCAGGATTGTAGGATCATGTGGTAATTCTACCCTTAGTTTTCTGAGGACCCTCCATACTATTTTCCATAGTGGCTGCACCGACTTACATCCCCAGACTGTGCAGGAGGGCTCCCTTTTCTCCACGCCCTCTCTTGCATTTGTTGTCTGTGTGTCTTTTAACGATGGCCATTCTGACTGGTGTGAGGTGACACCTCTTTGTAGTTTTGATTTGTACTTCTCTAATAATTAGTGATGTCGAGCATCTTTTCATATGCCTACCGGCCATCTGTATGTCTTCTTTGGAGAAATGTTTATTAAGGCCTGCCCATTTTTCCATTGGGTTGTTTTTTGTTGTTGTTGAGTTGTCTGAGCTACTTGTATATTTTGGAGATTAAGCCTTGTCAATTGCATCATTTGCAAATAATTTCCCCATTCCATAGACTGTCTTTTTTTTTTTTTAATAGTTTCTTTGCTGTGCAAAAACTTTGTTTGATTAGATCCCTTTTGTTTATTTCTGTTTTATTTCTGTTACCTTGGAAGATTGACCAAAAAAAACACATTGTTATGATTTATGCCAGAGAATATTTTGCCTATGCTTTCTTCTAGGAGTTTTAAGATGTCATGACATATTTAAGTCTTTAAGTGATTTTGAGTTTATTTTTGTGCTTAGCGTGAAGATGTGTTCTAACATCGATTTACATGCAGCTGTCCAACTTTTCCAGGTGTCTCTAGTCATAAAGAATTCACTTGCCAATGCAGGAGACATAAGATGTGAGTTTGATCCCTGGGTTGGGAAGATCCCTTGGAGGAGGGCATGGCAACCCACTCCAGTATGCTTGCCTGGAGAATCCCATGGACAGAGGGGCCTGGTGGGCTACAGTCCATAGCGTTGTAAAAGAGTTGGACATGACTGAAGCAACTTAGCATGCACACACATGTCCAACTTTCCCAGCCCCATTTGCTGAAGAGATTTTTCCCATTTTATATTCTTGCCTTTTGGTCAAAGATTAATTGACCGTAGGTGGTGGTGTTCAGTTGCTCAGTTGTGTCTGACTCTTTGTGACTCCATCGACTGTAGCATGCCAGGCTTCCCTGTCCTTCACCATCTCCTGGAGCGTGCTCAAATTCATGTCCACTCAGGTAATGATGCCATTCAGCCATCTCATCTCTGTTGTCCCCTTCTCCTCTTGCCTTCGATCTTTCCCAGCATCAGGGTCTATGCCAGAGTCAGCTCTTCGCACCAGGTGGCCAAAGGATTGGAGCTTCTGCTGAAACATCAGTCCTTCCAGTGACTATTCAGGGCTGATTTCCTCCAGGATTGACTGGTTGGATCTCCTTGCAGTCCAAGGGACTCTCAAGAGTCTTCTCCAGCACCACAGTTCGAAGGCATCAGCTCTTTGGCACTCAGCCTTTTTTATTGTCCAGCTCTCACATCTGTGCGTGACTATTAGAAAAACCATAGCTTTGACTATAAGGACCTTTGTAGGCAAAGTGATGATGTCTCTGCTTTTTAATGCACTGTCTAGGTCTGTCATAGCTTTTCTTCCAAGGAGCAAGCGTCTGTTAATTTCATGGCTGCAGTCACTGTCCACAGGTGTGTGGGTTTATCTCTGGGCTCTTTGCTCTGTTCCAGTGATATGCGTGTCTGTTTCTGTACTGATATCACATTGTTTTCATTGCTGTAGATCTGTAGTATTGCCTGAAGTCTGAGGTGGAGGGGTATGCCTCCTGCTTTCTGGTTCCTCACCCCCATCCCCGGATTGCTTTGGCAATTCCAGGCCTTTTACGGTTCCATATAAAATTTTGGATTATTTGTTCCAGTTCTGAAAAAATGCCATAGGTAATTTGATAGGGATAGCACATTGTCTGTAGATTACTTGATATAAGTATTTGAAGTCATGAATTTTCTCTGTCTTTAAAGCACCCAAAAGATGAGATGTCATTATTTTTAAAGCAATCCTGCCATTTTAGTCTGTATTTGGCCTTTCACCTGAGTGCTGTCTGAGAGGAATTTTGAATTTCCACACAGAAAAAAACAATTTTGAACGTGTTTTTAATTTCCACCTTATACAATGCCTTGTAGTCAGTGAAGTTCAGCCGTGTGGGCTCTACATTACGAAAAGTATTGTGATGTGTGTGTGCGTTTTGGTGATTGTTCCTTGCATGTTGGAGAAGAAGGTATATTCTCTTTTGCTGTGGTGTAAATTTCATGCAAAGCCATAAGGGCTCCCTACCTCCCTGAGAGCATCGCTCAGTTTGGGGCTCCCTACCTCCCTGAGAGCATCGCTCAGTTTGCTCACAGCGCCCCTGCCTCTTTTGCTGCTGCTGCAGCTGCTGTTTGCTCCACCGAGAGCAGCGTGTTTAGTTCCCTGTGAGTGCTGTGGCTCGGCCCATTTCCCTCCCCTCTCCTGTAGCTTTCTCTCTGTGAAGGTGGTTGCTGTGTTATTTGTTGCATAGGCAGTCCTATTAAATCCCCTCAGGCCTAATAACATACCACCATTGTCACACTGAATGCTTTTTGGCCTGAATTCTACCTTGTCTAACATCAGAATCGAACCCCTGCTTGTTTATTGTCTCCATTTGCTGGTCCTGGGATTTCCTAGTCTTTCTAAATCACTCGGCCTGCAGCTCTCTGAGCTGGTTTGAAATCTTTCCTTTTAGGAGGTGACTTAAGCCTATTCGCACTCACTGCTGAGACGGGCTGGCCTCCGCTCTGCCCTGTTACCGCAGGTGACATTTGCTGTATATATGGTATTGCATTTATTCTACGTCTCTCTGTATGTGTTCTGTTTCCTCTGTTCCTGTTTTTTAAGGTGTACTTTCCTTTATTCTTATGTTTTTTTTCCTTTTTGTAATCAGCTTTATTGAGATCTATTTCACACACCGAACATTTTATCCATTTAAAATGTGCAGTTCAGTGGTTCTTGGTGTATTACATTATTCATTTTTAAAACTTCTGGTAAATATATACACTACACAATTTATCATTTTAACCATTTTAAAGTGAATAATTCAGTGGCATGAAGTACACTTATAATATTGTGCAACCATAGCCTCTATTTCCAAACCTTTTCATTACCCCAAACAGAAAGCAATAACCATTAAACAACAGCCCCCCAGCCCCCGACGGCCTCTAGTGGACGTTCTGTCTCTGTGACTTTGACTAATCTCAGTACCTCTTATAAGTGGGATCATGCAGAAGGTGTCCTTTTATCTCTGCCTCATTTCATTCTGCATAATGTCTCTCAGGGTTTAGCCTTATCACAGCATGCTTTTGTTTTTGCATTTCATTTGCAAGTTGGGGAAGTCTATGGTTTGGTTTGATTGGCTATTTTTATTCTAGTATCATTTACAGTGTCTAATTAGCTGGGGTCGTTACTGAACTGGCATTTCTATAGGTCAGAAGTGGTCAGATATTGGTCATTTCAAACAGTGCAAACTAATATTGTTTGGCTCGTCAGTGTTAAGTGACATTCGGTGTCTCCCATCTATTATTTATGTGGCGATCAGTGTGTTGATTCTGTGTCCCGCTTCCTCGCTCCCTTCTCTTCCCACTTCTAGTTGCATTTTTTTTTCTATTTTGTCAGAACACGTGTATTTTGTTTCCTCTCTGATCTCTATCTTTGTATTAGTCTCAGATCTGTAGTTAAATGTATCCAGTGCTTGCCACTAGGCTTCCCAGGTGGTGCTTGTGGTAAAGAACCTGCTTTCCATGCAGGAGACATGAGATGGGCTGGATCCCTGGGTTGGGAAGATCCCCTGGAGGAGGGCATGGCAACCCACTCCAGTATTCTTGCCTGGAGAACCTCATGGATAGAGGAATCTGGTGGGCTACAGTCCATGGGGTTGCAAAAAAGTTGGACACGGCTGAAATAACTTAGCACAAAGCACAAACACAACGCTCACCACCAGCCTTCTAGCAGATTCTCCCAGAACGGCTTGAGAGCATGATATTCCCTGGGTTCTTGCCGATTTGAATCTGCTTTTCATAGCCTGGATGGTTGAAGGACGGCTCAGCCTGATAATCCCTATAATTTCCCATTAAGTTCATTCAGGTGTCCACGCTGTCAGGTTAAGTACATCATTTTTTTTGAAGCCAAGTGGGATCCGCTAAGTGAGTCATTTACACTTTTCCACCCCCATTTCCTCTCTCAGCTCTTCAACTCTTGACAAATCTCACTCTTTGGACAGCCGCTCCAGTGTGGAACCGTCAAGCCTGTATTCTGATGCCATTTCTTCCCCCCACGTAGCTTTGAAACAGACAGTCCTGTCACAGCTGCGATTGTATTAGAGTCCCCCATTTGATTGTGTCATTTAATGTGGAAGTTACATCTGCATACAAACTTTTGATACAAGAGGCTGTGAGGACTGCTGTGCATGACTTGAATCCCAGGGTTTTTCAGAACACACTCTTGATGCGGAGCTGTGGTACCTTTCATCGGTCCAGCACATCTGTACAGGACACAGCGGGCCTCTGGAATGGACTTTCCATCTCCAAGTATTAATTGGCCAGTTGCAATGCTTCATTCCCAGTAATTTGTTTGGGGACTGTTTTCAAGAGCCAGCCTTGTCTCCCAGTCTGTTTCCTTCAGGGATTCCAATTAACACCATTAACTGAGTCCAATTAGTCATGCATTAATATACAGATTCATCAATCAGCAATGAAAACTTTTTTTGGACTTAATAAACCCTTGGATCAGAGTTGTCTTTGTCATCTGACGTGTCGTCAATTCGTTTACTAATAACATTATCTGAAAATGTCACCTTCTCCATTTCCTTTGCTTCATTAGTCTCAGACACAGTGTTGACAATTTCCAATCAGGCTGTTAAAATGAGCGATTCTGCAATTATGTGAGTCATTTCGGCTTTAGCTCTTAATTGCTCGACCTTGTAACCAGCTCCTTGGGCTCCATCGGATACCGGGGCAATCGATCCCGGCAGAGAACTTTGCTCCTTAATTCGAGCTTGCGGATGCTGATAAAAGGTCACTGCTTTTTTCCTGCCCAACACGCCTGGTGCGCGGTGAGGTGCTGGCGAGGTCTGCTTGGCTCGCTTCCTCGCTGGATAATTCTTGCGGCCAAATAAGACATTTAGGCCGAAGGGGGGATAATTGTCAGGCCACACGAATCCCAGTGTGCGACAGTTCTCATTATGTTGCCTAATTAACGACTTAGACTTTTGGGGGGAATAACTGCTTGTCTTGTGGCTGTGATAACTTTCCAGCTTTAATTAAAAACTTGTCAATTATGGAGGGAATATAAATACCTGCAAAAGTACAACCATGTAGATATGAAATGCTTAAGGAGACCCAAGGCCTTTGCAGCCTCTAAAGATCAATTTTTCATGGGTTTTAAGAAAAACGGTTTTCGTTTTTTGCATCATTAAATGTTTAAAAAAATAAAAATTAAAATAATCATAAGCTAGGGATAAACAAAATAGATTGCAGTAAAATGTTGATTTAACAAATTTAATTCGAGGATTAAATTTCTGAGAAATTCACAAAATATGACTATTACCTATGTACCTACTTTATGTATACTGCTACTGCTAAGTCGCTTCAGTCGTGTCCAACTCTGTGCGGCCCCATAGATGGCAGCCCACCAGGCTCCGCCATCCCTGGGATTCTCCAGGCAAGAACACTGGAGTGGGTTGCCATTTCCTTCTCCAATGCATGAAAGTGAAAAGTGAAAGTGAAGATGCTCAGTCGTGCCCAACTCTTAGCGACCCCATGGACTGCAGCCTACCAGGTTCCTCTGTCCATGGGATTTTCCAGGCAAGAGTGCTGGAGTGGGGTGCCATTGCCTTCTCCGACTTTATGTATAATAAAAGACATTTGAAAAGCTAGATTTACAGGCATTATAATGGCTCACAGTCCTTTTTAATGAATTGATTTGCTTAAAGTATGTTAAATTATTATTTTTAAACATGTAAGCATTGTTTCTTAATATCTAAAACCAAGTAACAATTCATTATGAAACTTCACTAAGGATCAGACTTTGACTCATTGTAAATATCAATTTAAAAAAGTAAATAAAAAACAAAGTAGTGAGCGGGAAAATTGGAGAAGCCAGTTATGCTTTACTTGAAGAATCCCAAGATTCATCACCATCAGGATAAAGAAAGAAAATCTTACAGACCTCCAATGACAGAATTAAAAATTGTGAAAAATAAAAGCAAATCCAAAACAACAATAAATATTTCCATGCATCTGCAAAACGAAAGATTTCACTGAATCACAGGGATGACCAAAGTCACAGTCTGGCCCATTCATTAATGGGACGGCCAGGGTCCTGCCAATGGGTCCTGCCATTAGGGTGCTCTTTGGAGGAGGGGCTATACACACACTCTTAGGAGCCAGAGTGATAATGACTGCATTAGGAAGTTAGGCTGGATCGAATCTGGCCTAGGATGTCCCTCTGAGAAGCGGAGTTGCTGAAAGAAAGGAACCATCGTGGTTCCTGTGGCAACTGCCATCTTCGTTCGTTTGCAGACAATATCAGCGCCGAGGTGGACAGATGGGGTCGAAGAGCAGAGAGAGGGGCAGAACCTGGGTCTTTGAGGACAGCACTGAGCTACTGAGCCAACCCACCCTGAAACCCACTGGGCCTCTGGATTGTTATCGGAAATGATTCGAGTTCTCTTCACTGAAGCTTGGATCGGGGTATTTCTGTTCCTGGTAGCCAAAGACATCTGGATTGAGGTGAACAAGCTGAATGTTTGTCCAATAGCTAAATGGGAAATTGAATGAGAAGATGATTAAGGGATTATAGGAGGAGCTATGTATGGTGGCTCAGATGGTAAAGGCAGGAGACCCACGTTCGACTCCTCGGTTGGAAAGATCCCCTTGGGAAGGGAGTGGCAACACACTCCAGTATTCTTGCCTGGAGAATCCCATGGACAGAGGAGCCCGGTGGGCTACAGTCCACGGGGTCGGAGAGAGTTGGGTGCGACTGAGCAACTAACGCTATGAATGGGGAGAGAGAGAGCTGGGGTCTCCCCTCCCTAGGGTGGTGGCTGGTGTGGGCCCTGGGGGGTGGTGGAGCCCGGCCAGGCTGGCACCTCACAGCAGGGATGTCAGAATGCGCCTCAATTTTCAGAGTTTAGGGCTGGTGAGAGAACCAAACAGTTCTGCAAAGTTTTATTATGATTTAGAAAAGAGTGGCAGTGTTTTGGTGTGGGGGCGGCAGGGAATGAGTGATCACTCTTCTCTGAGACAGGTTGCATCTTCTGAACATTCAATCAGAACATGAATGATCGGCGAGTATTAAAAGCTCACCTTTAAAGGTCAGTGCACAGACAGGCGGGCTGCGTGGGCCCGCCGTCCGCCTTGGGTAGCCGCGGCAGAATTCATTAACTTGTCACAGCCGTCTCAGCCTGTCAGATGTCCTTCCGCAGGACATAGGTTATCCTCAATGACTCCCCAACTGGCCGAGCCAAAATGTGAAGCCACACAAGCCCCGAGAAGGTGGACTTTGGTGGAAGAGATGGCCAGTGCTTAATCCAGTTCCATTCACTGTATTCTAGAACTTGACTGAGAATATCAATACCTAGCACACACCGAGTGCTTACCCAATGCCAGCACCATGCCAAGCCCTCGAACCCTGATTTTAGAATCCCTAACTTTTAGAATTTTTAAACTCTGGGAGGCCTAGGGGCTGATTCCCATCTAAAGCAAAGAAGGCTTGAGACTTTTCTGGTGGTGCAATAGATAAGAACTTATCTGCCAATGCAGGGGACATCGGTTTGATCCCTGGTCCAGGAAGACTCCATGTGTGGCAAAGCAACTAAGCTCCTAGGTCATAACCACTGAGCCCACACGCTGTAACTACTGAAGCCCTGTGCCTACAGCCTGCGCTCTGCAACAGGAGAAGGCACTGCAATGGGAAGCCGGCACATCACAGGGAAGGGCCGCCCCCTGCTCTTGGCAACCAGAGAAAGCCTGTGCTTGCAAAGCAACAAGTAGCCGGCACAGCCGAAGTAAATAAACAATAGGAATAAAAGAAGGGCTTGGACGGTTACGGGCTGTCCCCAGACATGACAGAGCTGGACGTTACCTGCAGACAGCATGGGCCTAGCGTCCATAATCTTAATTGCTACAACTCAACATTGCTTTCTGCGGCCCCTGCCCCCGCCCCCGCCCTGAGGCAGACATCATGCTAGCCTCTGGGCAACCAGGAGAGAAAGGAGAGGAGAAGTTGGTGTGTGTACGTGTGTGACACATACACACCTTCGCAGCAACAACAATGGGCATTTCTGTTGGAGTCAAAAAAACATGATTTTTCAATCACTTTCATTGACTGTGTGTTAAATACCAACTGAACACTGGAGCACCCTGGGGAGGCGACCAGCCAGCTTTAACTTTCCCAGGTGAGAGGGCATGGTGTGGGGGCCCCACCCACAGCACCCCTTGCTGGCAGGTGTTTGACTGTCCTGCGGACTCCTGGGTAGCCTCCAGGGCACCCTCCCCAGCTCCTGGGAGGAATGAATGGGGGCCCTTGTTGCACCTGATCACAGGTGAGTGGTGGGCATCTGCTTCAGCTACCTGAAGCTGATCTGAGCCCCCTACCTCTTTCCTGATAACTTGTTATGCGTATCATTGTTTTTTTGACTCCAACAGAAATGCCCGTTCAAGGACTTCCCTGATGGTCCAGTGGTTAAGACTCCACGCTCCCAAAGCAGGGAACATGGGTTTGATCTCTGATCTGGGAACTAAGATGCTGCATTCCATGCAACACAGCTGGAAAAAAAAAAAAAAAAGAAATGCCGGTTCACTGTGGAAATTTTGGGAAGTGCTGAAGCCTGTAAGTTAGAACAGAAGGTGACTCACCACTCTCCAGGAGAGCTGAAAGCCTCCTGGGCTCCCTTCTCTCTGGCTTTCTTCCCTCTCCATCTGTTTCCCTCCTGGGTCCGCATTCTGTTTATTCCGCCAGCATTCACTGAGCACCCACTAGGTC
Organism: Ovis aries; assembly: GCF_016772045.2. NCBI lineage: Eukaryota > Metazoa > Chordata > Mammalia > Artiodactyla > Bovidae > Ovis > Ovis aries. Next base: position 64,209,422 of record NC_056071.1, on the reverse strand, counting down.
CCAGTAGCTGTCACTCCACAGTTGAGATGCAGGAAGGAACAGAGTCCCTGTTTTCCTGGGCTTAGGTCTAGAGAGGGAGGGTATGAAAACTGGAGCGGGTACCCCATTGCTTGAAGGGGTGGGGGCAGGGGGCCACAACTTGTGGGGGTCCAAAGGAGACACCAGAGATCCATGGCAGGCTCTGGGGGAAGCGTGTCCTGGGGGAGGGGCCTGCCTGAGCACAGGACCTGAGGACTGGGTGTGCTTGGCACTTGGGGCTAGCTGGTTGAGGGTGGGCAGCCATCAGTCCCAGTGCCTGGAGCAGGGAGACAGGAGAAGGGAGGGGGCCAGGCCGTTAGAGACCCGGATTTGATGGGGGCTTTGGAGACAGCCTCTGGGGCCAGGTGGGATGAGGACCACATGCGCATCTTCGAGGGAGGCAGCCTCCTCCTCTGAGGGGTCCGGACCTGCAGAGACCCACCTCTGTTGAGCTGCCCAGTGGCTTTCAGACCTGGGTAAAGTGAAGTAAAGTGAAGTGAAGTCGCTCAGTCATGTCCGACTCTTTGTGACCTCATGGACTGTAGCCCACCAGGCTCCTCCATCCATGGAATTTTCTAGGCAAGAGTACTGGAGGGGGTTGCCATTTCCTTCTCCAGGAGATCTTCCCAACCCAGGGATTGAGCCTGGGTATCCCGCATCCTGGGTTCAGTTCAGTTCAGTTCAGTCGCTCAGTAGTGTCCGACTCTTTGCGACCCCATGAATAGCAGCAGGCCAGGACTCCCTGTCCATCACCAACTCCCAGAGTTCACTCAGACTCACATCCATTGAGTCAGTGATGCCATCCAGCCATCTCATCCTCTGTCATCCCCTTCTCCTCCTGCCCCCAGCCCCTCCCAGCATCAGAGTCTTTTCCAGTGAGTCAACTCTTCCCATGAGGTGTCCAAAGTACTGGAGTTTCAGCTTCAGCATCATTCCTTCCAAAGAAATCCCAGGGCTGATCTCCTTCAGAATGGACTGGTTGGATCTCCTTGCAGTCCAAGGGACTCTCAAGAGTCTTCTCCAACACCACAGTTCAAAAGCATCAATTCTTCAGCGCTCAGCCTTCTTCACAGTCCAACTCTCACATCCATACATGACCACAGGAAAAACCATAGCCTTGACTAGATGGACCTTTGTTGGCAAAGTCTCTGCTTTTGAATATGCTATCTAGGTTGGTCATAACTTTTCTTCCAAGGAGTAAGCGTCTTTTAATTTCATGGCTGCAGTCACCATCTGCAGTGATTTTGGAGCCCCCCAAAATAAAGTCTGACACTGTTTCTACTGTTTCCCATCTATTTCCCATGAAGTGATGGGACTGGATGCCATGATCTTAGTTTTCTGAATGTTGAGCTTTAAGCCAACTTTTCCATTCTCCTCCTTCACTTTCATCCAGAGGCTTTTAGTTCCTCTTCACTCTCTGCCATAAGGGTGGTGTCATCTGCATATCTGAGGTTATTGATATTTCTCCCGGCAATCTTGATTCCAGCTTGTGTTTCTTCCAGCCCAGTGTTTCTCATGATGTACTCTGCATAGAAGTTAAATAAGCAGGGTGACAATATGCAGCCTTGACGGACTCCTTTTCCGGGGAGAAGCCTTCACACAGCACCCTCACAGCTAGAACCTGCCCTGCCTCCCGGCCACACCCACCGACCCCTGGCCACACCCACCGACCCCTGGCCACACCCACCGACCCCTGGCCACACCCACCGGCCACACCCACCCAATCCGTGGTCATATGCACCCGGCCACATCCACCCCGTCCCCAGTCACGTCCATGCCAATGGGCTCTGGGACCAACTGCCCTGCGATGCCGTCCTCCAGGCGCTGGCGAGTTACCATCCCCAGAACCTGGGGTTTCTCCTCACTGCATCGTTTCTCCTCTTTCTCACTGTTTTTCCTTTTCACGCCATCTCCAGTGGCGACTGCATCTGGCCTCTGTGGACTCAATACCAAGTTCAAGGCAACTGTCTCTGGGACCTCTCCCCTTGGATACCACTCACCTCTAATTCAGCACATGACGAATCCAGCACTCTGCTGTCCTGAAACTTGGCCCTCCCCAGTGTCCCCTATACCTGAGAGCCATCCACGAGTTTCGTCACCCCAACGCCATCCCCACTCTGAAGTCATCCCTCAAGGTTTGTGTCCAGGGCGCTGGAGTCTGTCCACTCGGGTCCTTCCACGTTGGTCCTCAGGAATCCAGAAAGGGTCCTGTCTGGTCCACACCCCCAGAGCAGCTTTCTCAAGGCACCCCCACCCTCAATCCCAGGGTCCTTCCCAGTCCACAGGGAAGACACAGGGAATTTTTAAACCACACACTTCTGATCTTGCCATCTTCCTCGAAACCTTTGAATATCAGGCTTCCCACTGCTCCTAAGATAATGATCAAAATCCTCAACAAGGTCCCCCTGGTAAGTGCTCTCAAAGTGCCCGCATAGCTTCACTCCTCATTGTAATGAATTAATCATTGCTCCTAATGCAGTGAATTAATCGTGTGTGTGTTGGTTTAATGTTGTTCTCCCCTGGAGTTCAGTTGCCTCTGCTGAATTCTCAGCGCCCAGCGCAGTGACATGTTTACATGTAGAGAAACAAGTACATAATAACAACCACTAACATTTTGGGTACTTACTATCTTCTAGGTAGTGAGTTTTAACTTCTGCAACCCCGAGAGGTGCTGTCCTCATTGTTTCTGAGCAGAAACTGAAGCACAGGGAGGTTAAGTAACTTGCCTAGGGGCACACAGGAAGGGTTGGACCCAGGCAGTCTGTCTCCTAGGCCATGCTCAGCAATAAACAAAAAGATACATTCATTCATTGTGGGAAATACCAGGAAATGCAGAGAATTTAAAAAGAGAAGTCATTCGGAGGGGACCACCATTGCCTTTCGGCGAATCTCTTCCTAGACTTTTTTCTGTGCCTGAGAGATCTAGATGTCCCTACTGTTCTGCTGAACACAACTTGCATCATTCTGCAGCGCTCTGTAATCTGCTCTTCTCGCTGGACAGTGTGGTGAGACCACCTTTCTAAGGAATTATCTATGATAATATTTTTGCAGATTATTTATTATTTTATTTTAGGCTGCGCTGGGTCTTCACTGCTGCATGGGGCCTTTCTCTAGTTGCGGTGCGTGGGCTTCTCCTGGGGGTGGCTTCTCTTGTTGGGGAGCACGGGCTCTAGGGTGTGTGGGCTTCAGCAGTTGGGTTGCACGGGCATAGCCTCCCTGCAGCACGTGGAATCTTCCCAGACGAGGGATCGAACCTGTGTCCCCTGCACCGCCAGGTGGATTCTTAACCACTGGGCCACTAGGGAAGTCCTCATAGTAATATTTTTATTCACATTCCAAGGTATGGCTGAACCATGATTTGCTCTACTCAGCAGGTGCCTTGTGAGCAGTAGGTGCTGGTCCACTCTGCCCGTTGACCACATTGTAGCAGTAATCGCTGGAGGACCTAAGTGTTCCTGCCTGTCTGTACTTCTTTCCCATGCTCACCCACCTCAGGTGGAGGTGCTGGTGCGAGGGCAGGCACGGTTTCAGACTTGGCATGGGTGGTGCCAGAGCCCTCCAGCAAGGACGGAGTGACCCGCCTTCCTGTCCGCTGCCTTGAATCACCTCCTCATGCAAAATCAAGTCTGTACCTGTCTCCCCTCTTCCCCCGCCACCTGCCTGGGTTGCATCCTTGACATACAGTTATGTGAAAAAGACTTGGAAAATTCGGAAAAAACCATCATCTCCCCTACTTTCTTCCAACCCCCGCCCCTCTGAGGCTGACATCTGCTGAATCACAGCCCCGCAGCAGCCAGGCTCAGGAGTTATTCAGTTGCTAAGTCGTGTCCGACTCTTTGGGACCCCATGAACTGCAGCACGCCAGGCTCCCCTGTCCTTCACTATCTCCTGGAGTCTGCTCAAACTCATGTCCACTGAGTCAATGACGCTGTTAGGTAGGTAGAATAGGGAAAAGGAGTCAAAAATGACGGTGGCCAAAAGATAAGGAAGGGAAAAGCCTGCGAAAATAGAACAGAGGAAGGTCAAAGGAAGGTCCGAGGACCGGAGTGAGGACTTCAGGTAGAATAGCACTCCTGACTAAGCCCGATTTGCGTAGGACAGGCCCAGGGTGTGGGGGAAACATATAAAAAAAGGAGCCAAAGGGCTCTCTGTCTCTCTCTCCCCTCCACACGCTGGGGTGCTCTTCTCTTTGCATCTTTGGATTGATTTGCCCTCACGCCTCGAGGATGGATTTCCCTGCTATCTTCTAAATAAAATAGAGCTGTAACACTGATTTGTCCAAGAGCTATAACATGGTCTGTTTGAGACCTGAGAGCTATAACATGGTCTATCCAAGACCCGAGAGCTGTGACACGCCAAGGGGGCTTTAATGTCCGTCACTCCAAATCTTTGTGGTGACAACAAAGAACCAAGGAGCATACACTCGCCTGACAATGCCATCCAGCCATCTCATCCTCTATCGCCCCCTCCTCCTGCCCTCCGTCTTTCCCAGCATCAGGGTCTTTTCCAATGAGTCAGCTTTGCATCAGGTGGCCAAAGGATTGGAGCTTCAGCTTCAGCATCAGTCCTTCCAGTGCATACTCAGGGTTGATTTCCTCCAGGATTGACCAGTTTGATCTCCTTGCAGTCCAAGGGACTCTCAAGAGTCTTCTCCATCACCACAGGTCGAAAGCATCAATTCTTTAGCGCTCAATCTTCTTAATGTCCAACTCTCACATCCATACGTGACTATTGGAAAAATTATAGCTTTGACTATATGGACCTTTGCTGACAAACTGATATCTGTTTTTCAATATGCTGTCTAGGTTTGTCAGAGCTTTTCTTCCAAGGAGCCAGCGTCTTTTAATTTCATGGCTGCAGTCCCCATTCAAAGTGATTCTGGAGCCCAAGAAAATAAAGTCTGTCACTGTTTCCATTGTTTCCCCATCTATTTGCCATGAAGTGATGGGACTGGATGCCATGATCTTAGGCCCAGGCGGCTGTCCTACAAATTCCAGGGCGGAGCATTGGCCCAGAAGGTAGAATCTCTCTCCCTGCCCCTAAATCTCGAATCCAGCCAGGATTATGCATGTTCCATCAGAAACTAGCGGTGATCTTTTTTTTCACTCTTTTCAAATCCAGAAAATTCCTCCAGCTGCTGAATTAGGACTATTAAGAAAATGTTGGATTCCTATTAAAGGTGGGACTTTGCCTTAAAAAAAAGATTTTACAAGTTTTCAAATACCATGGGACAACTGAACAAACTTAGCATGAAAGTGAGCCCTGAGGTGACCCCTGCTGGCCTGGTCTGAGGCGGGCTTAGGGTGGAAACCGGTGGGCTGGGGATCTGGGAGTGGAGGAGAAGGGGGAGGCTTGGGAATGAAAAGGAACTCCCCAGGTGTCTCAGTGGTAAAGGATCTGCTGCCAGGAGATGTGGGTTTGATCCCTGAGTCTGGAAGATCCCCTGGAGGAGGAAATGCAACCCACTCCAGTATTGCAACCCACTCCAGTATTTTGCCTGGGAAATCCCATGGACAGAGAAGCCTGCTAGGCTAGAGTCCATGGGGTTTGCAAAGAGTCGGATTTGACTGAGTGATGGAGCACGCACACACTTTTCCCTGAGATATCAAAACTAGAAAATGCCAGGCTGGCATGCTTGCTGGTTGTGAAAAAAAAAAAAAAAAAGCGGTGGTGATGGTGCGGGTGGGGGAGGTTTGGGTGTCCGTGTGACAGGCTGCTCCCCATCATACCTCCCGTAATCCTCACAGGAAGCCGGCCTGGACGGAGTCATCGCCCTCTGTGCAGTGGAGGAAACTGAGGCCAGGGAGACACAGGGACGCACCCTGGAGCACCGAGAAGCTGCCAACCCCACCCTGAGATTAAACCAGCAGGATCCGCTCTGGGGGGTGCCTGCTTTCTAGCAGCTTTCTTCTCCTCCTCTGCAGAGAGGGCTGGTGGGGGCTCAGGCTTCCCTGGAGGGAAGTAAATGTCAAGTTGGCAGGGCTTAGGCGGGGAGGGTTAGCACTGTAGCAGCTGTAATTCCTACTTCTGCCAGCAGGGGGCCTGTGTGCCCACAAGCTCTCCTCTGGCATGAAATATCTTTATTTTGATACAAACCTAATGGATGAAAAATACATCCTGGCTTTTGGGAAAAAAAAAAAAAAACAAACCAAAACCACACTACCTTTTCCGTTTAAAAGTAACACATACTCATTAAACACACTTAGGAAACTATAGTAACAAACTGTTCTGCTCCCAATGCCTGGAACAGGTGGTCCACAAACATCTGTTGAATAGGTGAATAAGGAGAAAAAAACAGCACAGTCTACTAATAGAAACTGTTCTGTGAACATTTAGGTGTGTGTTTTTCTCTGAACGTTCCCCCCTTCTCCAGCCCAGAGTTGAGATTTGTTTACGTTCATTATGGTCTCCTGGGGGAAGACACAGTTTTTATCCTGTTTCTTTCACTTCCCATCATTTGACACAGGCTTCCCTCTTTCAGGTAACATTTAAAATATCTCAGTAATATCTTGGAAAGTGTGTGAACGACAGTTTATTTGAATCTTCTGTTGTTGAACTTTCAGGCTGTTTCCAATTTTTCTGTTGATAAATGATGGGGCTGATATCATTATCCAGAGAGCTGTTTGCAGATTTCAGCTTGTTTCCTAAGGAGAAAGTCTCAGAAGAAAGATGAACTTGGTCAAAGGTTTTTTTTTTTAAAAAAAAATCTGATTTCATATTTCTAAAGTATGATGCACCTTATGAAACAACTTTATATCTGTTGGGAAACCTGGTTAAGTTCTTTTTTTTTTTTAATATTTTTAAAAAATGACTTGTTCTGAACAATATCCCGAGCTTTCAGAAAACAGTGGCGGATATGAAAGGAGATTTGTTCCCTGCGAGCTCTTAGGGGGAGATCTGGCTCAGGAAACAGACACATCAGATTCTGCATTTATCTGATGGTTGCCATGGGAACAAGTCATGTAACACAACGCTCTGGTTAGAGCACTGATCAATAAGGGAGGGGTGAGATTGAAACAAATTAGCTGGTGTGTCAGCCAGCGGAGAGATAACAGCAATAATACAGAATGTTCTGTCTGTCCCCCCTCCTGTGACAGGGGTCCGGGAACAGGAGGCAGGGCTGGGATGCAGGGCAGAGAATAGAGTCATATCAGGCTGAGGAAAACTGTTCCCCAAATCAGATATTGGGGCAAGAGGGGGCCCCAAGATGAGGCTGGAGAGCTGGGCTCCCAGGAGCAAAGGGATAGAAGGTTATGCGGGAAGCAGCTGGGGTAGACCCCAGGGTCTGGGTACCACCTGTCCAGAGAGGACCCATGACTTCCGCAGGCACAGTGCAGGATCAGTCCCGGCCCCAACTCTGCAGGGTGATGGGAATTCAGCAGTGGACCCACCCTCGAGTGTGTTTCGGGACCTCCCAGCCTAGGCACATCTGGGGATCTGTGCTTCGGCCTGGGCAGACAGTGGAGACCCAAGCGGCTGGGGTGTGACTCCAGGGTCAGATCACAGCTCAGCCACTTGGCAGGCTACTCACCTATAACAAGTTAGGAAAACGACGGGAATGTAGCCTTAGATCAGAACCTGGGGAATAATGGGCACTCAATCGACGTTGCTATGACAATCATCTGAATGAGTGGGAGTGAGGGAGGGTACTCAAGGAGAACCGTATCCTGAAGGTGGACACAGGATCAATGTGGGGAGGGGGGCTGTGTTTAAGGACCAAAGAATGGCATGGTATTCGGCCGGGGTTCCTTGGGGAGCAAGAGCAGGACAAAGCGAGGGGATGAGGGACCAGCCGTGGCTGTGCCTGTCCACCTCTGACCCTGAGGAAGGAGGGAGTCAGGTAGCACTGGTTCAAGGGGCAGTGTGCATCCTGGAAGTTCTGGGATGACTCGTGGAAAAGTTGACTCATAGACCAGCTGGATTTCCCAAGGTCACCAGGCTGGGGGAAGGGGAAGCAAGTGGGGGTAGGGGTTCAGGACCTGTCATAGGCTGTGTCTCAGAGGCTGCCTGGCATGGCTGGGGGTGGGTGGAGGCCCTCCCCAAATGGGTGTTGATTAGGACCCATTTATTAGAAGGCAATTGAGCAACATGCATCCCAAACCTAAAACTGTCCTGGCTTCTGGTTCAGGAGTCTGATTCCGGGTATCCTTCCTAGGGAAACAGTCCTAAACCCCAAGATGCCTGCCGCGGCATTGTTCATGACAGGAGCTGGAAGCACCCTCTCTGCCCACATCATGCGGGGCTTAAGTCAGCAACGATTCCACTTCCTTGCTTTAACTCAGGTGCCCACCAAAGGTGCAGCCAGTGACCTGGTGCCTTGTGCTCTGGTCATGGATGGGGGTGGGGGTGGCATTTCCTCCCCCTTGTGGGAACCAGAAGAACCTGGGCTGGCTGTCGAGTGGTCAAGGGCTCAGACCCTGGACTTGGCAAGCCTTGGTTCCAGCTCCTGCCCTCTCTTCCTCACTGTTGAGCTGGGCAAGTGCCTCAGTGTTCTCAACTGCAGGATGGGTGGATGGGACTGTGCCTCCAGTGCTTGAGGTCATACTTGGCTGGATGTCCGTCAGGGAGTCAGCCCTCAGAAACTGATAACCTCACCTGTTCATACCGTGTCAGTGTGCCTGGAACAGGCTCTGGGGGGATTGGGGGGGCTATTTGGAAACCTAGCTGTTACCCAGGCCACCCAGCAGAGGGAGGAGAGAACAGTCTTTGGCGTCTAGTACAGCTGGTGGGCTGGACTCAGCTGTGTGACCTCAGGCAGTCACTTGAAGTCTCTGAGCTCCACTTGGCTCCTGTGTCAAGTGGGGATCCGGGGTGCGCTGAGCTCAGGGCGGCGGGGAGTGCTCATAGCAAGGAGCCCTGGCCCAGCCTGACTCCAGCAGGAGCTGCATTTTTCCTTTAGCGGGGAGCAGGCTCTTCCAGGGTCAGGCACCCTACTCCTAACAGACTTGGGCCGCGGAATGCATGCGTGTCGCAGGGCGCCGTCTGCCGGGCGCGGGACTGAGGGGCGGCCAGCACCCCGAGCGGGATGAGCGGCTTCTGGAAAGAGCGGCGGGAGCCTCGCGCGGCCGGCAGGGGGCAGGATGTCCCCGCGAGCCGGCCGTGTCCTCGCGTCACCCCGCCGCCTCCAGCCCCCCGCGCCTCATTAAAGGGCCCAGCGGCTCATTTCTGCGGAGGGAGCGCGGGGCGGCCCTTCCCCAGGGAGCCCTCTCCATCAACGCCGGGCCCCATAATTTACATTTAATTTGTGAGCGGTTTAATTTTTAAAAACCGAATGATTCATTACCATATTAATAAATAATAACATTTATTATTCTCCTAATGAGTGTCCGACATACAAAGGCAATTACATGTCTTATGTATTTTCTCAGGAGTTGAGACAGCAGAGCGTTAATTACGGAGATTCACGCGCCGACCATGCTCTGATCGGGGGTCCTGATCCCGCCTTTGTCTCGGTCTGAACCAGCTCCCCTCCCCCGCACCACCCCCCCCCACCCCGACACACACCTGCTCCCGCTTCTACAGCCCCGGGAATTCAAGGGAGAGGGGATGGGTCCCCCGACCCTGCTCTAGTTTCCCCAGGTCCCCAAGCCTCAGATCCCTGGACCCCCGCAGGTGCCAGGCCAAAGTCCCCACTGCCCCATCCTTCCGTGCCTCCCCTCCCCGACGCTAGCTCGAGGGGGCTGGAAACCGCAGGCCTGGAAGAGTCAGGAGGGACCTGCCCTCCCCAGTTCATGCCCCTGTCACTGGTTCATTCCTTCCTTCTGCAGCTGCCCACAGAGGGTTGGGGTTGTGAGGGTCCTCGTGGCTGTGCACGTGGGGACACTGAGTCTCGGGGGAGGAGCTCGGTGACCCGCGGTCGGTGCGGGGCAGAGCCGGAGCTCCACGCTGGATCCCGCGTCCGCCCCTGCAGGTCAGAGCAGGCCCTGAGGGCCGCGGGTGTGTGTGTCTGTGTGTGTTGCGTGTGCACACGCTTGCTTAATACTGTCTGACTCTGCAACCTGTGTGTGTGTCTGTGTATGTGTGTGTCTGTGTGTGTGCCCACGTGCACTCGGTACTGACTCTCTGCAACCTGTGTGTGTGTGTCTGTGTGTGTGTGTCTGTGTGTGTGTGTGTATGAGTGAGCAAGTCTCCACAGTCTATCCCCAGGGGCAGCAGGAGGGCCTAGAGGTTGCTCTGTCCTGATATTTGAAAGGGTGAGGCTCCTAGTGAAACTGCCAGGAAGAGGACCTCTCCCCTACTCCCCTGACCTTAGACCCTCACCCCCTTTCGGGAGGGCAAGGGCTTCCCTGCTTGGGGCTCAGGAAAAGAAGGTCAGAGATGGAGGCCCATCCCCTGGTCTGCATCCCATAATACGAGTTTTTCATAATATGGAAAACTACCAGGGAATTCCCCCACCTCGAGATCACCAGGCGTTTGGGTATGTATCCATCTGGGACTTTTTCTGTGCAAATGCTCAAAACCAGACTCTCGTCCCCCAGTAGGCCAGAGATCGTACTCCAGACGCAGTCTCCCATCTTGATTCTTTTTTCACTTGTGTTTTATCACAGGCATTTCCGCATGTCAGAGAGTCAGCCTTGAATCACCAGCATCTGCTCAGCTGGGTAGTATCCCATCGGCGTGCTGGGCTCCGCCGGGCCCCGGTGTCGTCTACCTTTCCCCTTGCACAGCAACACTAGAGCAGCCGTCCTTGTGTGTAAGGATTCCTCTTTGGGAATCCCTGATTACCTCCTTAGGGTCTGTTCCTCGAAGTGGCATTACTGCGTCAGAGGCACCAGTGCCATGAAAGCTGCTGGCTCCCTCCGCCAGCGTGCCTGCCAGCAGGGCACACCCATGCACACCCCCAGGACCCGTGTCACGGCCGCACCCTCGGCACCCTCACCAAAGCTGACTGAGTTATCACCTGATGAGCTCTTTGCAGCACAAACTGTTTCCAAGGTGCTGCTCTGCTTGTCCTTCCACCGGCTTATCCTGGGAAGCCTGGAATCTAGGCAGGCTGGTCTTGTTCTCACTATTTCATAGATGGAGAGACTGAGGCCACTGAGGTCAAGTGCATTTGGCTTATGAGATTTTAGAGTCTCTTTTAGATCTCAGAGGTCATTAAGGCCTCCTTGTGTTCCAGAGGATGGAGAAAGACTCAGTGAGCGTGACATGGAGAGCAGTGTCTCTGGAGTCTGTCTCTCCACCTACCCAACCATTCATCCATCCATCCACCCATCTATCCACTTACCCATCCACCCATCTATTCATCCATCCACTCATCCATCCATCTGTACACTCATCTATTCAATAAATATTTACTGAAAACCAGCTTTGACTTAGGCCCAGGTACAGGGAATTTTACATGGACAGCTCAGGCTCTGGCACAAAGGCAGCCCAGAAAGAAATGACCACAGCTGAGATGAGTTATCTGCAAGGCGAGGGTTAGGCTGCTATAGCAGCACATGATAGGGAAGCCAGAGCGAGCTGGGCAGGGGTCAAGGGACCGTTCCCTTCCTGATGAGGGTGAAACCTGGTCCCCATGTTTGTGACCTTGGGTGAGTCCCTGCGTCTCCCAGCCCGCTTCCTCCTCTGTGTCAGGGAGGAGCCGAGCCCTGACTTTGCTGTGAGCTGGGAGGCTGGTTGGTCAGGACGATGAGGGTGATGGGGCAGGTCAGAGGGTGAATGGGAGGTACATTTGGGTGCTGGTTATTCTCCAAGTGTTAGAACTAACTAGGGGTCAGTGCCAGGTACCATCTTGCTCGATCCACACAGAGTCACGAGCTCTCCATTATTATTCTCATTAGTACTACTACCACCTTCTGAATTTTTTTTTTTTTTCAGCAAAGCAAAAAGTCTATGATCAATTATGGTTATATAAATCATCAGGCCAAGTTTATTGAGACCAGAACTATTTCACAAACAAACTAGTCTTAATTTGGTTACATTTGGTAAACATGAGGGTAATCTAGGAAGAAAAAGATGTTTCGGTGAATGTTGAATCCCGGTTTGTTAATGGAGGTCTGCATCTACTAAGACTCGTTTTCTGGATAGTTCTCTGCTGTTACGGTTGTTGTTCAATCGCTAAGCCCTGTCTGACTCTTTGAGACCCCGTGGACTGCAGCACACCAGGCTTCCCTGTCTTTCAGTATCTCCCAGAGTTTGTTCAAACTCACATCCATGGAGTCAGTGATGCCATCCAACCATCTCACCCTCTGTCGTCCCCTTCTCCTCCTGCCCTCAATCTTTCCCAGCATCAAGGTCTTTGCCAATGAGTCAGTTCTTCGCATCAGGTGGCCAAAGTTTTGGAACTTCAGCTTCAGCATCAGGCCTTCCAATAAATATTCAGGACTGATTTCCTTCAGGATTGACTGGTTTGATCTCCTTCGGTCCAAGGGACTCTCAAGAGTCTTCTCCAACACCACAGTTCAAAAGCATCAGTTCTTCGGTGCTCAGCCTTTTGTATGGTCCAACTCTCACATCTGTATGTGACTACTGGAAAAACCATAGCTTTGACTATATGGACTTTGTTGGCAAAGTAATGTCTCTGCTTTTTAAAATGCTGTCTAGCTTTGTCATAGCTTTTCTTCCAAAGAGCAAGAGTCTTTTAACTTTGTGGCTGCAGTCACCATTCACAGTGATTTTGGAGCCCAAGAAAATGAAATCTATCACTGTTTCCACATTTTCCCCATCTATTTGCCATGAAATGATGGGACTGGATGCCATGACCTTCATTTTGTGTAGCTGAGTTTTAAGCCACCTTTTTCGCTCTCCTCTTTCACCAAGAGGCTCTGTAGTTCCTCTTCACTTTCTGCCATTAAAGTGGCGTCATTTGCATATCTGAGGTGGTTGATACTTCTCTTGGCAATTTTGATTCCAGTTTTTGAGTCATCCAACCTGGCAATTTACATGATGTACTCTGCAGATAAGTTAAACAAGCAGGGTGACAGTATACAGCCTTAACATACTCCTTTCCTAATTTTGAACCAGTCCTTTGCTCCATGTCCAGTTCTAACTGTTGGCTTCTTATCCTGCAGGTTTCTCAGGAGGCAGGTAAGGTGGTCTGGTATTTCCATCCCTTTAAGAATTTTCCACAGTTTGTTGTGATCCACACTGTCAAAGACTTTAACGTAGTCAATATAGCAGAAATAGGTTTTCTTTTTTGCAGTTCCCTTGCTTTTCCTATGATCTAGGGGGTGTTGGCAATTTGATCTCTGGTTCCTCTGCCTTTTCTAAATCCAGCTCATACATTTGGAAGTTCTTGGTTCACATACTGCTAAAATCTAGTTTGAAGGATTTTGAGGATCATCTTGCTAGCGTGTGAATGTAAAATTTAATTGAACTATTACAGGGCACTCCAAGTTTGTTTCTGAAGCTTATCTCAGTAATCTATCTTTGGACGAAAATCAGATGCCTCACAACCTGCAACCAGGACTAGAAAAAGACACTGTCTTTAAAAAAAAAATTTCAGACACTGTCTCCGACTTGGTACTTTCTGAATTTTTATCAGGGGCCAGCAATTATGCTGTTATGTATTAATCCATTAAACCCACCACCAGCCCAGTTGAATAGGTAGCAATCGCCATACCCACTTTAAAGACAAGACCACTGAGGCACAGAGTGGTGAGGTGACTTACGCAGGGTCACGCTCCCAGGAGGTGGGGGATCGGGAACTGGCACTAGGCAGCCTGGCACCAGAGCGCATGCTTTTGACCCTATAGAGATGTATGCTCACTTCTCTGTTCTTACGGCAGGAACATACATTGTACACATGAGGAAACGTGATGTGCCCAGGGATCCAGTGAATAATTCAGGCCTGTGGGACCCCCAGCTGGCCCTTTTCAGGCCCTACCTGCCCTGAGTCACTAAAATAGCACCTGTGGGGCCGCTTCTCCCCCTTCCGGTGTGAGATGATGTTTCTCCTTACTCCACAGGCACTGGGATCTGCCAAGCATATCCTGAGCTCACAAGAGAAGGAAGGGAAGTGCAGATAGGCTCAGGGACAGAGGTTGAGTTGTGTGATTTTGCACAAGTGTCTTACCCTCTCTGAGCCTCCCATTCCTGAGGGTGATCCAGGGAAACCATGGATGTGAAAGCAATGAGAGGGAAAGCACCAGAAACATCAGCTGAAACTGTCATTCACTCACTCATTCAATGAACATATATTCTATGTTCGTATATTCTATGAACATATATTCTATGCCCTACTGTGTGCCAGGCCCCTTCTAGGCACTGGGGTTCCAGGAGTATTTAATAAGAAGGTAAGGATCACCTGACCTGCCTCTTGAGAAACCTATATGCAGGTCAGGAAGCAACAGTTAGAACTGGACATGGAACAACAGACTGGTTCCAAATAGGAAAAGGAGTACGTCAAAGCTGTATATTGTCACCCTGCTTATTTAACTTCTGTGCAGAGTACATCATGAGAAACACTGGGCTGGAAGAAACACAAGCTGGAATCAAGATTGCCAGGAGAAATATCAATAACCTCAGTATGCAGATGACACCACCCTTATGGCAGAAAGTGAAGAGGAGCTAAAAAGCCTCTTGATGAAAGTGAAAGAGGAGAGTGAAAACGTTGGCTTAAAGCTCAACATGCAGAAAACGAAGATCATGGCATCCGGTCCCACCACTTCATGGGAAATAGATGGGGAAACAGTGGAAACAGTGTCAGACTTTATTTTTCGGGGCTCCAAAATCACTGCAGATGGTGACTGCAGCCATGAAATTAAAAGACACTTACTCCTTGGAAAAGTTATGACCAACTTAGATAGCATATTGAAAAGCAGAGACATTACTTTGCCGACTAAGGTCCGTCTAGTCAAGGCTATGGTTTTTTCAGTGGTCATGTATGGATGTGAGAGTTGGACTGTGAAGAAGGCTCAGCGCCGAAGAATTGATGCTTTTGAACTGTGGTGTTGGAGAAGACTCTTGAGAGTCCCTTGGACTGCAAGGAGATCCAGCCAGTTCATTCTGAAAGAGATCAGCCCTGGGATTTCTTTGGAAGGAATGATGCTAATGCTGAAACTCCAGTACTTTGGCCACCTCATGCGAAGGGTTGACTCATTGTCTTTTCGACTTTGATGCTGGGAGGGGTTGGGGGCAGGAGGAGAAGGGGACGACAGAGGATGAGATGGCTGGATGGCATCACTGACTCGATGGATGTGAGTCTGAGTGAACTCTGGGAGTTGGTGATGGACAAGGAGGCCTGGCGTGCTGCAATTCACGGGGTCGCAAAGAGTCGGATACGACAGCGACTGAACTGAACTGAACTGAACTGAAGGATCATGACCTCAGGGCACTGACAATCTTGAGAGGGAGGCAGTGATTGAACAAATAAACAAATCATTACCTAACATGATGTGAAGACTAAGAAATATGAAGAAAATCAGGGTGAGGGGAAACTGAGAATAATGGGAAGGGAGGTCCCAAAGGAGCTGAAGAGGTGATGTTTAAACAGAATGAATAGCGGGGGCAAGTCACATGACTGTCTCCAGAGACAGCATCCCAGGCAAGGAACAAACAGCAAGTGCAAAGGCCCTGAGGCAGGTGTCAATACAGCGAGTTTGAGGAGCACCAGGGAGGCTGGTGAGGGGACACAGAGTCGTAGGAGAGGAGGTCAGGGTGAGGTCAGGGGTTAGATCTGGTTTGGCCCTGGGAGGAGGACTGTGGAGTAAGCTGGACGTCCCTGGTGGGCTTTGACCAGAGCAGTGAGTTTAATTTAATTAATCCTAATTTAATCCTCATTTGCTGCACTCAATATGCCAGCAAATCTGGAAGACTCAGCAGTGGCCACAGGACTGGAAAAGGTCAGTTTTCATTCCAATCCCAAAGAAAGGCAATGCCAAAGAATGCTCAAACTACCACACAATTGCACTTATCTCACACGCTAGTAAAGTAATGCTCAAAATTCTCCAAGCCAGGCTTCAGCAATACGTGAACCGTGAACTTCCAGATGTTCAAGCTGGTTTTAGAAAAGGCAGAGGAACCAGAGATCAAATTGCCAACATCCGCTGGATCATGGAAAAGCAAGAGAGTTCCAGAAAAACATCTATTTCTGCTTTATTGACTGTGCCAAAGCCTTTGACTGTGTGGGTCACGATAAACTGTGGAAAATTCTGAAAGAGATGGGAATACCAGAGCACCTAACCTGCCTCTTGAGAAACCCATATGCAGGTCAGGAAGCAACAGTTAGAACTAGACATGGAACAACAGACTGGTTCCAAATAGGAAAAGGAGTACGTCAAAGCTGTATATTGTCACCCTGCTTATTTAACTTCTATGTAGAGTACATCATGAGAAACGCTGGGCTGGAAGAAGCACAAGCTGGAATCAAGATTGCTGGGAGAAATATCAATAACCTCAGATATGCAGATGACACCACCCTTATGGCAGAAAGTGAAGAGGAACTAAAGAGCCTCTTGATGAAAGTGAAGGAGGAGAGTGAAAAAGTTGGCTTAAAGCTCAACATTCAGAAAACGAAGATCATGGCATCCAGTCCCATCACTTCATGGGAAATAGATGGGAAACAGTGGAAACAGTGTCAGACTTTATTTTTTGGGCTCCAAAATCACTGCAGACGGTGACTGCAGCCATGAAATTAAGACGCTTACTCCTTGGGAGGAAAGTTATGACTGACCTAGATAGCATATTCAAAAGCAGAGATATTACTTTGCCAACAAAGGTCCGTCTAGTCAAGGCTATGGTTTTCCAGTGGTCATGTATGGATGTGAGAGTTGGACTGTGAAGAAGGCTGAGCACCAAAGAATTGATGCTTTTGAACTGTGGTGTTGGAGAAGACTCTTAAGAGTCCCTTGGACTGCAAGGAGATCCAACCAGTCCATTCTGAAGGAGATCAGCCCTGGGATTTCTTTGGAAGGGATGATGCTAAAGCTGGAACTCCAGTACTTTGGCCACCTCATGCGGAAAGTTGACTCATTGGAAAAGACTCTGGTGCTGGGTGGGATTAGGGGCAGGAGGAGAAGGGGACGACAGAGGATGAGACAGCTGGATGGTATCACCGACTCGATGGACAAGAGTTTGGGTAAACTCTGGTAGTTGGTGATAGACAGGGAGGCCTGGTGTGCTGCAATTCATGGGGTCGCAAAGAGTTGAACACGACTGAGCAACTGAACTGAACTGAACTGAATTTAATCCTAGTTAGGATTTAATCCTTATTAGGATTAATCCAGTTTAATCCTAATTAAACTCAGGATTTCAAAATACTTCTGGATTCCCCAAGGAACAGGCTGTGGGCAGGTGAGAGGCACACTGCAGTGATCCAGGTGAGAGGCAGCAATGGCTCGGACCAGGGCCCTGGCTGTGGAGTGGGGACTGGCTGGATTGTAGGTAAACTCTGGGCACAGAGGAGATAGCAGAACTACATGATGGATTGGAGGCTGGGGTGAAAAAACAGTCAAGGGCGACTCCCAAGTTTGGGTCTGAGCCCTGGAAAGAGGGTCATGTCATTTGCTGAGATGGAGAGGGCAGGTCCGGCAGGGACAGGAGCTGGTGATGCTGGGTGAGGACAGACCTGCCTGCTTACTGTTCCATCAGGTGTCCGTCAGGCAGGTGGCCACTCACATCTGGAGCTGGGGGGTGGGGTGCCATGCTGGAGGTGGAAAACGAAAGCTTTCCCCAGAGCCAGGGACAGTCACTCCTTCCTCCCCGTCTTGCTCTGAGAGCCAACCGTGACCCCTGTAGTATCTGTATCTTGTTTTCATGTCCACTTCATTCCCTCTTCTGAGTGACAGCCCTCTCATCCCAGAACTGTCTTTCTAAGTCGCCCATTTGACCAGATGCCTCCTTGCCTAGCACCATCTATGACTCCCTGCTGCCCGTGAGCAGACGGGCCCCCAAGGCCCCTGCCCCTTCTCACCATCTCTGCTCTCTCTCCCTCATCACTCGCCTATTTATGCTCTGGCCAAACTTCCTAGAGGCCCCCCCGCCCCACCGCCCCACCAACACCCAGACTCTCCTTGCGTCCAATGCTGCTGTTCCCTCTGTCCCCTCCACCAGGAACTGCACCCCCATACCTCCCCACACGCACCTTCTACCTGGCTCTGAGTGTACCATTCGGGAGGCCAGGGCAAGGGACATCTCCTCCCCAAACCTTAGCTCCCTCATGTGTTAAATGAGTGTACCTGCCTCACAGGTGCTGGGAGGCATCAAATGGGTGATGCACCTGGCTTGGGTAGTACAGTGTCTGGCACATGTGACAAATAAATATTAATTTACAAGAACACATAGCTTAGGTGTCACTTCTTCCTGGAAGCCCTCCCTGGTTGACTGAGGCCCTCTGCGGAGACCCCAGCATTTTTAACACTTCATGTCGGTGTCTGGTTGATTTTCATTTCAGGAGCAACCCCAGGGTGGTGTCTGATTCTCTTGGGCCTGGTCGGGGCTGGCACAGAGCAAGGTGAGAAAAAAAAAAAAAACACACAAATGGCTGATGCCCTGTCCTCAGAGGTAGACACACTGTCTATCCACTCCCATGATCCTCTCAAAGGCTGGGGACAGACGTCTTACACCTCTGTGCCCGTGAGGATGCTGGGGTCTGGAAGGGGTAGGGAATAGGCCCACCGGCTCGCAGCTAAGGGTCTCTGATTCCAGGTCCAACCTCATAGTTTGGGCAGACAGTGCCTCAGATGCCCGCCTGCAGGATGTGGTGTGGCTGGGCTTTGGGAGTCCAAGATGGCCAGTGCTCTTCCCTTCTGCTCGGGGTGACACAGAGCTTCCCAGAGGAGGACATGGCTGAGCCAGGCCTTGAGAAAGCTACAGAACGGCCCAAGCAGTGAAGGAGGAAGGGCATTCTAGGAACAGAAAACTGCAGGAGCAAAGTTGTGGAGTTGGCAAGTGGGGCAGTCACTTGATTGGCTGGAGGGAGAGTCACGGTCTCCTGATTGGCTGGAAGGAGGGTGAGCGTCTCCTGATTGGCTGGAGGGAGGGTGACATTCTCCTGATTGGCTGGAGGGAGCACGAGATTCTCATGATTGGCTGGAGGGAGCGTGAGATTCTCCTGATTGGTTTTTGTGATTGGCCTTGAAGCTGTCCCTTCCCTCAGGGCCTCAGGTGTAAGGAAGCTGGAGGAACAGCGTCCGTGAGACACAGTTGAGTGCCTTTTCCACCAAGTATCCCGTCCTTCCTATTTTCTCAGACCTCACAACGGTAAGAGGGCGTGTTGCTCCCTCACTTAGCGGATGAGGAAAGCAGGGCTGTGCATAATGTGAGCAGGACTTTGGGAAAACATGTTTTGTGGGGCGTCTGACTAGACCAGCGATTCGAGTAGAAGGTACCGTACGGCTTCCCGGCCCGCGAGCGGCTTAGTCACGGGTCCAGAAGACGTCTTTCCTTTCACTGAAGTGAAGACGCCTCTTGGAGTGGAGGTCCCAGGTCTTCCCACTGAGGTCCAGGAGCCACCCGTCTCTCCGTGTCTTCACCGCCAACCGTGCTGGGCCAGGTAAGAATTCCAGGTTTCCCGTTTCCCACCTGGAGAAAAAGGTAGCCATGGTGCCAGGGCTCCCTGGAGCCTGTTTGCATTGAAGCGTGGCAGCCCCCTCGCCTCCGGGTCCTTGCTGCTGTCTGCTTGCTGCAGACAGTGACCCCAGGGATGCTGGGTCCCCCACCCCCGCACCCCCCACGTGACCCGGTGAGGATGAGCCTTCCCCATTCTCCCGGAGTGCTGAGCTCTTGCTGCTGCTCTTGGTTGATGGTGACAACAAACGCAAGTCCTGCCCACACAGGGCAGGAAAAGGGGAAACAATAGTCTGTCTTCCGGTCACGTTAATTTCACCATTGGGAACTCTGTCCCCAAAGCACACTGTAAATGCCTCCTCAAAGCGCGTCCCTGCTTGGACTCCTCAGGTCACGGCTGCCCCCGGCCTGGACTGTGTCCTCTTTCTGCACCCTCCCGCATCCCAGGGTGGGTGGGGGTCGGTGGGTGGGTGAGAAGAGACGTACTATTCATTCAGTGCACAGTTGAACCCTCTACACAGCCTGAGGCAGGCCTTGGGAGCATGATGTCCCCACTCAGGCTGGGGCGGGAGTAGACACGGGTGGGAGGGGCCTGGTGGTCTTGTGGGCATTGGTCTCTGGGGTCCTTGGGGGGAGAGTGGTGTGGCCATCCACCGCAGATGGTGGCATGTGGCGTGGGGCCTGTGGACAGCACGGCTGCCAGCACGGGTGGCCCAGGTTAGATGCCTGCCACCCTTCCTCTTCCTTGTGTTGGTTGTAAATGAGCATGATTCCAAAGGAGAGTGTCCATGCCATTCTGGTGGCCTAGTTTCCAGGGAGCCCATGAAAGAAAGAGTGTGCTGGCTGCTAGCAGTGATCAACTTGTCAGGCTTCCCTCCTAGACAGGGGCCTGGCCATGGCCCCAGAATACCTCTCAGATGATACGTCCAGGGTCCACTGGGACATCTCGTCTACCCCGCATGGAATGGCAATTGGGTAGAGGGTTGGAGAGTGCTCCAAATGGGAACAAGGGCTCCCAGAAGTCTCCATCTGGGCTTAGGGCACATGCGTGGATGGCACTGTCAGCCCTGGCTTGACCCAGATATCACTGGGGGCACCTGGATGTTTTTGTGGGAAGTTCCGTAACGCTTGGCTCCCCCTGAGACCTGAGGCCTGGAACAGGGCCCTGCTGGCTAGAGTCTAAGAGGGCTCAGAGATGGTAAGTGATTTGCTGGAGTCACACAGCCTGCAGGTGCTGGAGCTGGTTCTTATGTCCAGAGCTGCTGGAGAAAATGCTGGAGCGTGTTCCTAGCTCCAGTGAAAAATTTCAGCACCAGAGAGGTGCTGATGGGACAGCTATTTATGGAGGGGGTATGAGAGGACCCCTGGCACATTTAAAACCATTTCTCAAGCCACCTGAGTCCTGACTTCTCTTTTGGGCTCTCTGTTTCAAGCTGGGGACTAGCTTGTCTGAGAAGCTAATTCTGACTAAAGTGTTAATAGCTGAATGTGCCATCCGTGTGCTTGGTGATGGATGGGGCCTTTCAACCTTTGCCTGAGGAAATGTGGGCAGGGTGGAGAGGCCGGAGACCCATGTGTGACTCCCTGCCCCCCATTCTGCAACCTGGAGGCCTCTGTAGACAGCAGTGGGCTGCCCTGGACCCCAGTTTCATGCCTCTTGAGCCTGGTTTGGGTTGTTTCCTGGATTGACAGGGTCCTGACCACTCTTCAGATGGCAGCATCCAGAGTCCTGTGCAAAGCCCAGGCCCCCAGCCTACCATCTGGGGTCCCTGGCCCTGGGAGCCTCACTCCTAGGTCTCTCCTCCGTGTCATGCCTGGGGGCACCTGCACCCCCCGCTTCCTGCTCGTGGGCCTTGGTGCCCCTCCACCCCCGCCTTTGAGGTGTTTCTCCACTCTGGGACCTACAGAAATGAGAATAGCAGGGTCACAATGACCTGCTCCATTGGGGCAGACAAGCTGTCTCAAAGGCAGCTCCCCCACGGCCCTTGACCCCCTGCTCCCCGTCTTGAGCCCTGGCTGAGAGGTCTTTTTTGAAGGAATTTATTCTTTAGTTTGGTCTACTTGCTTTACAGTGTAGTTTTGGTTTCTGCTGTACTCCAGCGTGAAGGTCATCACAGAGCGCTGAGCTGGGTTCCCTGTGCTAGAGAGCAGCTCCCCACTAGCTCTCGGCTTTGCACACGGCGCTGTGTATACGTCTGTGCTGCTCTGTCAGTTAAGCCCACCCTCTCCCCCGCCCCTGTGTCCACAAGTCCATTCAGCTGAAGGCTCTTCTGGGTGCACACAGTACAAATCGTGGCTCCCACTGGCTCAAGTCATTCAGGGAGGGATAGACCTCATGCTATGGCCGGAGGGAACTGGGGAAGGTCCCTGGGAGGAAGGCCAGACAGGGGCAGCCCAAGGTCCACGAGCGTGCCCTGAGACCTGCGCTCTCTGTGGGGCTTACCCGACCCTGACTCTCACCTCCCCTGGGAGCTGTATCTTTGCCTCTGACCCCCTGGGGTGGGTGACCCGTATTCCTCAGTTACCCCAAGTCCCAGCCTCAGGCTGCCACCCTTGCCCACCCCCATTTCCAGAGCTTCCTTGAACTTACGTCCTGGCCCCCAACCTAGCCTTAGCATCTGCCACTGTTTTTCCAACCACCTGAGCTGGGAGGACACTTACAGGGAAACAGGGCATCCAAAGGTGGGAACCGCACACGGGAACAGTCGTGTGTGTCAGGAGGTGGAGGTAGGGCCAAGGGGCCGTTTGATTCAGTCTCACAGCTCTCTCTGGGCGCGGTCTGTCCTGCACCCCCCAATTCCTAACCCTTAGGCCCAGGAGCTCCAGCTGCTGACTGTCTAGCCTGCTCTGTGCATGGGAACAAGCCCAGACCTGTGGACAGGGCCACTGTGTCTTGGGCAAGTCCCTGGTCGGGCCTCAGGAAGTGCTTTCCCCAGCTGCCTGCCACCTCCAACCCCTCCTGGCTTCGTAGCTCAGCTGGCAAACGTGATGCCTTTGGCTTCCTGAGAGGGTGGTCCCCGCTGCTGCCGTGTGAAGGACTCTGAGCAGAGTCAGGGTTAGGGTTAGGGTTAGGGTTAGGGTTAGAGGTGCAGTTCCTCCCCGCACGGTGCTGTCCTTTTCCCTCCAAGTGTCCCCCGATCTGTTCCCCCTGGGAGAGCATGCAGGGGCCTGAGGCCCCCTCCTCCCCACTGTGGTCATGGGGTCTGACTTCCTGGCCCTGACTGTATTCTGCCCTGAAGTTTCCTGCCTGGACCAAGCTTCAGCCTCTTGGCGAGCCCCAGCCGTGGAGCTCAGCTTCCAGGCTCTGTTGCTCAAGTCGGCCAGAGAGAGCGTCCTGTGATGTGAACAAACACAACATCTGCCAGAGAGATGGCTTCACTTCTTCCTCCATAATCACTTCATTTCATGCCTTTTTTCCCCCCAATTATAATGCCAGGACCTTCAGGATAATGTTGAATTAAAATGGTGAGAATGGACATCCCTGCTTTGTTCTCAATCTTAGGGGGTAAGTGTCAATATCTGTGTCAATATTATTAAGTGTGATATTAGTGTATTTTTCTTAGGTCAGATCTAGGGAGATTCCCTTTATTCTGAGTTTTCTGAGCGTGTCATCAGGTATGGGTGATAGATTGATCATGTTTTAAAGGTTCTCCTTTCTTCCTTTAATAAGGTAAATTACAATGGCTTCAAAGGTTAAAACAGCCATACACTTCTGGGATAAACCTCCAAGGCCTACTTTATATATTGTTTGATTCTATTTGCTATTATCTTAAGAATTTGTGTGTTTATGTATTCACGAGACATGTGCGTGCATGCTAAGTCGCTTCAGTTGTGTCTGAATCTTTGTGACCCCGTGGACTGTAGCCCACCAGGTTGCTCTGTTCATGGGATTCTCCAGGCAAGAGTACTGGAGTGAGTTGCCATTTCCTTCTCCAGGGGATCTTCCCGACCCAGGGATTGAACCCCCATCTCTTATATCTTCTGCATTGGCAGGCAGCTTCTTTACCACTGGCGCCACCTGGGAGGCCCTTCATGAGAGACACTGGTTTGTAATTTTCTCTCTTGTTTTGCAATGTCTTTATGAGGATTTCGTATTAAGATTATGCCACCCTGCCCCCTGGCAGCAAGAAGTGTTCCCTTTATCCTCTATTTTACGAAAGTTTGTATAAATTTGGTACTTCTCCTTTCAATGTTTGATCAGTTCCATTTAGTCACTTGGTCGTGTCCGACTCTTTGCGACCCCATGGACTGAAGCATGCCAGGCTTCCCTGTCCATCACCAACTCCTGGAGCTTGCTCAAACTCATGTCCATCAAGTCAGTGATGCCATCCAACCATCTCATCCTCTGTCACCCCCTTCTCCTGCCTTCAATCTTTCCCAACATCAGAGTCTTTTCCAATGAGTTGGTTCTTCACATCAGGTGGCCAAAGTATTGGAGCTTCAGCTTCAGCATCAGTCCTTCCAATGAATATTCAGGACTGATTTCCTTTAGGATAGACTGGTTTGATCTTGCAGTCCAAGGGACTCTCGAGAGTCTTCTCCAACACCACAGTTCAAAAGCATCAATTCTTCAGCACTCAGCTTTCTTTACAGTCTAACTCTCACATCCATACATGACTGCTGGAAAAACACAGCTTTGACTAGATGGACCTTTGTTGGCAAAGTAATGCCTCTGCTTTTTAATATGCTGTCTAGGTTGGTCATAGCGTTTCTTCCAAGGAGCAAGTGTCTTTTAATTTCATGGCTGCAGTCACCATCTACAGTGATTTTGGAGCCCAAGAAAATAAAGTCTGTCACAGTTTCCATTGTTTCCCCATCTATTTGCCATGAAGTGATGGGACAGAATGCCAGGATCTTAGTTTTTTGAATGTTGGGTTTTAAGCCAGTTTTTTCACTCTCCTCTTTCACTTTCATCAAGAGGCTCTTTAGTTCTTCACTTTCTGGCATATGGGTGGTATCATTTGCATATCTGGAGTTACTGATATTTCTCCTGGCAGTCTTGATTCTAGCTGGTGCTTCATCCAGCCTGGCATTTTGCATGATGTACTCTGCCTGTAGGTTAGGGTTACCATATACAGCCTTAATGTACTCCTTTCCCGATTTGGAACCAGTCCATTGTTGCACGTCTGGTTCTAACTGTTGTTTCCTGACCTGCATACAGGCTTCTCAGGAGGCAGGTGACATGGTCTGGTATTCCCATCTCTGTAAGTATTTTCCACAGGTGGTTGTGATCCACACAGTCAAAGGCTTTGGTGCAATTAGTAAAGCAGAAGTAGATGTTTTTCTGGGACTCTCTTGGTTTTTCTGTGATCCAGCAGATGTTGGCAATTTGGTCTCTGGTTCCTCCGCCTTTTCTAAATCCCCTTGAACATCTGGAAGTTCACGTACTGTTGAAACCTGGCTTGGAGAATTTTGAGCATTACTTTGCAAGCGTGTATGATGAGTCCAGTTGTGTGGTAGTTGGAACATTCTTTGGCATTGCCTTTCTTTGTAATTGGAATGAAAACTGACCTTTTCCAGCCCTGTGGCCACTGCTGAGTTTTCCAAATTTGCTGGCATATTGAGTGCAGCACTTTCATAGGATCATCTTTCAGGATTTGAAATAGCTCAACTGGAATTCCATCACCTCCACTAGCTTTGTTCGTAGTGATGCTTTCTAAGGCCCACTTGACTTCACATTCCAAGATGTCTGGCTCTAGGTGAATGATCACGCCATCATGGTTATCTTGGTTGTGAAGATCTTTTTTGTACAGTTCTTCTGTGTATTCTCGCCACCTTTTCTTAATATCTTCTGCCTCTGTTAGGTCCATATCGTTTCTGTCCTTTATTGTGCTCATGTTTGCATGAAATATTCCTTTGGTATTTCTAATTTTCTTGAAGAGATCTATAGTTTTTCCCATTCTATTGTTTTCCTCTATTTCTTTGCACTGATCACTGAGGAAGGCTTTCTTGTCTCTCCTTGCTATTCTTTGGAACTCTGCATTCAGATGGGTATACCTTTCCTTTTCTCCTTTGCCTTTAGGTTCTTTTCTTTTCTCAGCTATTTGTAAGACCTCCTCAGACAACCATTTTGCCTTTTTGGCATTTCTTTTTCTTGGGGGATAGTCTTGATCACTGCCTCCTGTACAATGTCAAGAACCTCTGTCCATAGTTCTTCAGGCACTGTCTAGCAGATCTAATCCTTTGAATCTATTTATCACTTCCACTGTATAATCGTATGGGATTTGATTTAGGTCATACCTGAATGGTCTAGTGGTTTTTCCCTACTTTCTTCAATTTAAGTCTGAATTTTGCAATAAGGAGTTCATGATCTGAGCCACAGTCAGCTCCCGGTCTTGTTTTTGCTGACTGTATAGAGCTTCTCCATCTTTGGCTGCAAATAATATAATCAATCTGATTTCAGTATTGACCATCTGATGATGTCCATGTGTAAAGTCTTCTCTTGTTCTGTGGAAGAGGATGTTATGACCAGTGTGTTCTGTTGGCAAAACTCTGTTGGTCTTTGCCCTGCTCATTTTGTACTCCAAGGCCAAACTTGCCTGTTACTCCAGGTATCTCTTGACTTTTTACTTTTGCATTCCAGACCCCTATGATGAAAAAGACATCTTTTTTTCTTTTTTGATCTTAGGTCTAGAAGGTCTTGTAGTTCCTCATAGAACCATTCAACTTCAGCTTCTTTGGCTCTAGTGGTTGAGGCCTAGACTTGGATTACTGTGATATTGAATGGTATGCCTTGGAAATGAACAGAGAGCATTCTGTCACTTTTGAGATTGCAGCCAAGTACTGCATTTCGGACTCTTTTGTTGCCCATGAGGGATACTCCATTTCTTCTAAGGGATTTTTGCCCACAGTGGTAGACATAATGGTCATCTGCATTAAATTCACCCATTCCGGTCCATTTTAGTTCACTGATTCCTAAAATGTCAATTTTTACTCTTGCCCTGGAGTAAACAGGCAAGATGTTTACATCTGGGCCTGGAGTAAAGAGTAGAGTATTTAGATTTTCTATTTCATTCTGTGTTAATATTGGTAAGTTTCATTTTTCGAGGAATTCATCTACGAGGAATTCATTTCATCTACGTTGTTGAGCTTGTTGGCAATAAAGTTGTCTGGTGATAATCTCTCTTATTATTGATTGATTAATCAGTTTGGCTGTGTTGGGTCTTAGTTGTGGCACTCGAGATCCTTGTTGCAGTGTGTGGGCTGCTTTCTCTAGTTGTGGTGTGTGGGCTGAGGAGTTGTGGCTCAGACTTTCTGGTTGTGTGTGGGCCTAGTTGCCCTGAGGCTTGGGGAAGCTAGTTTCCTGACTGGGGGCTGATCCTGCATCGCTTGCATTGGAAGGCAGATTCTTAACCTCCGGACCACTAGGGAAGTCTTCTTTTGAATTTCTAGTATTGGTAATTTGTATCCTCTCTCTTTGTGGTGGTCAGTCTCGCTTTTGTTAAAGAACCAACTTTGACTTGTTAATTTTCTCTATTGTTTTCTATTTGGTTAACTTCTGCCCTTTATTATTGCTTTCCTTCCACTTCACTTCATTTTGCACTTTTTTTTTAATCTCTTAGAGTGTAACATTAGGTCCTTGATTATATTCTTGTCTTCTTTTCTTTTTAAGCATTTAAAGCGATACATTTTCCTCTAGGGACTGTTTAAGTGGCATCTTGTAGATGTTGATGTATTTTCATTATCACGCAGTTCTTGTGATTCTTTGATCTGTTGATTATTTAGAAATGTGTTGTTTAATTCCAAAATATTTGGGGGTTTCCTAGATATTGTGTTCTTACTGGGTTTAATTCTAGTGTTGTAATTCTCTGATTTTGGTCCTTCTAAATTCACTGAACCTCATTTGACAGTTCAGCATATGGTTTACCTTGGAGAATGCCCTTGAAAAGAATGTAAACTCTATAGTGGTTGGATGTAGTAATCCATAAATATCAGTTAGGTCAAGGTGGTTGATAGTACCATTCAAATCATCTATGTCATTTGTGTATGAACTGGACATGAGTTGAGCAAATTCTAGGAGTTAGTGAAGGACAGGAAGCCAGGCACGCTGCTGTGTCCACGGGGTCACAAAGAGTTGGACATGACTTAGCAACTGAAGAACAACATTATTCTCTCAGTTACTGAGAGAGTGGACTTAAAAATCTAATGATTATTAAAGAGTTGTCTACTTGCTTTGCTTCTGTCGTCTTTTGGTTTATATATTTGAAGTTGTATTATTATATGAATACACATTTATGTTTGTTATGTCTTCCTAATGAATTAATCCTTTTATCTCTATGAACTGGTCCTAATTATTGCTAGTAAAACCCTTAGTCTTAAGGACTCTTTTACCTGATATTATTATAATGGTTCTAGCCTTCTTATAATTGCTAGATTTTCCCTCTCTTTCTCGTCACATCCATTTGCTTTCAACCACTCTGTCTTTATATTTAAAGAATATCCAATTATTTAAAGAAAAACCAATTGTAGTTGGTTCTTGCTTTACTGTCATTCTGACAGTCTCTGCTTTTTAATTGTACATTTAGTACATTTATGACTCTCATTTTATTAGCTGTTTTCTGATTGTCACCTTTGTTTTGGGGTCCTCTGATTCTCTTTCCTGTCTTCTTTTGGATAATTTGAACATCTTTTGGAGCTCTGTTTTATCTGTTGGCATTTTTAATTTTATCTTCTTATATTTAAAAATATTTAATAGTTGCTCTATGTGGTAAAGTATAGTCTTAACTTTTCACAGTTTACTTAGAATGAATAGTCTATCGCGTCATTTAAAACCTAGAAATCGTGCAGCCATATATGTCCGCCATCACCACCCCGTCCTTTATTTTTTAGTTTTTGCATGTAGTATGTCAACACATGTTGTAAACCCCGCAAGAAAGTAGGATTTGCTTTTAAAAGTCGTATCTACTTCTAAAATAATCAAAGGATTTAAAAAACATTTACTAGACAGGTATCATTTCTGGTAAATATATATCATTGTTTGGTAAAATTTCTCTAATGGCAGAAAGTGAAGAGGAACTAAAGAACCTCTTGATGAGGGTGAAAGAGTAGAGTGAAAAAGCTGGCTTAAAACTCAACATTAAAAACCCAGGGTCATGGTCCTTTCACTTCACTGCGAATAGAAGGGGGAAATGTAGAAGCAGCGACAGGTTTTCTTTTCTTGGGCTTCTAAACCACTGCAGATGGTGACTGCAGCCGTGCAATTAAAGGACACGTGCTCTTTGAAAGGAAAGCTATGACAAACCTAGACAGGTATTAAAACGCAGAAACATTGCTTTGCCAACAAAGGTCCGTCTAGTCAAAGCTCTGGTTTTCCCAGTAGTCATGTATGGATGTGAGAGTTGGACCATAAAGAAAGCTGAGCACTGAAGAATTGATGCTTTTGAACTGTGGTGTTGGAGAAGACTCTTGAGAGTATCTTGGACTGCAAGGAGATCAAACCAGTCAATCCTAAAGGAAATCATCCCTGAATATTCATTAGAAGGAGTGATGCTGAGGCTGAAACTTCAATACTTTGGCCACGTGATGTGAAGAGCTCACTGGCAAAGACCCTGATGCTGGGAAAGATTGAAGGCAAAAGGTGAAGGAGACAACAGAGGATGAGATGGTTAGACGTCATCACTGACTCAATGAACATGAATTTGAGCAAACTCTGGGAAATAGTGGAGGACAGAGGAGTTGGGTGTGCTATAGTCCATGGGGCTGCAAAGAGTTGGACATGACTTAGTGACTGAACAACAGCAAATGTGTAATTTCTTGAGGCTCTTTATTTCTTCCTGAAGACCTGAGTTTCCATTTTGCATCATTTCCCTTCAGCCTGAAGAACTTCTTTTAGGGTCTCTTGCAGTGCAGGTGTGTACAATATGAATTCTCTCAGTTTTCTTTGATCTGAAAATGTTCTTATTTCACCTATGAGAAAAAATAATATTTTATTTGGATTTGTGTCTGAGTTCTGAGTTGGAAGTTTTTTCTTTCAGCGTTTTGATAGTGTTACTCTGCGGTCCTCTCATCTCCGTGTTTTCTGATGAGAAACCAGTGGTCATTTGAGTTGTTGTTCTACTGTATGTGAGTGTGGTTTCTTCTGGTCTTTTGTGTCTTTTCTCCTCTGTTTTTGGTTTTCAACAATTCTGCTATCATGTGCTTGAGCCCCCGTCCCCCATTTTTTCATTCTGCCTGTGGTCTGCTGAGCGTCTTGAATTGTTAAATTTTTGCCTTTCACTGCATTTGGAAAATCTTGGACATTTTTTCTTTATTTTTTCTTCCTCGTTTTGTCTTCCTTCTCTTTTTGTGACTTCAATTACACTTATGATTTGGCCTTTTGATCATCATCCCATGGGTTCCTGAAGAATTCATTTCTTTTCAATCCTATTTCTGTCTCTTCTTCAGAGTGGATAATTTCTATTAATCTAGAATGAGTAAGTTTGAGGTTACTCACTTTCCTCTTTTATTAACAAGACAATATTTTTACATCATTATTAACTAATGACTATGGTTCATTCAGACATCATTAGTTTTTACCCAGTGTCTCTTCCTGTTCCAGGATCTTGTACCACCTATTTTTCATGTCTCCTGAGTATCTTCTTGGTTGTGAGAGTTTCTCAGACTTGCCTTATTTTTGACGATCTTGTTATTAGCAGGTTGGTTTATTTCTCTTCCTTGGTTTTTATCTCGTTGCAACAAACGCTTGGAACAGTGGACCAAAATGTGTAGGACAGCAGACAAGTTACGGCTCCATTCAGCTCAAGCAGGCAGATCTTTTATTAGTCCTCATGGAATCTCCCTCATCCTTCTTAGCCATCGCTTTTGGCTTCCCACTTTTTACTGGAGTGGGCTGCCATTTCCTTCTCCAGAGGATCTTCCCGACCCAGGGATCGAACCCAGGTCTCCCGCATTGCAGGCAGACGCTTTAACCTTTGAGCCACCAGGGAAACCTTTTATATATCCAGTCTCCTCCAATGTGCAAAGCAGGGCTTGCCTCCACCACCAGTCAATGAAAGGGCATGCAGATGAGCATATTCTCAAGGCTGATTGACAGTTATAAGTTATAGAACAGCAAGTTGTGTTGTTTATGTCTCCCCATAATTCCATCTGTTATAATTAGATGTAGAATATTTATGAGCCCTTAATGGACTCCTAACTGCCTAACTGCCCAAGGTTTCTTGGGGAAGCGCCTGTGGTCATTTTGTACCCACTGTGTGCCCAGGGCATGTTCAGGAGTGGAAAAGTCTCTGTGGTTATTTGTAGTATATCTGCGAGCTCTTCTGTCTGGGGTGGAGTTTAGAGATCTGCTTGCATCCCTTTCAGCCAGACCTCCCCTCTTGGCTCATGTCTAACTTCCTACCTACCTAACAGTATTTTTGAGGAGAACTGGTTAGGCATTTTGTAGAATGAGATTTTTCTGATGTCTTCCTGAAGATTAAACTGGATTATCAGTTTTGGGAGGAAAACTAGAGATAAAGTGCCGTTCTTATCACATCGTATCAAGAGTACGTGTTTAGTTAATTTTCATGAAAGGTGTAAAGTCTATTTCTAGTTTCTCTCTTTATTTTGCTAATATTTGACTGTTCAGTTGCTCTAGCATCATTTGATGGAAGACCAAACTTTCTCCATTGTATTGCCTTTGCTCCTCTGTCAAAAGTCAGCTGACTGCATTTGTGTGTCTGTTTCCGCTCTCTGTGCTCTGCTGTACTGACTGACGTGTTTGTTCTTTGGCTGTGCCAGGCTGTCTTGATTATGTAGCCTTATAGCATGTCTTGATGTTGGGTAGTATCTGTCCTCCAACTTCTCTCTTCAGCAATGCTTTGGCTATTCTGGGCCGTGTGTTTTCATATAAACTTTTTTCAAAGTTTCTATTTATTTTGTAGTTGAAGTATAGCTGATTTATAATGTTGTTAGTTTCTGGTGTATGGCAAAGTGATTTCATTCTGCTTATACATTCTTTTTCACATTCTTTTCCATTGTGGTATGTTTTCATATACACTTTAGAATCCTTTTTTCAGTATCTACAAAGTAGCTTGCTAGGATTTTGATTTGGATTGTGCAGATTCAGTAGACAAAGTCGGGAAGAATTAACAGCCAGTCCATCCTAAAGGAGATCAGTCCTGAGTGTTCACTGGAAGGACTGATGTTGAAGCTGGAACTCCAACACTTTGGCCGCCTGATGCCAAGAGCTAACTCATTAGAAAAGACCCTGATGCTGGGAAGGATTGAAGGCAGGAGGAGAAGGGGACGACAGAGGATGAGATGATTGGATGGCATCACCAACTCAATGGAGATGAGTTTGAGTAAATTCCGGGTGTTGGTGATGGACAGAAAGCCTGGTGTGCTGTGGTCCATGGGGGTCACAGAGTTGGACATGACTGAGCGACTGAACTGAACTGAACATCCCCAAATATTGAGTAATTACAAGTAATTGTTTAACACAGAATATCCACCATTTGTTTAGATGTCCTTTGATCTCTTCATCAGAGTTCTATAGTTTTCTGCATGTATAGATCCTGAACATGTCTTGTTAGATTTGTGCCTAAGTATTTCATTTTTTGGTGCCATTGTAAATGATGTTGTGTTTTTAATTTCAAGTTCCAATCACTGGGACTTCCCCGTTGGTCCAGTGGCTGAGACTCTGCACTGCCAGTGCAGGGGGCCCAGATTTGATCCCTGGCCAGGGAACTAGATCCCACATGCCGTAACTAAAAGAACCCACATGCCGCATGAAGATGGAAGATCCTGTGTGCCGTCACTAAGACAGTGCAGCAAGTAAATCAGTAAATCCTAGGCTTCCTGGTGGCTCAGCTGGTAAGGATCCTGCCTGCCAATGCAGGAGACACAGGAGATTTGGATTTGATCCCTTGGTCGAGAAGACCCCCTGGAGAAGGAGTTGGCAACCAGCTCCAGTCTTCTTGCCTGGAAACTTCCATGGACGGGGGAGCCTTGCGGGCTGCAGTCCATGGGTCTCAGAATCAGACAGGACCGAGCGCACATGCACACCCACACAAATAAAGAAAAACGAATATTAAAAGTTATCACATGCTCATCCAAGTTAAAACATGTCAATTGGTTATGCTCTCATAAGGAAAGCAAATGGCTTGTATTTTAAAATTGTATCCTTTGACCTTGCTACACTTATTTATAGTTCCAGGTGTGTGTGTGTGTGTGTGTTTGTGTGAATTCTTTGGGTTTTCTTTATATTATAGATAATCATGTCAGCTGTGAACAGAGACAGTTTCATTTCTTCCTTCACAGTCTATACACTTTACTTTCCTTTTCTTAGCGCAGTAGCTGAAACTGCCAGCGTGGTGTTGAATAGGTGTAGTGAGAGGGAAATTCTTGCCTGTTCTTAATCTTAGAGAGAAAGCATTAGTTTCTCGCTCTTAAGTATGATGTTAACTGCTTTTTTTTTTTTTGGTAAATGCGCATTAACAAGTTGAAGCGCCTCTCTATTCCTAGTTTGTTGAGAATTGTAAAAAATCACAATGAATATTGGATTTTTTCAAATGCTTTTTCTGCATTAATTAATGTGGTCATATGATTTTTCTTCTTTACCCTGTTGATGTGATGGATTACATTAATTGATTTTCATTTTCGGTTGGTTTCAATTAGCTGAACCAGTATTGCATCCCGAGAGTAAATACCACTTGATCACGGGCTTCCCTGGTGGCTCAAGCGTAAAGAGTCCTCCTTCAGTGCAGGAGACACAGGAGAAGACACAGGAGATGCGGGTTTGATCCCCGGGTCGGGAAGATCCCCTGGAGGAGGGGCATGGAAAACCACTCTGGTATTCATGCCTGGAGAAGCCCATGGACAGAGGAGCCCGGTGTGCTACAGTCTGTGGGTCCCAAAGAGCTGGACATGACTGAAGTGACTGAGGACGCACGCACTTGGTATATCATTCTTTTATGTATTATTGGATTCAATTAGATGATATCTTACGATTTACTTTCATGAGACGTGTTCTGTTGTTTCCCATTCTTATAATATTTTTATTTGACTTTGGAGTTAGGATGATGCTGGCCTCGTAGATGAATTAGGACGTATTCCCTCTGCTTCTGTTTTCTGGAAGAGACCATACAGAATTGGTGTCATTTCTTCCTTACATGTTTGATAGAATTCAACAGTGAAATCCTCTGGGTCTGGTGGTTTATTTTTTGGAGGATCATTAATTATTGATTCAATTTCTTCAATAGGCATGTCTATAAAATAGACATTTCATTTCTTCAACTTGATTGAGATATAACTGACAAATAAAAATAGGCCTGTTTAGGTGATCTTGTTCCCCTTAGGATGGACAGAGGAGCCGGGTGGGCTACAGTTCATGGGGTCGCAAAGACCTGGACACAACTCAGCGACGAAAACAACAAAGCATTCTCCTTGTGTGAATTTTGGTAGACGTGTCTTTCAAGAAATTGGTCCGTTTTATCCAAGTTGTCATATTTGTGGATGCAGAGTTTTTCTAGTATTCCTTTATTATCCTTATTCTTTTAATGCCCACGGACCAGTTGTGATTAACTCTCTTTCGTTTCTGATATTAGTAGTTTGTGTCTTCTGTCATCTTTTCTTGGTTAGCTTTGTTAGAGGGTTTATTAATTTTATTGATCTTTCTAAAGAACCAGCTTTCATGTTGCTGATTGTCTCTATTTTCCTGTTTTTGATTCCATTGAGTTCTGCCCTAATTTGTTATTTCTTTTCTTGTGCTCGTTTCAGGCTTACATTGCTCTTCTTTCTCAAGCTTCCTAAGATGAATGCTTAGATTATTGATTTTAGGTGTTTCTTTTAATTTTTTTAATTAAATAATTTATATGCATGTTTTAAACTTTTTATTTTGTATTGGGATATAGGTGATTAACAATGTTGTGATTGTTTTAGGTGGACAACAAAGGGCCTCGGCCATACATATACATGTTAGATATTTCTTGTATAATGCTTGCATTTAATTCCGTATATTTCTTTCTAAGCATTACTTTCACTGCATCCCACAACATTTGGAAGTTATATTTTTATTTTCATTTAGTTTAAAGTATTGAAAAGTGTCTCTTGCGACTTCTTACCTGACCCCTGTGTTATTTAGATTTGTGTGTTGTTTAATCTCTAAATGTTTTTGGGCTTTCCAGCTGTCTTTCTATTGCTGATTTCTTGTTTAATGCCACTGTGGTGTGAGATGAAACATTTATGACTTCCATTCTTTAAAGTGTGTTAAAGTGTGTTTTATGGTCTTGAATGTGGTCTGTTTTGGTGAGTGTTTCATGTGAGCTTGCAATGTGTGTACTCTGTTGTTGGCATGTTCTAGAAATGTCAATTAGATCAACTTGATTGATAGTGCTGTTCATGTCAACTGTATCCCTACTGATCTTCTGTATGCTTCGTCTATCAAGTACTGAACTCTCCAACTATAATAGCAGATTTGTGCATTTCTCCTTCTTATGCATTTTGATGTCCTATTGGTAGGTGCACACACAATCAGGATTATTATATCTTTCTGAAGAACTGATCCCTTTCAGTTCAGTTCAGTCGCTCAGTCGTGTCCGACTCTTTGTGACCCCATGAACCGCAGCACGCCAGGCCTCCCTGTCCATCACCAACTCCCGGAGTTCACTCAGACTCACGTCCATCGAGTCCGTGATGCCATCCAGCCATCTCATCCTCGGTCGTCCCCTTCTCCTCCTGCCCCCAGTCCCTCCCAGCATCAGAGTCTTTTCCAGTGAGTCAACTCTTCCCATGAGGTGGCCAAAGTACTGGAGTTTCAGCTTTAGCATCATTCCTTCCAAAGAAATCCCAGGGTTGATCTCCTTCACAACGGACTGGTTGGATCTCCTTGCCGTCCAAGGGACTCTCAAGAGTCTTCTCCAACACCACAAAGTTCAAAAGCATCAATTCTTTGGCACTCAGCCTTCTTCACAGTCCAATTCTCACATCTATACATGACCACAGGAAAAACCATAGCCTTGACTAGATGGACCTTAGTCGGCAAAGTAATGTCTCTGCTTTTGAATATGCTCTCTAGGTTGGTCATAACTTTTCTTCCAAGAAGTAAGTGTCTTTTAATTTCATGGCTGCAGTCACCATCTGCCATTATGTAATGTCTGTCTTTATCCTTGATAATTTTCCTTGCTCTGAAGTCTGCTTTGTCTGAAATTAGTAAAGGTATTTAGCTTTTTTTTTTTTTTGATGTGTGTTAGCACAATATATCTTTCTCTATTCTTTTACTTTTAGTCTATATGTGTCATCATATTGAAAATGGGATTTCAGTTGATATCAGACAGTTGGGCCTTGTTTCTTTAATCTACTCTTTAATTCCTGTTTTTAGATTATTCATATTTAAAGTGATTCTTGATAGAGTTGGATTAATATCTACCAATATTTGTAACTGTTTTTCTTCTTTGTCCTTGGTCTGTTTCTTTTTTCTTCCCCTCTTTTTCTGCCTTCTCTGGTTTTAGCTGATCCTTTTTAAAAAGCATTTTTGTTTGTTTATGTTTATTCTTGACTGTGCTGGGTCTTTGTTGCTGCGTGGGCTTTCTCTAGTTGCAGCGAGCACGGGCTGCTCTCTGGATGCTGTGTGCAGGCTTCTCTTTGTGCTGGTTTCTCTTGTTCGGGAGCAGAGGCTCCAGGGCACCTGGGCTTCAGCGGTTGGGGCTTCTGGGCTTCGTTGCTTGGCGGTGTGTGGGATCTCCCCAGATGGGGGATCGAACCTGTGTCTCCTGTGTTGGCAGGTGAATTCTCTACCACTGAGCCCCCACGGAAGCCCCTTAACTGTGCATTTTTAATGGTTTCATTTTCTCTCCTTTCTTAGGCATATCAGTTATGCTTTAAAAAAATTTGGGGGGTTCCCCTAGAGTTTGGAATTTCCATTTATAACTCATTTAAGTCCGTGTTCAAATAACATACTTTGTCACATGTAGTAAAAGTACCTTATAGCAGAGTATTTCCAGTTTCCCCCTTCTATATCTTTTAAATTTGTTGGCATTAATTTCACTTATTTGTAAGCTATTAACACAAATATATTATTAGTATCTTTACTTTAAATAAACATTTATCCATCAGTCTAATTAAGAATAAGAAAAATAAAGTGTTTTGTTTTACCTTGATACTTTTCCTTTTTTTCTTAAAGAAAATGTAGGTTCAAGTTTTTGACCTATATATTTTTTTCCTTCTTTTAACCTTTTTTTTGCAAGGCCGGTCTGGGATGAATTCCTTCCATTTTCATTTGTCTGAGAAAGTTTTTGTTTCATTTTGGGAGGGGGTACACCCTGCTGCCTCTGGGATCTTAGTTCCCCAACCAGGGATTGAACCTGCGTCCCCTGCAGTGGAAGCATGGGGTCTTAACCACCAGCCCACCAAGGAAGTCTTCATGTTTGAAGGATAATTTTGCTGGAGAGAGGTTACAGGCTGGTGGGCTTTTTCTTTGAACGCTTGAATATTGCATTACGCTCTCCTTGCTCGCTTTCTGAAGAGAAGCCTGATGTTCTGATCCTTTTCCCTCTCTAGATAAGGCGTCGTTCTTCTCTTGCTTCTTTCAAGATTTCCTCTTTTTCTCTCGCTTGAATAAGAAGTGCGTAGGTGTAGTTTTGAGATGCTTTTCCTCCTTGGTGTTTTCTGAGCTGCTTAGGTCTGTGGTTTGCTATCTGTCATTCATTTTGGAAAGTTCCCAGCCATCATTACTTCAAATGCTTCTTCTCCATTCTCTGTTCTTCTCGTGGTGTCACAATGATGGGCATGCTTCATCTTTTGAAACCGTTTCATAGTTCTTGGATGTTCTGTTCTCTTCTTTCCATTTTCTTCTTTGCATTTCAATTTGGGAAGTTCTATTGACATGTTTTCCAAGCTCTTCTTTTCTCGGCCACAGCCAGTCCACTTGATAAGTCCATCAAGGGCATTCTTCGTTTCTTTTTCAGTGTTTCCGATTTCTAGCATTTCCTTTTGATTTTTCCTTAAGAGTTTCCATCTTTCTGCTTACATTAGTTATTCATTATTGCATGTTGTCTGCTTTTTTTTCCCTAATGATCTTAGAGTATTGAATCACAGTTATTTTAATTGCTTGATCTGATAATTCTGAAATCTAAATCACAGACAAATTTAACAGGAAAGTGATAAATGAAAAGAGTATACTTGCAACATCTAATGGGACCAGGGATTAATGTCTAGAATATACAGAGACTATAAGAAAAACCCTGGAAACTGCTGGGAAAATTTGGTTCAGTTCAATAGCTCAGTTATGTCCAACTCTTTGCGACCCCATGGACTGCAGCATGCCAGGCTTCCCTGTCCATCATCAACTCCTGGAGCTTGCTCAAACTCACGTCCGTCGGTGATGGCCATCCAATCTCATCCTCTGTTGTCCCCTCCTCCTGCCTTCAGTCTTTCCCATAATCAGGGTCATTTCTAATGAGTCGGTTCTTTGCATCAGGTGGCCAAAGTATTGCAGTTTCAGCTTCAGCACCACTCCTTCTAATGAATATTCAGGACTGATTATCTTTAGAATGGACTGGTTGGATCTCTTTGCAGTCCAAGGGACTCTCAAGAGTCTTCT
The DNA here is from genome assembly GCF_016772045.2 of Ovis aries. Taxonomy (NCBI): domain Eukaryota; kingdom Metazoa; phylum Chordata; class Mammalia; order Artiodactyla; family Bovidae; genus Ovis; species Ovis aries. Next base: position 64,171,438 of record NC_056071.1, on the reverse strand, counting down.
GCAACACCACAGTTCAAAAGCATCAATTCTTCAGCCCTCAGCTTTCTTTTGGTCCAACTTTCATATCTGTTCATGACTAGTGGAAAAAAGCATAGCTTTGACTATATGGACTTTTGTCAGTAAAGTAATGTCTCTGCTTTTTAATATGCTGTCTAGGTTTGTCATAGCTTTCCTTCCAAGGAGCAGGCATCTTTTAATTTCATGGCTGCGGTCACCATCTGCAGTGACTTTAGAGCCCAAGAAAATAAACTCTGTCACTGTTTCCATTGTTTCCCCATCTATTTGCCATGAAGTGATGGGACCGGATGCCATGATGTTCGTTTTTTGAATGTTGAGTTTTAAGCCAGCTTTTTCACTCTCTTTCACTTTCATCAAGAGTTTCTTTAGCGCCTCTTCACTTTCTGCCATAAGGGTGGTATCTGAGGTTTTTGATATTTCTCCTGGCAATCTTTTTTTATTGATTAATTAATTTATTTTAATTGGAGGCTAATTACTTTACAAAATTGTAGTGGTTTTTGCCATACATTGACATGAATCAGCCATGGGTGTACTTGTGTCCCCCATCCTGAACCCCCCTCCCACCTCCCTCCACATCCCATCCCTCAGGGTCCTCCCAGTGCACCAGCCCTGAGCGCCCTGTATTATGCATCGAACTTGGACTGGCGATCTGTTTCTCATATGGTAATATACCTGTTTCAATGCTATTCTCTCAAACCATCCCACCCTTGCCTTCTCCCACAGAATCCCAAAGTCTGTTCTTTATATCTGTGTCTCTTGCTGTCTCACATATAGGGTCATTATCACCATCTTTCTAAATTCCATATACATGTGTTAATATACTGTATTTTTGTTTTTCTTTCTGACTTACTTCACTCTGTATAATAGGCTCCAGTTTCATCTACCTCAGTAGAACCGATTCAAATGCGTTCTTTTCTTTTGGCAATCTTAATTCCAGCTTATGCTTCATCCAGCCCGGCATTTCATATGATGTACTCTGCATATAAGTTAAATAAGCAGGATGACAATATACAGCCTTGATGTACTCCTTTCCCAGTTTGGAACCAGTCCATTGTTCCACGTCCAGTTCTAACTGTTGCTTCTTGACCTGCATACAGATTTCTCAGGAGGCAGGTAAGGTGGTCTGGTATTCCTATCTGCTTAAGAATTTTCCACAGTTTGTTGTGATCCACAGAGTCAAAGGCTTTAGCATAGTCAATGAAGCAGAAGTAGATGTTTTTCTGGAACTCTCTTGCTTTTTCCATGATCCAGTGGATGTTAGCAATTTGATCTCTGGTTCCTCTGCCTTTTTAAATCCAGCTTGAACATCTGGAATTTCTCAGTTCATGTACTGCTGGGAAAATTAGTGGTCAAGGATAGCTAGCATTTTCATAGTGATCACTGGGTTCTAAGACCCACAAGTGTAACAGCAGAACGTATATGACCTGTGAGAATCATGAGGAGCAGATCTTGGATGGGAGGCGGTGGGTATTGAGAAGGGCTATCTGGGGGTGGTGGGTTCTGAAGAATGAACGGGAGTTTGCTAGGGAAATGAGTGTGGTGAAGGCATTCTGGGCTGAGAACAGCCTGAGCAAATGCGTGGGGAGAGTGGTGTGCAAATCAAAGTTCTCACAAATACATGAGAGACAGTGGTAAGAGGTGTCACCAGAAAGGCAGGCTGAGGAGTGACAATGTGGTCCTCTAGGCAGTAGGGAGCCGCGGATGGTTCTTGAGCAGGTGCACGGTGAAGTGAAAGTGCTAGTTATGAATACAAGGTGGGCAAAGAGGAAGAAGATCTTCGTGAACTGGTCCAACAGAGGTTGTCTTCAGGTCTAGTGAGGGTGGTGGTGCCGCGAAGCAAGTAGAGCAAGCACAGCTCTGTGGCTTGGCGCGAAGGCTGAGGGTGGAGCTGAGGGCTGTCCTCAGGCTTCTGGCTCAGAGTCCTCGGCAGGCGGAAGTGCTGGTCAGGAGGGCAGAGGGACAGGGTGGCAGGGACATGGCGAGAACAGGCTGGGGTGGGTCTGAGGAGCCAAGGGTGGCCAGGGGCTCCAGTGGGGGTGGGCTGCTCTCCCTGAGGTGGGTGCTGGAGAGTGGGAGGGGGGTTTTGGGGGGACTGTGTAAGGGTCACTTACACTTAGCAGGGCGATTGGAGGCTGAGGAGGCGGGCAGCAGGGGGCAGGCGTGGCTGGGGATATAGGGCTTTGCGTCCCGGGCTCCGAGGCCACATCAGCTCTGTGACGTGGGGCTTTGTTCTCTTTTGTGACGACCAGCTCTGAGGCCGGTACCACTGTCCCCCACTTCGTGGGCCTGTGGCGGGGTGGGGTGGGTCAAGCCCGAGCAGTGAGGTCCTGCCTGGAACAGGGGCCTGGAGCTCTGAGCAGCAGCCGGAAGATTTGGGGGGAGGCCACCAGGCCCAGACCCACCTCCTTTGAGAGACAGGAGAGCAGGGGCGCACCCTAGGGTCTTCACCACTACTGTCCCCCTTTTCATGCTGAGAGGCGGGCCTGGGCTCAGCTCCAGGCATCCTCTGGGTCCCCCTGCCCTCCCCGGTAGAAGCTGGGGTAGCCTCCCGAGCCTGTCTGCTTGAGCCAGAGTTATCACAAGGTAAGTTTTGATTTCCGCCTTGGTCTCTCTCCTCTCCCCCTGGGCCCTTCCCTTCTGCAAACCTCAGCACTCCCTGCCTGCCACCCAGAACCTCCCTCAGCCCATGTTTTCTGCTGCAAGAATGAGAAGGCCCACTCTTGAGGTCTGCCTGTTTGGCCTCCAAGGAGACCACTTTTTCTGCCTCTTCAACGCCTCCCCCCACTGCCCTGCCTTCATTTGCCTCTTTTCTGAAACAGCGGAGCTTGTCTCAACTCTGGACTGTCGCCCCTGCTATTCCCACTGGGGACAGAAATGTTGAAACCTTCAGGGATAAGCTGACCCGACTCGTTCTCTGTGGCCCGTGTGGACAGAGCCAGGACTGGGGGTGAGAGTGGAAGAGTTATGGAGTGGACCTGACTCAGCCAAAGGAAAAACTACCTATCTGTGAAAAATGTGTCAAAAGGCTGTGTGCCTCCAGGCCCCAGGAGGGATGAGACCTTTGCCCCTGGAGGAGTGAATGGAGCAGGGTCTACAGAGGAAGGGTCCAGGTGATGGGAAGGCCTGGCTTACCTCTGGATGGGGTGGGGTGGCCCCGCATCTGGGACCTGTGGATTTGCTTCTTCTCTAGACTGGTCCCAGGGACTTGGGTCTCAGAACTGGGAGGACAGGGCCCTCCTAGGAGGACCACAGTACTGCCCCAGTCTACCCACATCCTGCCCCTCCCCTGACCCAGAGTCCCCAACTTCCTTCTTCACAATTCCCTCCCCTCTCCCCATTTTCCCCAGAAGAAACTGAATAGCTAGAATCACATAATGCAGGTAAGATGTGGGCTTTCTGATGGGCTGGGAGGGAGAAGAGCTGCTTACGTTGCCTTTTCCACAGGCTGCTCCCTCTGAAAGGCTCCTTGGTGGAAACTTGTACTTCAGGGATAGCCTGGGACAAAGGCCCTTCCCCATCTGGCGGAAGACCTGCCTTCTCCTGGTGCCTCCATGCCCACCCTACCTTCCAGCCTTACCAAACATCCCCTTTCTTATTATCCCTTGCGCTTTTCCACTTCAAATATCCAGTCCCATTCTGCCTACTGGATGAACTCCTATACATCCTTAAAAGCCCAGCCTGCTTTCTCCCTCTCTGGTAGGCCTTCTTTGCTCCTATGTGTTAATTTTAATTTTCCCCCTGAGATCCCCCCACACTAGATCTACAGCTCTCCTACAGCAGGCACTGCCTGTGTTATCATGATGTGCCGAGGTGTCTGCTGTCAGCAAAGGACCATGTTACTACTTCTCTGTGTGTCCCTGGTGCCCTGAAGCTGCTGGGCTGGAATGGTCTGGGGAGAGCAGGTGCTTAGAGAATATTTATTGATTCAGCACATGGATGGATGGATGGATGGATGGATGGCTGACCTCAGGCAGTGGGCCTAGAATGCTGAGCTCCAGGAGCAGATTTCTGTCCCTGCCTCCCCAGGGGCAGTGGGCACAGCAGTCACTGAGTAGGTGAGCGTCATCATAGGTGCGGCTTGCAGTCCCACCCTGCCCTCGCTAGGCCCCAAACCTACCTGCCTTGGTTAATAGGGCACATCCCTGAAGAGAAGGAAACACTCCAGGGCCTTTCCAGAGGAGATTTAAAAGGTGCTTAGCACCCACCTGTCCTCCGGAGAAGGAAGGATTGAGAAGTATTTGCTATGAACCAAGTTCAGAGCGGTGGCGCTAGTGATAAAGGACCTGCCTGCCAGTGTGGGAGACATGAGACTCAGGTTCCGTCCCTGGGTCGGGAAGGTCCCCTGGAGAAGGAGATGCAATCCTCTCCAGTATTCTTGCCTGGGGAATGCCATGGACAGCGGACCCTGGTGGGCTACAGCCCGTGGGGTCGCAAAGAGTTGGGCACAACTGAAGCTGCTTGTGGGGGTGTGTGTTAGTTGCTCAGTCATGTCCGACTCTTTGCCCAGAGAGGGAATGGACCCCCCAGGACCCTGAGCTGTGGGAGGAGCTGGGAGGTGGTGGGGTCTGTGCCTCCCGACAGTCCCCTCCTCACACAGAGGCTGGGGGTCAAAGGTCTGCCCAGGACTGGCTCGCAGAGGCCCTGAGCCTAGATCCTCCTGACCCCAGGCTCCCTGTCCACCCCTGGCTCCCAGGCTCTCATGCAGGGTGGGAGTTGGGGTGCCTGGACACGTGACCAGGATGGACACATCCATTCCTTGCATGTGACGTGGGGCTGACTGCAGGTTGGAGCAGGACCCCTCAGCCCAGAAAGTGGGGATGCTTCAAGGGTTGGAGGTCCGACAGGGGAGCTGAGTGCTGAGTGGAGAGGGTGCCAGCCTGGTGCTCCCTGCCCACCACCCTCCGTACACACAGTGCCCTGCCTGGAACACCTCCTTCCTCAGGAGGCCCAGAGGGTACATGGAGCTTCCAGCCTCCACCTGTACCTGTCTGGACCCCCTTGTGTGCGGGAGGAGGAAACTGAGGCTCTGAGAGCTGCTGGGACTCAACCAAGTTTGTGCTGGAAGAAGGGGCAGCCTGGCACTTTCCACGTGCAGACCTACGATTCCTGTGGTGCAAGGGGGGCTCATCCAGGGATGTCTGGGCTCCTGGCTTCAGCCCTCTGGGGTGCTCTCCAGCTGTGCGCTCTTGACAGTCACCTCACCTCTCTGAGCCTTCTATCATGTGTCCTGGGACCAAAGGATTCCCACCTCCCCTGCCCACTACGTAGTGTGGCTACAGCCTGGCATCATCTGGGGCCTCACTCACTCCTGAATTAGATACATGGGAAGTGAAGAGACATGCAAGAGGGACAATGTGGGTTTGAGTCCCCACTCCAGGGACCCCCGACTGTGGGTCCCTGGGTGAGTCACCCATCTGCTGGGGCCTTTGTCTCCTCTCCTGTAAAATGGGCATGCAGCCCCACCCTCTCTCGGCTCTGGTGGGGCCAAGGGCCTGGCATGGTGCCAGCCCCATGGCAGGGGCTCTGGGTGTCTGGCGTGATAAGTAAGAAATGTCAGGAGTGGGAAGGAGCTAGTCAGTGTGGGTCAGGGTGGCCTGGAGGGAGTGGTTTGGGGCCGGGTACCAGGGCCCCTAAACATCATTGTGTGATGAGCAGTTGCCTTTGTCTGGAGGCAATGGGGAGCCATAGCAAGCTTAATCAGGATGGTGATGATGCCCTCAGATTGCCTTGCTGGGAGGAGAGTGGAGGCCATGAGATGGGAGGGGACGGATTTGGCAGCCAGGCCCAGGGTGATGGAGAGGAGGGCATGGCTTTGAGGGAGACACAGAAGGGGAGACATTAAGAGGATGGGTTTTCCAGTCTGATGGCCTCTGAATAGTGGTATTCCGGGTTAGTAGCTGTGTGATCTTGGCCAAGTGCTTAACTTCTTTGAGTCTCACCTTTTTTCAGCTGTAAATCTGGAGTTTTGATGTTGTTTTTCTGGGAGGCAGGGGTGGTCCATGAAGAAATATGGGTGAGGAGAAACAGCAAGGAATTGGCAGCTGTGGTTATTTTTAATGGTTGGGGCTTAACTGTTGAGACTCACAGGTACTGGCCTGGGAGATGAGGGGACAGAGTGACTGTCAGTCTGGATGGTTTCTTAGTTGGGACATAGATTGGGCTGCATAGGACAGACTCAAAATAACTGGCTAAACAGGGGGTTTCCTAGGTGGTGCTAGTGGTAAATGATCTGCCTGCCAATGCAAGAGACACAGGAGACTTGGGTTTGGTCCCTGGGTCGGGACGATCCCCTGGAGAAGGAAATGGCAACCCACTCCAGTATTCTTGCCTGGAAAATTCCATGGACAGAGGACCCTGGTGGGCTACAGTCTGTGGGGTCGCCAAGAGTCGGACACAACTGAGTGAGCACACATACACAAACAGGGTGGACATTTATTTCTCTCCCGTAGAAGTCTGGGCTGTAGGGCCAGCTGTGCTCCGTGAAGCTGTCATGGCCCCTGCCATCCCTGGCATCTTGCCCTCATCTGCATGGTCCAGGGTACCTCCCATCAGGTCTGCATTCCCCAGGACGAGGGAAGGAGGAGGGAAGGAGAGCCATGCTGTCTCTTTAAGAGCATGACCTGGAAATGGAACATAGAGTTCACATTGCTCACATCCCATTGGCTAGAAATTAATCACATGGCCACACTTGGCCGCAAGGAACACTGGGAAATGTAGTCTTTATTCTGGGTGAGCTTATGCCTGACAAAAATCAGGGGTTCTATAGTGTAGAGGGAAGAAAGAGAGCTGGACGACTCTACCAGAGACAGGACATGTGAGGAGAGGGGTGGATTGGGGCGGTGAGAGTGGGAGATAAGTTCCTTTTAGGCTGGATCAGTCTGAGAAGATGATTTACTCCTGAGGTCTCTGTGGCTGCACCATTGTGCCTCCACCCCTGCGTTGTCCTTTCCTCTTGACCTTCTTGCACACACATCCTCTTGTATCACATGACACATGTGAGTCACGTTGGAGAGCCATCCTTCAGGCGGGAATCCCTGGAGAGTGCCCCTGGTGCCCCTGGGGCTGGGCTATCTCCCATTTACTCTGTGGTCCATTTTATGGTTGGGGCTTAAGTATTGTTAAGCCCACTCTAGTGACTTTTTAATTTCATTTTAGGGGGTCATTTCCTGGGGCAGAGTCCCCAGTGCAGGGCGGACAATGACAGACTTGAGCTAAGTCCCCTCACTCCCCCAGCTGTCCCACAGAGTTGTGTGGTTGCCAGGGAACCCTGAGACCCTCTGCTTGTCTCATCAGATCCAGGGGCTTAAAGCAGAGAAGCCTTCTGTCTGCAGCAGACAGGGCTGTCTTCGTTGCTCGGCATGAAAACCCCAGCACAACTTTCTGTCTCTCTGTCTCAACCTGGAAGTGTGCACATGCCTAATCTGCAGCCACCAGCTTGCACTCCTGGGAGCCGTGAGGCCCTGACAGGGCTCCATACCATGGTCAATATAAACCTGAAAACAAACTACATATATTTTTTTGCTTCGGCAGCTAGGAAGCTCCTTGCCAACATGGGAGTTGTAAGAATTGTACTTTTTTTTTTTTTTTTACAGGCATACTGTTTTTATTAATATTCAAACCAATTTTATAATTGAAATAAAATTATAATAGGCAGAGCTTTTAAGATTGAAAGCAAATGATTGTTGACATACAATTATAATAGGCAGGGCTTTTAATGGAGCAACAGATTACAGATTACAAAAGGCAGATTACAGACAAAAGCCGTGGAGTTGGAAGTAAAACCCACCATTGACTACATGGGAAGTCCTTGGTTGCTGACAGAATCTCCGACTTGAGTCAGTAATGAAGTGCAGGATCGGTAAACGCGAGCAGACATGGCAGATTCCAACCCGTAGATGGTTTTCCCGGAACAGGGAAGAATTGTACCCTTAACTGACTTTCTGCTCTCATTTCTTTATCTACATCTTTATTCTTCTTGTTCTGCCTTTTCTGACTTCATAGGTGCTTGGGGACACAGAAGGTGAGCTTCATTTGCTTATCTACAAGATAAGGAAAAGCCCATCCGCTTGGATTCTTCTGAGGATCACAGGAAAGGAGGGCCCTCTGCTGAGTAGGCTGGAGGGGGCTGTTCTGCTGATGTTGGGGTTTGGTAAAGTCACACTCGGCTGTGGACTCCAGGGAGCCACCTCCATTGTGAGCGCCTGCAGCTCTTAGGAATGGGGCCAGGGATGTGACCCAGAAATGCTCCTAGTCCTGGAGGCTGAGTCCTGATAACCCCCTCCCCAGAAATGCTCCTGGTCCCGGGGTCTGAGCCCTAATATCTCCCCTGCCCCGAGAGAGTCAGCTCTTGTGAGGTCCAGCTCGGGGCCAAGACATGGTGTTTCTCTTGTTTCTTTCTCCTCTTCCTATTCCTCACTCCAGATCTCTCTTCTCACTGAGGATGCTGATGGTGGGGCTCCCCCATACGACGCTCCAGACAACCTCTTCCCTTTGCCCCCCCTCCTCCTGAATGCCCTCAGGATGCCCTCCTCTGCCTGGGCACCAGTGAGTGGGCAGGATCTCCCACCCCATGGGCCTCTGGAAACCCGGAAATGAGGGCAACTAAACTTTCTGGTCAAGGCTCTGGTTTTTCCAGTAGTCATGTATGGATGTGAGAGTTGGACTGTGAACAAAGCTGAGCGCCAAAGAATTGATGCTTTTGAACTGTGGTGTTGGAGAAGACTCTTGAGAGTCCCTTGGACTGCAAGGAGATCCAACCAGTCCATTGTAAAGCAGATCAACCCTGGGATTTCTTTGGAAGGACTGATGCTAAAGCTGAAACTCCAGTACTTTGGCCACCTCATGCGAAGAGTTGACTCATTGGAAAAGCCTCTGATGCTGGGAGGGATTGGGGGCAGGAGGAGAAGGGGACGACCGAGGATGAGATGGCTGGATGGCATCATGATGCAAGTCTGAGTGAACTCCGGGAGTTGGTGATGGACAGGGAGGCCTGGCGTGCTTCGGTTCATGGGGTTGCAAAGAGTCGGACACGACTGAGCGACTGAACTGCACTGAACTGAAACTTTCTGGAAAGGCTAGGATGTCCTGATATGTGTAAATTTCCCATCATAGACGTCTTGCTAAACGGAGATGGGGCCGGGTGGGCACCTTCCCTCCTCTGTTTTGGGAAGATCTCGGCGTGCCCATGAACACAGGCAACCCCAAAGCCGTGGCTTCACGGAGGAGAAGATTGCTGCTCTCTGGGTGTGCGGGAAGCAGGAATCTGCAATTCTGCACGTGAGCTCTGGCCTCAGACTTCAAGTTCATCCAAGTGGGACCGCTGGAAGCTGTGGGTCCACGGGGGAGGCTGGGGAGACGCCTGGTGGGTAGACGTGAGTGGAGGACATCCTTGTTCAAGAGATGCCTTGGGGTAGGGGAGGGCTGGCGGGCTGGGGGGTGGGCCAGTCAGAGATCCGAGCCCCGCTGTCCTTTTCCCCTTGGCTGCCGTGTTTTGTTCGTCTTGGGTCCCAACTCTGCAGAGTGGTGAGTCGTGCCCTCAGATATAGGACACTGGCCACATGCTCTCATTGACCATGCAGGACCCCCAGCATGGGACCACGAGCCATGACCTGGCCAGCGTGGATCCTCAAAGGGGGTGGTCCTGGGGCGCCCCCATGCTTGGCTTACTCCACTTGTTCCGTGTCCTGGGTCAGGCCTCTGGTCCAGGACCTCGCTGCTCTGGCTTGACCGCTCCCCGCCAAGGGCGCAGCACACAGGTGCTCTGTGACTGTACAGTCCGTGGGTGCCGTGGGGTTAAGGTGGTCTGAACATAGACTGTGTTACACCCACCAGGTGCAAAGGAGCTCTTCCCAGACTCAGGTGCAAACACTGCAGCCCCTCCAGCTCTGTCTCATGCCTTCCTTCCTTCCCTCAACACACGTCCCTCGGACAGCCTGGCTACCCTGTGGCTCGTATCCCTCACCCCATCACTCAGAACCCCGCTGACCGACCAAAGTGCGGAGCTCTGGGCTTGCAGGGCAGCTGCACAGGGACGCCTTCGCCTGAATGGCCCGGGAAACTGCGCTTATCACCTGCCTTGTCCGCCCTGCGTGCCGTGTGTGCACTTGAGTTTGTGGCGTGGCTGCTTCCACCAGGTACAAACCTGACGCCACCCACCCCATCTCCTTCCACAGCGGACCCGACGTCATGACCCAGCTCGCATGCCCTTGCTGCTTCCAGTGCCTCTGCTCTCTGTCCTCCGAGCTGGCCGGGCGGCCATCATTCCTTGTGCTGGGTCTTCCTTGTTGCCATTGTGGTGTGTGGGCTTCTCACTGCAGTGGCCTCTCTTGCTGCAGGTCACAGGCTCTGGGGCGCACGGGCTTCGTTGCTCCATGGCGTGTGGGGTCTTCCTGGACCAGGGATCGAGCCTGGGTCCCCTGCACTGGCAGGCGGATTCTTAGCCGCTGAGCCACCAGGGAAGCCGGTCCTGTCTTTATTAGGACCACACAGTACTCTGGGGGTTGTTTCCCCAAAAGTATAACCTCTTTTGCAGATGGCCTGCCTGCCCGTGTTGTGATCGCCCCCCCAGCTTGCTACACACTCAGTGACATCTTTTCCTGCCCCAGGTGCCTCTGCTCAGTGGAGTCTGCTGGGGCCCAGGGTGCAGCTGGGACGTGCTGTGGAGCCTGCTCCTGGTTGAGCCCTACTCAGAGCTGGCGGCATCCGCATGACCCAGGACGTGGGCAGAGTGGTGTGCGGGGTGGGGATGGGGTGGTGACTTTGGGGGTCAGAGGTTGCTGCTTCTAGAATCCGAACCCTCAGACGTGGTGCCTCCTCTCTCGTCACTGGAAGCACATGCTGCGGCAGTTTGTCCTTTCTGTGGAGGGGGGTCCAGAGCGCCCCTGACTGCTGCCTCGAAGAAGGGGGCAGGATGAGGCCGCCCCTGGAACGTGTGTGTCTCACCAAGGCCTTTAGTGGTCTGGCTCCGCCTTGCTTATTTGGCCCGATCAACTCAGTGCTGTTGATAAACTGATCCCTGTGATTTGCTGTGGACCGAGACATAGGCTCTCTGGTCTGTATGGTGACCGAGGCCAGGGGAGCTGGCGCCGCCTGGGGGACTGTAGGTGTATATTGTCGTTCTTCCCATGGGGATGTGCATTCTTTCTTCCTTAAAAAGTATGTTTGTCTGTGGCTGTGCCAGGGCTTTGTGGCAGCGCATCGGGTCTTCAGCCTTTGTTAGGGCATGCAAATCTTCCGCGGTGGCATGTGAACCCCTAGCTGCAGTATATGGGATCCACTTCCCTGACCAGGGCTCGAACCCCGGGCCCTCTGCGTTGGGAGCGTGGAGTCTTACCCACTGGACCTCCGGGGAAGTCCTGGATGTATGTTATTGCTAATCCTTCTTTTCACCCGGGTTAGGAAAGGATGCGTTTGCTTGGGTGGTTGCATACCCGGTCTGTGGGACTCTGTTCGTCTGCTCCGGCAGAGACCGCCCCACCTACCCACCCCCGCCGCCCCCGGCACAGCCCTGTGACCCAGGCTGGCTTTGGTGGGGCCTGTGCGGATTCGTGTCCTCCTCCAGGACCTTCAGGAATTGCTCTGAGGCATGGTGGGACCAACACTCATCCTTTATCTCCTTGAAGGTGGTACTGATCTCTGATGCCTCCTTTCTGGAATGTGATGCTGTTTCTGATTCGTGATGTTGGCTAAGGAGGGGTCTGTTTCGAAGCCTTCCAGTCTCTCCCATTGCTCTCACCCCAGAGAGCAGAACCAACGTGGAAAGGGCACCGACTGCTAAGTATGACGACCCCGGGTGTTCATTTGGGGCTCAGAGAATTCACTCCTCGATGGGTCTGCGGAACCCGTAGTTCCGTGTAAGATGGACTTCGAATGGGACTGCCCTTACTACCTGGAGTTTGTCAGTCCTTTTCTAGCAGGCACCTTCATGAGACATCACGTTCCTGGTGTCCAAGCCAGTTCAGGCCCAGTGTCCTCCAGTCCTCCAGATGTTTGGGTGTTCTGCATCCCCCTTGGGTTATCAGCTGAATAAATGGACAAGGTCCCGTTTCGAGGAGCATTGGGGAAAATATTGCAACGTGTACTGGCTGTTATACTGTGGGGTCCTTCCTCCTTGGGAATCAGCTGACTCTTCAGTCAGTGAGTCCTGAGTCTAAAGGTTGAGTCAGAAATGGGAGCTGGGCTGCGGCGTGTCAGCAGGTCCTTTGGCACCTTTTCTGTTTGCTTATTCCTGTTTTCCTTAGACCTTAATCTTAAAGTTGAGCTCACTAGGCAACATTTCACATTCTTCTTTTCTAAACACATGCAATGGGCTTTCCTGGTAGCTCAGTGGTAAAGAACCCATCTGCTAATGCAGGAGATGTTAAAGACTCGGGTTCGATCCCTGGGTTGGGAAGATCCCCTAGAAAAGAAAATAGCAACCCACTCCAGTATTCTTGCCTGGAGAGTCCCATGGACAGAGAAGCCTGGCAGGCTACAGTCCATGGGGTTGCAAAAGAGTTGGACATGACTTAGTGTCTAAACCTACCTACTCCCATCCTGGGGGCCCAGGGGCAGGTCCTGATGGCATTTCCATTCAATGACTGGATGAGCTATTAAGAGGCTGAGAGAGCTGGTGGAGGGGGTCTTACCTACCCTGTTGATTCCTTTCCTGGATTAGAAGGCAGAGGGATGAGAAATCAATTAGTTAAAGAAAGACTGACTCTCTTCCCCAGCTCCCCCTTAGTGAATTTGCAGGCCAACCACGTGGGCAAGAAAGACAGTGTTTAGAGAAGATCAGGGAAGTCAGCAGGCCTGCGTGCCGTGGAAAAATAATGAAGAATCTGACCTTCTGCCTTAATGATTAACTGAGATAGCACCCCTCTTTCTCTTTAAAATCGTCACGGCTGAGCAGAATCTTCAGCATGGTCTCTGCACATAAGTCTGCCATCTCCCCAGATTGCCGGCTTTTCTGAATAAAGTCCTTGCTTCTCCACCGAAGCCTGCCTTTCAGTTTATTGGCTGTTGAGTGGGGGCGAGTGGCTGAACCTGCATTTGTTTACAAGGGGATCGTGACTTTTTATTGCTGGGTCTTCCCCCAGCCATCGGTCCATCTGTACTTGATTTCTTCTGTTGGCACAAACTAAGAAGTGCCCTTGTCTGTCCCGTCTCCTTACGCTTGGTCAGGATGCTCTGCAGGCCTCACTCTGGGGCCGGCCTCCAGCCTGGCTGCTCATCATGATGACCGCAAAGTCTAGGCCCCTGGGGGAAAAGAGCCGCCCCCTGGCCTTGCGCGCTTGGGTCCCACTTCCCCAGGACCATCTGTGGGCCGGGTTCATGATAGCCTGTTCTGCCTGCCGTCAGCCCTGCCTTCTTTACAGGACACGACCACCCTGATTGTTGTGGTCGTGCAGAAGCCCCTCCATCTCCGCACTCCCTCTGTCCTCCGGGCCTTTCCCTAGACCTCTCCGGCCTGGCAGCCCGTCCACCCCAGGTGCCCATTCCTCAAGCCTTCAAGTCCCTTCACCACCGCCCGCCACAGCCGTCCTGCCTTTTCAGCTTCAACCAGAGTGGCGGTCACTGGTTCAGGCTCCGGGAGTCCCCCTGGGTGTCTGCACCGTGCCCTGGGGTCCCTGCTGGAGTTGACCCCGTGTCTCGGGACAGGCTACCGAGGGAGCCGGCCCCTCCCAGGCAGCTCTGTGTTCCCGCTCTGATCAGCCAGGAGCCCCCCAGGGCACAGTCCCCCTTATCCGCAGTGTGTCCCTGACACTCGTCGGAGGCCCGGGGGGCAGGGTGGGGTGCTAGCTGCCTCGAGAGGGACAGCCCTCTGCCTTGTCTCCGACTGCTAGTAGCTCCTACTTGGGGCCACATCCAAGGACCCTAGCGCTGAGTCACTGGGAGTGAGAACCTGCAGGGCGTGAGTCTCTATCCCATAACTCAGGGTCCTTGGTTTTTTTTTTTTTTTTCCTGGCTCTGAATCCTGGCATGGAGGATCTTTGTTCCTCAACCAGGGCTCGAACGCGTGCCTCCTGCAGTGGAAGCACGGGAATCCTAACCCAGGGACTCCCAGGGAAGTCCCAGTTTTCCCAGCTTTGACGTGACAGCCCCACCTTGGTAGGGTTATATCTTCCTTGAACTTCAGCCACTTAGACTCCTGGGCTCCGGGCTTGGTCTGCAGCATCCCTTTGACCTGCCCTCCTGGGAGGGGAGAGCCTCAGAGAGGCCCCCGGGGTTCACATGAGCTTGCTGTGGCCCGTCACTCACCTCAGCTTTTGTCGCCCACGTGACTCAAACGCGTGAACCCCGACACTGACACCCTCAACACTTCCCCACCCCATTCTCCCCAGTGACTTTGCGCCTGCACCCCTGCACCCCTGCACCCCTGCACCCCCTGCCGCCAGCCAGAGGCCTCAGTGCCAGGCGGCAGCGGGGGGCTGGGCATGGAGGGACCCTCTTCCTTGTCTTCTGGGGCTGCGCCTGCGTGGACTGGCTCGGGTTGGCTTCTGGAGGTAGATGCTGAGATGGGTGTGGGTGCCAGATGGTTATCAAGGTTGGCACCTGTGCAAGGGATGGGGAAGGGGTGGGTTTAGAGAGGCAGGCCTGGGTGTGGGCTGCCTGGAGGTGGGGCCGGGGCAGGTGGGCAGGGGAGAAGCGGCCGGAGGGCGCTGACCACACTGCCTGAGGGAGGGGGTGGTCCTTTGTGGAAGCGGCGTGGGGACCGCGCGGCGCAGTGGGCCTGCCCGGCCTCTGTCACCCTGCTCCCCCCGCTCATGCCTTCCACCAAGTCCACTGGCCACCGCTCACCCGCCTGGTGTCGGTTCGCAAGGTGGGCACTCTCCCGACCCCCCGCAGCAGGCCCATCCCTGCCGAAGCCCCTGCCACACTGAGCCGCACGTGCTTGGCTGGCCTTGGCCACCCTCTCCCCGAGCACAGTCATCCTGGTGGTTTTGTTGCGTGATCTCCAGTGCGGAGCGCAGAAGGGGCGCTCAGTGAACAGTGCTGAATGCAGCTCTGAGCGCCCGCTCTGGGCTGGCTGTGTGGCCTGCGTGATTTTGTTCACCTTTCACCGAGAGCAGGTACAGGTAGCCCCACGTGGTTGTCGTCATTCTGTTGCTAAGGCATGTCCAACTCTTTGTGGACTGCAGCACACCAGGCTTCCCTGTCCTTCACCACCTCCTGGAGTTTGCTCAGACTCATGTCCGCTGAGTCGGTGATGCCATCCAATTCCCTTCTCCTCCTGCCCTCAGTCTTTCCTAGCATCAGGATCATTTCCAGTGAGTTGGCTCTTCTCATCAGTGGCCAAAGTATTGGAGCTTCAGCTTCAGCTTCAGCGTCAGTCTTTCCGATGAATATTCAGGGTTGATTTCCTTTAGGATTGGCTGGTTTGATCTCCTTGCAGTCCAAGGGACTCTCAAGAGTCTTCAACACCACAGTTCAAAAGCATCAATTCTTTGGTGCTCAGCCTTCTGTATGGTCCAACTCTCACATCCATACATGACTACTGGAAAAAACATAGCTTTGACTAGTTGGCAAAGTGATGCCTCTGCTTTTTAATTTGCCGTCTGGGTTTGCCATAGCTTTTCTCCAAGGAGCAAGTGTCTTTTACTTTCATGGCTGCAGTCACCATCTTCAGTGATTTTGGAGCCCAAGAAAATCCTCACATTACAGATGGGAAACCTGAGACCCAGACCTTCCTGTCACAAGGCCACCACCCGAAGCAGCCATAGAGGCCAGGTCAGGCACCCAGGTTCCCCTCTTTGCAAATGGCCCCTGACTCATCCCTGGGCCCAGGTGTCTGTCTTCAGGAGATGCTGCAAACCTCAGCTGCGGACTGTCTTTGAAAGACCCCCAAACCCAAACTGGATTTATCCCTGCGGTCCAAGAGCAGGAGGAGCCACCTGCGGAGGGGTTTGGTCCTCCCACTGGGGACCGTGGTCTGGACGCTGGAATATCGGTACCTTTGGGATGACGCACTGGGTTTTCTGAGGGGTGGAGGATGTGGAGGAGGCCTGGTGGCCTGTCTGGGGATCTGACCTCTGTGTCCCCTGACGCTGCCCCCTGGTGGAGCTGGCTTGTGGGCTGACCTCCTCTCCTGGATCAGCCACTGCCTCCCACCTGGCCCCCACAGCTGGTGGTCTCGGGCACAAAGCGCTCCCCCTCCAGGTCAGGTGCCTCCTGTCACCCCCATCTGGTCCCGCAGAGAGGCTAACTGATATGGTTCTAGAGGCTCCATGGACCTACTCTGACCCTCCACGGTTCTTGGCTCCCTCCCGATGCGACCTTGAACAATTCTCTGCAGCTTCATCTATAAACTGGGGCCAGTAATGCCCGTTCCACTGAGAAAACCCTGAAAAAAATCTCAGGCTAGTTTCCAGCCTACAGTGGCGCCAGTCCTGTAAGAGGGGAAGGCTGCCACTCTTCGCAGGCAAGGAGGTTTGCCTGGGGAGAGTGTAAGTTCTCCTTTGCCCTGAAACGGGGAGGGGTGTGGGGTGTTGAGCCAGTGCTTCAGAAGGGGTGGGTGTGGACAGACAGGAGGCAGCTATGGAGGCAGAGGCCCCACTGCAGTGCCCAGAGCCTGGGATTAAGTATTGCCCTTTCTAGGCTTTAAAACCCATCCTCCACCCTCACTGGGCCGGGGACGTGCTCAGAGGGGCAGCGAGGTGGCTGCTGCCTGCTGCTCTGTGGGTATGGCTCACCAGTGGCCTTGCAAACCAGCTCTCTTCCCAGGCCCTCATTTTCTCTGGCTTGGGAACCTGGGGTGCAGGGAAGTGAAGTGAAGTGAAAGTTGCTCAGTTGTGACTGACTCTTTGCGACCCCATGGACTATACAGTCCATGGAATTCTCCAGGCCGGAATACTGCAGTGGGTAGCCTTTCCCTTCTCCAGGGGATCTTCCCAACCAAGGGATCGAACCCAGGTCTCCTGTGTTGCAGGCGGATTCTTTACCAAGGGAAACCGCAAGGGAAGCCCAAGGGAAGGGGTGCAGGGAAGCGCTGCACAAGCCTCGCCTTCCTCAGCTGGAACACGAGGATTCAAAAGGGCCTGCCTTCCAGGGCCGCTGGAGGAGATGACGCACGTGCCCGGGGCACTGCGGGCTCTCTGGGGTCAGCTGCTGGTGTAAGCATGCCTGTGTTGTCATCGCACATCTCACCTGTGCAGAAGGAAGACCAGCCTTGATGGGGACACGTGTACAGCACTCCTCCTGGCCTCCGCGTGGGCGGTCAGACCGGGGCAGCCATGCTGTTGAGACATCCGCCGACTGACCCGGGTGCCCACCCTGTGTGTGTGCAGTCACTGCCTGCAACAGCCCAGCGGGGCTCTGAGCACCTCTGCTGCAAGGGGCATGGCCAGAGATGGGGTGGGGGCCGGTGCCAGGGCGTAAGATGTGCCGGAGGGGGGAAACCCAGCCGTGGCTCAAACCAAATAGACAGCCATGCAGATGCGTCTTCCAAACCCTGAGCCGAGTGGAAAAAGTAAGAGAAAGCATGTGAGCTACTATGCGGCGCTGTTTACGTTAATTGAAATGACATGCAGACAAAACATAGAGGACCAGTCTGTCTGAGCACACGCCATCAGACGGTGTCCGGGAAACACTCGGGAGGGCTGCCCTTTGCCGGGGGAGGGCAGGGGAAGGGCGGAGAGGGGCCTGGAGACCAAGCGGCAAGCCAAGGACGTGCGTGTGGATTTGTGATGGGTCGTGTGCTGTGAACTGGACAGTGGCTTCACCTTTTCCATGCGTGCTAAGTTGCGTCGGTTGTGTCCAACTCTTGCAGCTGAGGTTAAAAGAACAGTGGAAAAAGAGAAGAACAGAAAGAAAGACAAGTTCCCAGTTTGATGTGCTCCATGAAGGCCAGAATGAGATCCTGGCCCATGTCTGAAGCGGGACAGTCACTGAAGCGGTGCCCAGACAGCCGAGGGATGGCCCGCAGACACTGCCCACCGCCGGAGGACGGTGCGCTGATCCCCACTTTTTACAGTGATAGCTCTTTCCCTCCGTGTCCTGTCTCCAAGCATGGGGGCTTTTCTTGAGACGATGGCTCCCATTTTACAGAAGAGGAAGCTGAGGTCTGGGGTGGATGGGGTGGATGGGGTGACCTCAGGTCACCCCATCCATGAGGGCGGGCGGGGAAGGGGCTCTTGCCCGTGAATGACTCAGAAACGCCGAGCTCGCCCAGGGCCCAGAGCTGGCCAGGCTGGGACGAACCCCGGCCAGCCAGCTCCCTGCCTCCAGCTCTCGTCCGCGCCCCCTCGGGGCCGCCGAGCATTCATCTGACTCCAGGCAACCAGTACACCCAACAAAGCTCGACAACACACGCATGTTTTCCTCCACAGCTCAGTGCACGGGCACCGCGGGTATTTACAGCAGTCCTGAAGCAGTGCTCCGGCGGCCAGGCCTCTGGCATCGTCGCTGAGGACGACTCGACAGCATGGAGAAGGCTTTTAGCAGTGAGCCCGCTTGTCATATTAGCATTCTCAGAAGATGACAAATCCCCATTACTTAAAGCAGCCACGTTACTGAGCCCAGTGCCTGCTCCCCAATCTGGATAATCCTTCTGGATGCTTCTGAACTCCCCCGATGCCCCTGCCTCTTGCCTCCAACACCGACCACCCTGCCTCCCGCCTCCAAGGCCTGTGTTTGAGCTCCAGTAGTCGGTGAGAAAACGTCCAAGGTCTTCTCCAGGCTGTGCAAAGCCCTGCGCTGGCCCGGCTGCAGGCTGTCACCTCATCTCCCCCAGGCCTCCCCACCCGCAAGTCCCAGGCCAGTGGTTCCTAGCACAGGGCCAGCGAGGCTGGGGGCAGGCCCCCCGCCGGCTCCCCTCCACCCCCAGGCCTTTGCCTGGGGTATTTCCAGATGCCTCTCCTAGGCCGAAACAGCCCGATGCACCTACAGGCCTCGTTCACCTGTTCCCCCACCGGGAATAGGCCAGTGTGTCACAGTCACCCCACAACATTTGCGGGCACAAGGTGACTTCCCAGGGGCCCGGGGAGGTCCTTTCTTTTTTTGAACTTGTTCCAGGGCTGCCTGCAGCTGGAGAGGAAGAAACGGGCAGGGGTTCTCCAGGGGCGGGAGACCACCTGGGCACAGCCAGGAAGAGAAGCTTTGGTGGCACCAGCATAGGATG
This sequence comes from Ovis aries, assembly GCF_016772045.2. Lineage (NCBI taxonomy): Eukaryota > Metazoa > Chordata > Mammalia > Artiodactyla > Bovidae > Ovis > Ovis aries. The sequence goes on along the minus strand of NC_056071.1, from coordinate 64,152,324 downwards.
GGGTGGTGGGTTGTGTGCTTGGAGCAGGCTCCCCAGGGCAGAGCCTGAGACAGTGCGGCTGGGGGTACAATGGGAAGCGGGGGAAGCCCCCACCTTGGGGGCGGCTGCTCGAGCCCATAGGGCTTCGGTGAGGTCTTAGGATCAAGGGCCCCCAAGTCAGTTCAGTTCAGTCGCTCAGTCGTGTCCGACTCTCTGCGACCCCATGGATTGCAGCACGCCAGGCCTCCCTGTCTATCACCAACTCCCAGAGCTTACTCAAACTCATGTCCATTGAGTCAGTGATGCCATCCAACCACCTCATCCTCTGTCGTCCCCTTCTCCTGCCTTCAGTCTTTCCCAGCATCAGGTTCTTTTCCAGTGAGTCAGTTCTTCACATCAGTTGGCCAAAGTATTGTAGTTTCAGCTTCAGCATCAGTCCTTCCAATGAATAATCAGGGTTGATTCCCCTTAGGATGGACTGGTTGGATCTCCTTGCAGTCCAAAGGACTCTCAAGAGTTTTCTCCAACACCACAGTTCAAAAGCATTAATTCTTTGGTGCTCAGCTTTCTTTATAGCCCAACTCTTACATCCGTACATGACCACTGGAAAAACCATAGTCTTGACTAGATGGACCTTTGTTGGCAAAGTAACATCTCTGCTTTTTAATATGCTGTCTAGGTTGGTCATAACTTTTCTTCCAAGGAGTAAGTGTCTTTTAATTTCATGGCTGCAATCACCATGTGCTGTGATTTTGGAGCCACCCCAAAATAAAGTCTGTCACTGTTTCCCCATCTATTTGCCACGAAGTCATGTGACCGGATGCCATGATCTTAGTTTTCTGAATGTTGAGCATCAATTTTTTCTCTCTCCTGTTTCACTTCCATCAAGGATGTACTCTGCATATAGGTTAAATAAACAGGGTAACAACACACAGCCTTGAGGTACTCCTTCCCCAATTTGGGACCAGTCCATTGTTCTACGTCTGATTCTAACTGTTGCTTCTTGACCTGCAGGAGGCAGGTAAGATGGTCTGGTATTCCCATCTCTTTAAGAGTAGCCATTGCCACAATGTATCAGACTTTTTGTTGCCAGCAACAGGAACACAACTCAGATTGATTTAAACAAAAAAATGGCTTCCCCAATGAGAAAGTCTGTGTGCCATCAGGCTTCAGGAATAGCTGGATCCAGGAGCTCAACCCATGTCAATGGGACTCAGTGTCTCTTCATCCCCATTCTTGCTTCTGTCTTGGCTCTCTGCACAGAGGGGGACAAGAAGGCCCTAAAACTCTATTTTTGTTATAGTTTATAGTCAAAGAGGAGAGACCTCTCACAGGTCCATACAGCAAATGTCCAGGAAAAATGGAAGGCTGGGCCTGGATCATGGACCTTGTCCTGTGGCTGGCAGGGCTCAGCCTCCTAGAGCCACACTGAACGTTTTCTCTGTAGGAAGAGGGATTCATTATCAAAGGAGGGGTAGGAATGATGGACGAAGTGAAAACCACATCCCGTACCTATAGATCAGTTAGGGCACAGATGGCTGGGAAGAAATAGCAATAGATTTCTCTGAGGTGTCTGTAGCGGTGAGCCCTAAACCCAGTCCAGCCTGTATGAAGTAAGTCGTCACCATCCGAAAATCCCGCCTGCAGCTGAATAGTTCTGGGGAGTCAGCTGACCAGCTCTGCTGGGGGCCTTTGGGAAACTCCGTCCTCCCCCAGCGTCCCTGGCGGAGAGACGCTTCCTCTCTCCTATTTCTTCCTTGGGCCTTGTCGGGCCTGAGGGTGACACCAGAAAGGCTGCTGCCATCTGGTCACCAGCTCTGAGGGTGCGGGAGCAGGGAGAGGAGGAGGACCTGGGGCCCTGAGGGCCCTCCCCCCGAAGCGCCTGCGTGGAGCCCTCCCTGTTGCTGGCTAATGGTCAGGAAACCCATTTGAATAAGAGTCAGCTGTGATTAAAAAAAAAAAAACCAAAAAAAAAAAAAGGGTCTTAAAACTCAACACTGAACAAACTAAGATTGTGGCATCCAGTTCCATCACTTCATAGCAAATAGGTGGGGGGAAAAGTGGAAAGAGTGACAGGCTTAATATTCTTGGGCTCCAAAATCACTGCAGACAGTGACTGAAGCCATGGAATTAAGAGCTGCTTGCTCCTTGGGAGGAAAGCTATGAGAGACTCAGACAGCATATTATCAAGCAGAGACATCATTTTGCCAACAAAGGTCTGTATAGTCAAGCTATGGTTTTTCCAGTAGTCATGTACGGACATGAGGGTTGGACCATGAGGAAGAGTCCAAAGAATCGATGTGCTTTGGTACTTTGGTACTGAGTGCCAAAGAATCGATGCTTTCAAACTGTGGTCCTGGAGAAGACTCTCGAGTGTCCTTTGGACGGCAAGGAGATCAAACCAGTCAATCCTAAAGGAAATCAACCCTGAATATTCATTGGAAGGACTGATGCTGAAGCTCCAATACTTTGTGGTCACCTGATGCAAAGAGCTGACTTATTAGAAAAGACCCTGATGCTGAGAAAGATTGAGGGCAGGAGGAGAAGGGGGTGACAGAGGATGAGATGGTTGGATGGCATCACCGACTTCAATGGACATGAGTTTGAGCAAGCTCTGGAGATAGTGAGGGACAGGGAAGCCCGGCGTGCTGCATTCCATGGGGTCACAAAGAGTCGGATAGGAATTAGCGACTGAACAACAACAGCAGCTGGGACTGGAGGCCGAAACCACTCTAATTGATATCAGTTGTCGTGTTTTCTGTGGCACTGAACAGAACTGAGATGTATGTTTCACAACTTGCTAGTCGAGTTCATGAGCTTTTGACAGCTCCATCGCATATCCGGAAGTTGTAAAACTGTTCCTCCTCTGGGCATGAGGCTGTGCGTGGAGGGTTTTGGGTGCACAGATGGGGTCCCCAAATTACCCACTAGAGTTGTGTAACAGGAACATTCCTTACCGGCTCTCGCAGAATTGCACAGATGCTGAAACCCACAGACCTAATCGAGCTGCAGCCCACCCTTCTCCAGGACTCTGGATTGTTTACGCTCAGGGGAGACTGAGAGGCTGGGCGACATGGAAATCTTGGGTAAGCTTGGTCTTGTTGATGATTTCAGTCCTGGGGCCCAGCGCACACTGAGAGGTCACTGAAATAACTGTTGAATTGGTGGTCTTCCCCACTACAGACCATGAACTGTTGGACTGAGTGGACGGATGGGTGGATGAGCGGGTGGATTTTGGATGGTTGGAGAGACAGGTGGAGCTTCCTGATCTGGGGAAGCAGGCGTTCAGACTGGGCTCTTGTTCTTCCAAGGAAGCCCAGCATTTTTGCCTCTAGTCAAGGAAGGCATGGGTTTCCTAGGTAACTCGGTGGTCCCCTACACCCTGGGCTCTAGCAGCTCTCAAAGAGGGGGCAATGAGGATTCTGTATGCCAGCTCAGGGCCCAGCAACCTCACCTAGATCCTCCCGAGGCCCTGTTCCAGAAGTCTGGGGAGGAGGGAATGGGAGGAGGGGAGAGTGAGGGGCAGGGATGCGGCGCCTGGGCAGATATGCCCCCTGCCCATTCAGTCCTGAGCTCCTGATTCAGGGCAGACTTCTTCCAGGAGTAAATCCCAGGACAAAGAGCAGGAATCAGGGAATTGTTTCTGAGGTTCAGTACTGAGAAACGTAGGCAGACTCGGCGACATGGCAGGGGAAATGCCAGGCAGGATGTCTGTGTGAGAAATTAGACTTCGTGGTGACATTAGGAAATGGGGCTTCAGGGTCTTAGCGTCCTGCAGCCCCGGGGGGCGGCCTGTGTTCTGTGGGAATGGTTCCCCCAGGTCACAGTGCATCGCTGAGCCTGCAGAGGTGGCCTGGCTCCCCCTCATCCTTGGAGGGGCCTGGGGCTGTGTGTGCACGAGGGTGTGTGCACACGTGTGTGCCTGGGGCTCTGGGTAGAATCGCCCATGTGTGCACACCTGCCCGTGTGCTGTCCGTGCGTGCTTGTGTGTGCGTGTCTCTCCATGCACGGCAGTGAGAAGCCGCACCTGAGAGGGGCCCAGGCTTCCGAATCCTCCTGGAACACGGCATCCTCACAGCCCGCTCCAGCGCGGCAGCTCCACACTCAACAGAAACGCTCTTCAAGGCTCTGAAGGCACAGATCTCAGGTCCACCCGCGTCTGAGTAACCAGAGTTCTCTGCACCATGAGTGCCGCCAGGAGTGTTTCTGAGCTTCTTGGAAACAAGAAGCCATGCTGGACGCCACCAGGAGGACTCAGTCAGTGCTCCCAGGCCACAGAGGAGGACAGTTTGGAAAGAGAGGATGGGGTGCTTTTGGGGCTGGGACAGGGGTGGCCTCTGCCATCCGCTCCAGCCTTGTCAGCTCTGGGAGGACCTGGGTCCCTGCCGTTCCACCCCAGTGGCACCCCTCAGTCCAGGACATCTGACTTATCCCCTGTGTTTTGGGTCCTGGGGATCCTCTCTCCTCGGGGACCCTGTAAACCACCGCCCTCTCTCTCATCGCTGTCTTGGAGCCCTGGCTCTCCCTGACTCAGTTTCCCCAAAGTTCCAGGCAACAGCAAGGTACTTGGGCCTCTGCACAGATGCCAGATACCCACCAGACCCCACCAACTGCAGCCAGAATGAAGCTTCTAGTGGGCTACGATCAGGCCCCATCTAGATACTGGGACGTCTCGTGGAGAGGCCAAGGCAGGCCATCCACCACAGTGACAGCTAACAGCCTCTAGTGAGCTTGGCTTTGTGAGCCGTGTGTACCAGGAACACCCATAGTCACTTGAGTACTGAGATGCCACTTTCAACCCTATTCTTCAGAGAAGAAATCAAATAAGAGAGAGGTTAAGTCATTTGCCCAAGGTCACACAGTCACAGAATTGGAGCATAGATTTTTTTTTATGGTTTATTACAGGATATTGGGGCTTCCTAGGTGGTGCTAGTGGTAAAGAACCTGCCTGCCAATACAGGAGACAAAAGTGACACAGGTTTGATCCCTGGGTCGGGAAGATCCCCTGGAGGAGGGCATGGCAACCCATTCCAGTGTTCTTGCCTGGAGAATCCCATGGACAGAGGAGCCTGGGGGGCTACAGTCTATAGGGTTGCACAGAGTCGGACATGACCGAAGCGCCTTAACATGCATGGATATCAAACATAATTTCCTCTACTATAAAAGTACATCATGAGAAATGCTGGGCTGGAAAAAACACAAGCTGGAATCAAGACTGCCTGGAGAAATATCAATAACCTCAAATATGCAGATAACACCACCCTTATGGCAGAAAGTGAAGAGGAACTAAAAGCCTCTTGATGAAAGTGAAGGAGGAGAGTGAAAAAGTTGGCTTAAAGCTCAACATTCAGAAAACTAAGATCATGGCATCTGGTCCCATCACTTCATGGGAAATACATGGGGAAACAGTGGAAACAGTGTCAGACTTTATTTTTTTGGGCTCCAAAATCACTGCAGATGGTGACTGCAGCCATGAAATTACAAGACGCTTTCCTTTTCATGGCCTTCCCATGAAAAGGAAAGTTATGACCAACCTAGATAGCATATTGAAAAGCAGAGACATTACTTTGCCAACAAAGGTCCATCTAGTCAAGGCTATGGTTTTTCCTGTGGTCATGTATGGATGTGAGAGTTGGACTGTGAAGAAAGCTGAGCACCGAAGAATTGATGCTTTTGAACTGTGGTGTTGGAGAAGACTCTTGAGAGTCCCTTGGACTGCAAGGAGATCCAACCAGTCCATTCTGAAGGAGGTCAGCCCTGGGATTTCTTTGGAGGGAATGATGCTAAAGCTGAAACTCCAATACTTTGGCCAACTGATACAAAGAGTTGACTCATTGGAAAAGACTCTGATGCTGGGAGGGATTGGGGGCAGGAGGAGAAGGGGATGACAGAGGATGAGATGGCTGGATGGCATCACGGACTCAATGGACATAAGTCTGAGTGAACTCCAGGAGTTGGTGATGGACAGGGAGGCCTGGCGTGCTGTGGTTCATGGGGTTGCAAAGAGTCGGACACGACTGAGCGACTGAACTGAACTGAACTGATACGGCAGGTCCTAGTTGTTTATCTGCTTTATATATAATACTTTGTATCTGCTAATCTCAAACTCCTAATGTATCCCTCCCCAGCCCTTTTTACCTTGGTGACCATCCATCTGTTTCCTAGCTCTCTGAGTCCATTTCTGCTTTGTGAATAAGTTCATTTGTATCGTTTCTAGGTTGTATCATGCTTACGTCACACACAAGTGATGTCACTAATGTCTGTCTTTCTCTGCATGACTGACTTCACACTGAATGATCATCTCTGTGTCCATCCATGTTGCTGAAAGCGGCATTGTTTCATTCTTTTTTATGGCTGAGTGGTATTGTACTGTGGGGCTTTCCTGGTGGCTCGGTGCTGAAGAATCCACGTGCCAGTGCAGGAGACAGGGTTCAGTAGCTGGGTTGGGAAGATCTGCCAGAGAAGGAGGTGGCAGCCAACTCCAGTATTGTCTGGGAAGTCCCATGGACAGAGGAGCTGGCAGGCTTACAGTCCATGGGGTCTCAAAAGAGTCAGACACGACTGAAGCAGCTGAACAACGAAGTGTTCCACTGTATCCGTATCACGTCTACTCTGCTCATCCATCTGTTGAGAGACGTTCAGGTTGCTCTCATGTCCTGGCTACTGCAAACAGTGCTGCTATGAAAATTGGGGTGCCATGGGAGAAGGCAATGGCACCCCACTCCAGTACTCTTGCCTAGAAAATCCCATGGACAGAGGAGCCTGGTGGGCTGCCGTCCATGGGATCGCGAAGAGTCGGACACGACTGAGCGACTTCACTTTCACTTTTCACTTTCATGCATTGGAGAAGGAAATGGCAACCCACTCCAGTGTCCTTGCCTGGAGAATCCCAGGGACGGGGGAGCCGAGTGGGCTGCCGTCTGTGGGGTCACACAGAGTCGGACACGACTGAAGTGACTTAGCAGCAGTAGCAGCATGTACCTTTGCGAATTAGAGCTTTCTCTGGATATTGGCCCAGGAGTGGGATTGCCGGGTCATTTCGTAATTCTATGTTTAGTTTTTTTCAAGCACCCTCCGTACTGTTCTCCCCAGTGGCTGCACCGATTTACCTTCCCACCAACAGTGTAGGAGGGCTCCTTTTCCTCCACACCCGCTCCAGCCTTTGTCATTTGAAGACTTTGTATGATGGCCCTTCTGACTGGTGTGAGGGGTAGTTTCGATTTGCAGGTGGAGCATAGATTTGAATTTATATCTGAACAACTCAGCTATGCCCCCTACCACCTCCTGCCCCCTGAATGTGTCCCGACTCACAAACTGCAGCCCCATTTCTTGCCCCCCTTTCCCTTCCACATCTGAAGAGGTGCACCCTGACCATCCCATGGGGTGAAGCCACCTACGCTGTCCCTCCTGGGCTCCAGGTGAAGACTGCTCTGACTGAGGAGTCTGTGCCCCGCCTAAGGGAAACTGACTCTGCCAGAGGCTGACACCCAGCTCTGGGCAGGCACAGGCGCCCAGGAGAAATTGGGCAGGATCAGGCTGGCCCTGAGCAGCCTCCAAGGAAGCGAGTGTGGACGGACAGAGAAGTGTCCCGCAGCCAGGAGCTGGGCCTGGGGTGGGCTTTGTGCCCACCTTCCCGCCCTTGGGCTGTGCTCCCCAGTTGCTTCCTTAGACTCTCCCCTTCTGGCTGTATGAGACAGGGTCCAGGAGCTCCTCAGACTCCCAGGCTTATCTGGGTACTTGTCTCCGTGGTTGTAAAGAACCCACCTCCCAGTGCAGGAGGTGCAAGAGACTCAGGTTCCATTCGGCGGTCGGGAAGATCCCCTGGAAGAGGAAATGGCAATCCACTCCAGTATTCTTGCCCGGGAAATCCCCATGGACAGAGGAGCCTGCCGGGCTCCCGTCCATGGGGTCGTGAAGAGTTGGACACAACTGAGTGACCGAGCGCAGCACAGCAGCACCTGTCTCCATGAAGACAGCGTGCTTTGGCCGTGGAAACAAAGCTCGCATGTAAAGAAAAGCTCTGTTTTGAAAAAAAAAAAAATTATACCAGAGCATACTTGATAAACAATGTTGTGTTAATTTCAGGTGTACAGCAAAGTGCTTCAATTATACGTATGCATGTATCTATCCTTTTTCAAATTCTTAAGAAAAGGCCCCTTACTCTCCATCAGTGAGGGGAGAGAACCCTCCCCCCAACCCCATGATGGCTCCTTCCCGAGTTCTGGGAATGTCACCTCCGCTCTCATGATGCTGGCTACATGCTGGCCCTTCGGATGGACGCAGCCCCTGGGTGACTTCTCTGCCCCCCTCCTGGCCTGCAGCTTTAGAAAAATCCCACCTATGGATGGTTTACCGAGTGCTGCTGCCTGGGAAGGGCTTCAGACATGCAGAGCCGTGAGCAGGGGTCTGGAAACCGGGGCAGCCTCCTGGCAGATGGGCGACCCTGCTCCTCGGCTCACGGACTAGGGGCTTGAATGCATTTCTCTTGGATCCTCCTTCTACTCAGGCATCTAGACTATTTATAACTCAAGGAATTATTTGCTGATACCAGCTGGCTGCTTTTCTTTCTCAAGTGGCCTGTGTAATATCTAAAAGAATGAAAGGCAATTTTTTAAAAAAAGAGAGAAAGGCTCCTTCTGTAAATGATTTATTTTCTGGAGGTGTCATGGCAGCTGCAAACACTTCTGAAATCCGGAAGCTTTTAGACCTGGGCCGTATTGTTCAAATCGGGTCTCACTGAGGCAAGACGGGACTTATCTGGAGTGGAGGGAGGGCTTGTCTGTGAGCAGTAATGCTGAAGGCACAAAATAGCAACACCCCCTTCAGGCACTGTGTCTAGGCACTGTCAAGCTTCATCAAGTCCATCACAAGAACTCTCTGATGTAGGTGCTACTTTTACTATTTTTTAGCAAAGAAGAATTTTATTTTTACAAATAAGATATACATACATATATTTTAAACTTTATTTTATATTGGGCTATAGCCGATTAACAATGTTGTGATAGTTTCAGATGGACAGCAAAGGGACTCAGCCATGCATATACATGTATCCATTCTCCCCTAGGAGAAGGCGGGAGGAGAATGGGGCGACAGAGGATGAGATGGTTGGATGGCATCATCGACTCGATGGACATGAGTTTGAACAAGCTCCGGGAGTTGGTGATGGGCAGGGAAGCCTGGCGTGCAAAGAGTCAGACACAACTGAGCGACTGAACTGAACTGACCTGATTCTCTGCTAAACTCTCCTCCCATCCAGGCTGCCACATAACATTGAGCAGAGTTCCCTGTGCTACACAGTCAGTCCTTGTTGGTTATTCATTTTAAATACAGAAGTGTGTGTTCGTGTCCATCCCAAATCCCCTGAATATCCCTTCCCTCCATCCTTCCCCCTGGCTAACCAGAAGTTTGTTCTTTAAGTCTGTGAGTCTCTTTCGGTTTTGTGAGTAAGTTCGTTGATATCATTTCTTTTTAGATTCCATGTATAAGGGAGGTCATCTTTACAAATAGAAAAATCCTTCTTACAAATCAGGGAACTGAGGCCCAGGGAGAAAACAGCGCTTGCTTGGTCACACTGCTCCTAAGTGGTGGGACAACCTGCAGGTGAAAAGGGGAGAAGGGGAGAGGGCTGCCCCGGGTGGTCCACGCCTCGAGTTCAAATTCCGCCTCTGCTGCTTCCCGGCAGGCTGAGCCCCCACACTTCACGGCTGGAAGCCCTGCTGCAGGAGACCGGCTCCCCGGGGCTCTGTGCTGTATGCTGATGGGGGGCAGCTGCAAGGTTGTCTGTGGGCCGAGACCCCAGGTCCGGGTCTGTGGCTCTCCTCCCAAGCCCCTGGGGCTGCCCTGTCTCCTAAACCAGGACATCCAGCTCTCTAGGAGCTGCCCTGGAGACGCGCCCTGCAACAGGCTTGGAACCAAGAGCACGTGTTTCTAGCTGAGAGGCTCCCTGGGGCCCCTGGAGCAGCTGGTCCGGCCGGGAAAGGGGATGTCAGCGCCTCTGGCTCCAGGATGTGTGCCCACCCGTTGCACAGATGGAAACACTGAGTCTAGGGGAGAGAGGAGCTCGTCAGATTGATGTTAGTGGTGGCAAAAGCTTGCATGACCAACCCAGGATTCTATTTATTCGTTTACTACTCTAGATATTTCTTTATTTTAAATAATTTTATTTTATGTCTTTATTTATTGGCATGTGGGATCTTAGTTCCCTGACCAGGGATAGAACCTGTGCCTGTTGCATAGGAAGCGTGGAATTTTAACCACTGGACTTCCAAAGAAGTCCCTCTTCTAGATTAGAAATATCACCTAGACATATTTATCTAAAGATATCACCACCAACCACCATTCGTTGAGTCTTGGCCCTCTGACAGGCACCTTCTATCCAAACCCAGGCAATGAGGCAGGCATACCACCTCATTTCAGCGAGGAGGAAACCCAAGGTCTGGGGAAATGATAACTACCTGCACCTTGAGATTTTTATCCCGAGCTTGTGCAGATGTGCTGGGGGCTTCCGAAAGCGGAGGCCCTTGTTTCCTCTTGTCCCCACACCCGGCTTATCCCTGAGGCCCACGCGGGCCCCACTGGAGTCCTGAGCCCCGGGTGGCTTTCTTTCCTACGAGGAGATCGGGGACCACTTCACTCAGCAGTGGCAGAGGTGGAAGCAGCTCAGTGGCCCTCCCCCCAGGTTTGGAGAAGTGGGCTGAAACTCCCCCTTACCCACGGCTGTACTTGGTATCACCCTAGCACAGGGTGCTCGGGGGTCACGGTGCAGAGTGGTCTGGACCAGTGTCAAGGGTGCGGTGGAGCCATGCTATCTGGGGGGCCCCAGGAGTTGTGGGCATTCACCTCCCTTTTCCTTTGACTCGTCCAAGGTTGGGTGCTGGAAGCTTGTAGAAATGAAGTATTGGGGAGTGTGGTCTGTATTTTGGACAGGAAGTGCCGGCCCTGAGGCGGGGGCTAGAGTAGCCCAGGCCACGGTCACTTGGACGTGATGGGGTGATGTTCAGGTACATTAGACAGGGTAGTAAAGGCAGGGAAGCCCACCCCTGGGAGCCTGACAGCCTGTGGTGGTATCCTGACTCTGCCTCTTGCTAGCTAGGCAATGGAGCCTCAGTCTTCCCACCTGCAAAATGGGAGTGTCGCTGTTAAGATGCTTTTAGGAGGTCTGTGCAAAGTGGTACCTAGAGGTGCTCAGCTGTTACATGCCGGCTCCTTGTGCCTGCTCCAGCCAGGCCCTGGATCCAGAGGGTCCCCAGGGATGGCCTCTCAAGAGATCAATGTCACCCCATCTCAAGCCCCCTTGACGCTGAGGACTTATTTCTCTCTCACCTGTTTTAAGAAGTGAAATGCAGTAGGGCAGTGTGCTCTGCTTTCCATGTTATGAAAAATAAAGAGAAAAAAATAACCACGACCATGGCTGGTTTCAACACATAGCAACCTTTGTTTTTGATTTTTAAACACGAAATCAACATTAATTACAGCCAGATCCCCTTTGCCCTCTTTCAGAACCCAGCCCGTCACCTTTCCCCAGAGGGGATGCCCTTTTAAAGGCCACTCGCCTCTCCTGAGCGTCCCCGTGTGCATGTCCCCAGGTTTATCTTGGATCACTTGCGCGCGTCTCACATACACGGCACAGTTTTGTGCACACCCTCCACCGCTTGCTTTTTCCAGTCCACATCATGTTTGGGGGAGGGGGCTGTGTGGAGTCTTCCTGGCTCTGCGCCAGCTTTCCCTAGTTACAGCGAGCAGTCCGCGGGCTTCCCGTCGTGTAGGCTTCTCCTGTTTGGGAGACAGGCTCTGCGGGCGCACAGGCTCAGCGGTTGTGCGTGGGCTTAGTCGCCCCATGAAATGTGGAATTCTTCCTAATCCACGCCCCCTGCGTTGCCAGGTGGACTCTTAACCACTGTTAAGACCAGGGATGTTCCACACCATTTTTTTAAATCGAGATGCAATTCACATAACATAAAATCAACCACTTTAAAATGCATACTTGAGTGACTTTATCACACGCGCAGAGCTGGGCAGTCGCCACCTTTGTCTCCCAACACACCAGTGAGCCAGTCACAGGTTCTCTGGGCACCTTTCTGTGTTGACAGCCTAGGTGGGAAGGGGTGTGGCTTTGATATTTTGGCTCCATCTCCCTGGCTCCTAGTGAAGATGCATATTCTCCTGGTGCTGCTATGGCAAATACCACAGTTAGGGGCCCCAAACTGTGCGCTTTTGTCCTGCCGTAGTTCTGGAGGTGGCAGTCTGGCTCCGGTCTCACTGGTCTGAGATGAAGGTGTCGGCAGGGCTGTGCTCCTTCCGAAGGCTCTGTGGGAGACTCTGTCTTCGGTTTTGCGTTTTCCAGCTTCTAGAGCTGTCTGCACTCCTTGGCTCAGGGCCCCTTCCTTCCTTTTCAAAGTCAGCCGTCTGGCGTCTTCCAGTCCCTCTCTCCTCGGACCCTCTTGTGGGGACCTTGAGATGACTTTGGCTCCAGTGAGAAAATTTCCAGGATCATCTCCCCAACCTCCAGGTCCTTCACTTCATCACATGTGCAGAGTCTGTGTTGTCATGGAAGGGGACCAATCCACGGGGTCTAGGGCTTAGGACGTGGGCATCCCTGGGAGCATTATTCTGCCCATCACGGAGGTGAGTGGTGGGCAGAATAACGTGGTCTCTGCCCCATTATTGTAAGTGGTCTGCCACATGTGGTCGCTGGCTTCTTCCTTCCGCCTCGGGCAGCCTCCAGTCGCCTCTCTCTGTCCGGCTGTCTACTGCACGTGGAAGTTCCTTGTTCTCTTGGCTGTATGGGCTACAAATAGGTTCAGTGCCTGCTTTGTCCTTTTTTTTAATAAACAGCCAGGGTGCCAGCAGGAAACAACGCACACCCCCAAACCAGAGGACTGTTTCGTGAGGTGCAGAGAAACCGCCAGGGAACAGTGGGGTGCCCCAGGCTGTCAGCACCAGGAACCGTTGCCACCCTGAGGCTTCAAGGGGCAAAGAGAGGCAGAGGCCTCCCAAGACAACCGTGCTGTCTCCCAGCCTCAGCCTCTGCAGGGAGTTCACTGCGGGAGGTCTGGAGGGGGAGGCATGAACACCAAGACAAGGGTCAGCTTAGTTCACGACATCTTCGGTTACAGAGAGTATTTTTTAATTTTTCCATAAAGCAACATTTCCTTTATTCTTTCTTTATCTTTTTTTAAAATAGGAGAATCTTCTCTATCCTTAGAGCATAAGTGAAGTGAAGTGAAGTTGCTCAGTCGTGTCTGACTCTTTGCGATTCCACGGACTGTAGCCTACCAGGCCTCTCCATCCATGGAATTTTCCAGGCAAGAGTACTGGAGTGGGTTGCCATATATTCTTTAAAAAAAAATGGCAGGTGGCTTAGTGGTAAGGAGTCCACCTGCCAATGCAGGGGACACAGCATTGATTCCTGGGTTGGCAAAATCCCCTGGAGGAGGAAATGGCAACTCACTCCAGTATTCTTGTCTGAATAATCCCTTGGACAGAGCCCGACAGGCTACAGTTCATCGGGTGGCCAAAGAGCCGGACACGACTTAGGGACTAAACGACAACAATAATACATTATATGCATATTTTAAAATTGCGGTAAAGTATACATAACATAAAATTGACCATTTTAAACCATTTTCCTGTGTGTAATTCAGTGACATTAAACACAATCCCCGTGATGAGCAACCATCCCCACCATCCGTCCCCAGAATGCTTTTCATCTTGCACAACTGAAACGCTGTACCTGTTAAAACGCTATTTCCATTGATCCCGCCACTGAGCCCCGGGCACCCACCGTTCTACTTCCTGTCTCTATAAATTTGATTCCTCTAGGGGCATCATATGAGTGAAATAAAATATCTGTCCTTTTGTAACTGGCTTTATTTCACTCAGAATAATGACCTCAAGTTTCATCCAGTCTGTGGCCTGTGTCCATAGGAAGGAAGGAAGAATGTCCTTCCTTCTTGAAGTGAAGTGAAGTGAAAATCACTTTGTCGTGTCTGATTCTTTGTGACCCGATAGACGGTCCATGGAATTCTCTAGGCCAGAATACTGGAGTGGTTAGCCGTTCCCTTCTCCAGGGGATCTTCCTGACCCAGGAATCGAACCCAGGTCTCCTGCATTGCAGGCAGATTCTTTACCAGCTGAGCCACAAGGGAAGCCCAAGAACACTAGAGTGGGTAGCCTGTCCCTTCTCCAGGGTATCTTCCCCACCCAGGAATCGAACCGGGATCTCCCACATTGCAGGTGGATTCTTTACCAACTGAGCTACCAGGGAAGCCCTTCCTTCTTAAGGCTGAGTAATATTCCATTTCAGTAGAGACTGCATTTTGTTTATCCGTTCCTCCATCCATGCACGTGCACGTTAAGTCACTTCAGTCATGTCCAAGTCTTTGCGACCCCATGGACTGCAGCCTTCCAGGCTCCAATGTCTATGGGCTTCTCCAGGCAAGAATACTGGAGTGGCTTGCCATGCCCCACTCCAGGGCGTCTTCTCGACTCAGGGACTGAACCCGCATCTCTCATGTCTAACCTTCGTGGGCATCTTCTTGACTCAGGGATTGAACCACATCTCTTGTCTAACCTGCGTGGGCAGGCAGGTTCTTCGCCACTTGCACCGCCCGGGAAGCCCATCCATGGACACTTGGGTTGTTTCTGTGTTTTGGCTACTGTGAATAATGCTGGTTTGAACATGAGTGTACAAGTATCTCTTAGAAGAGTCTGCTTTCCATTCTTTTGAGTGTGTACCCAGCAGTGTAATTGCTGGATCAAATGGTAATTTTGCATTTAACTTTCTGAGGACGTCCCGTAGTGGCTGAAACCATTTTACATTCTCACCGGCAGAGCACAAGGATTCCAGTTTCTGCACACCCCTCACCAACACTTGATACTTTTCTTCTTTTTAAAAAATAGTAGCCATGCTAACGGGGGTGAGGAGGCATCTCATTATGGCAGAGACATATTCTTCCCAAAGTTGTACCTCGTTGCTTTCCGTGCTGAGCGTTAGCCCACGGGCAACTTATTTTTGTGTAGGTGCAGAACAGGGACAGGCTCCCCAGGTGGCTCAGCCATAAAGAACTCGCCTGCTGATGCAGGAGACACAGGAGATGCGGGTTCGATCCCTGAGTGGGGAAGATCCCCCGGAGGAGGCCATGGCAAGCCACTCCAGTGTTCTTGCCTGGAGAATCCCATGGACAATCCTGAGGACCCACTGACTGCAGACACCCCTGCAGTGTATGCCATGGCCCCCCAGAACACCAGCCTCTCTCTAAGTTCTGGGGTCTGTTGGTCTCTCCCGGGGTGTCGTCTTACTTTTTTTGTGATCACATTATAAGCTGCTCTATTCCATTCCCGTGGTTGTGCCAGGATGCTTTTCCAAAGACAGCTATCCCAAGCCCTGGGCCTGGATGGAGGCTTGTCCCCCAGCCCCTCTACCCACCATGTGACACTTCCCTGTCCCTCCCCAGGGCCTCAGGGTAAAACATCAGCACCACAAAGGGCCTTCCAGCCTCGCTTTCATCCCTGCCTGCACCTTCCTGGCTTCGTGGACTTTGCTGCCTTTGCCCAAACCTGCCAGATTGTCCTCGCTGCCAAGGCTCTGCACATGTCATTTTTTTCCATCCCCGAGCTACCACCTGAGTTCCCAGTCCTTCATGATACACCTCCTCCAGGCAGCCCTCCTTGATGTCCCACCTAGGGCTTCCCGCCTCCCAGGCTTTCAGCGCTGGTTGTTGGTCTCTGTTTCTCCCACTTACCTGATTGCTTTGTGAGGGTGGGGCTAGGCCCTCCCTGTGCCCCGTACAGGCCTCGTACAGGGGGACTCACTGAGGGTCTGGAGAGGGGAGGTGCGCGGTCACCCTTGCACACACTCTCTCACACAGCTGCCCTGTGTTTCTGGCTGAGCGAGGGGCTGTGCGGTTTCCTGGCCTTTGCATGGGTTCCTCCCCTGCCCTGACACCGCACCCCTCCACCGCCCCCGGCTCTGCCTCAGCCCGAGGCCTCCCTGAGCCAGCAGGGTCCTAGCACAACGTGATGGCGAGTGTCCCCCTGCCATCTTCACAGCGCCCGGCCTGGGATGAGCAAGCAGCCCGTAGGGCCGGTCCCCAGAGAGGTGGCCAAGTGCAGGGGGATCAAAAGTATGTGTCCCCAGGACGTTACCTAACCTCTCCTCCTGGAGAACCGAGCGCAACTATAACTCGGTCCACTGTCTTATACCCCGAACAGCCAACCCCCCTCCCGGGACCCACGGCTTGTGTGTCTGAGTGTGGGCATGTGGCTTGTGTGTGTCTGCGTGTGCCAATGAGAGGAGCGTGTGCAGGTCTGGGCCAGGGTGCAATGAGGAGGCTGGCCCGCAGGGTCTCAGAGCCCTTGACTCTGGCCGTTGGAATCCCCTTCCTGGGCGCAGGTCCTCGGCAGGATCCCCTTGTTCAAAGGTCCCCACACTGGACTCAGTGCTCTGTGGTCACTGTCTTGAAGTTCTTTTTATTTTTTTTTTTAAATTGAAGTGTAGATGACTTATGACTTACAATGCTGTGTTAGTTTCAGGTATATAGCAAAGTGATTCAGTGACTCGTATACATGAATGAATATATATATATGCATTTCAGACTCTTTCCATTATAGTATATTACAAGATATTGAGTGTAGTTACCTGATTTTTACAGTAGGTCCTTATTGTTTACCAATTCTGTACATAGTAGTATGTATCTGTTAATCCCAAGCTCTTAATTTATCCCTCTTCCTTCCCCTTTGGTAACCATAAGTTTGTTTTCTATGTCATTTCTGTTTTGTAAATAAGTGATACCCACAATGAAGTATCACCTCACACCAGTCAGATGGCCATCATCAAAATGTTTACAAATAATAAATGCTGGAGAAGGTGTGGAGAAAAGGGAACCCTCCGACAGTATTGGTGGGGATGTAAATTGGTACAGCCACTGTGGAGAACAGTTCGGTGATTCCTCGAAAAACTAAACATAGAACTATCATACAGTCTAGCAATTCCACTCCTGTGCACCTATCTGGGAAAATATCATAATTCAAAAAGATGCATGCACCCCAGTGTTCATTGCAGCACTATTTACAATGGCCAAAACATGGAAGCAACCCAAATATCCATTGACAAAGTGGATAAAAATGATGTGATGTGTATACAGACATATACACATATATACAAAATGGAATATTACTCGGCCTTTAAAAAGAATGAGATCATGTCACTTACAGCAGCCTGGATGGACCTAGAGATGGTCATACGAACTGCAGTAAGTCAGGCAAAGACGAATATCATATGACGTCACTTACAAATGAAATCTAGGAAAAGATACACACTGAAATTCTTGGGCATTTGGTCTTTGCATTGTGTCTTTTTCTTAATGTGTACCTATTTTATTGAAGTATGGTTGACTTACAGTGTTTCAGTGCACAGGAAGGTGATTCAGTTATATGGATACACATAGATTGTTTTTGAAATTATTTTCCATTATAGATTATTTAGGATACTGACTCAGTGAAACTGGAAGGGACTGGGGAGCATGCGTGAGCAGAGGAAATGGGGATCGTGCCGCCCTGCTCCTGGCCGCCAAGTTCCCACCAGGCATTCGTGATGCAGGGGGCAGAGGATCGCAGGGGTCCGCAGCTCCCGGGGGCGGAGTCGCACTCAGAGCAAGGAGGATGCTGGTACCTGTGTTTGGAAGCTGTTCACTTGCCCTGAAAACCATGGCCTGGAGGGTGGTGGGCGATCAGGTGCCTACAGCTCCATTCCCTGCCACCCTGCCTTCCTCAGCAGCAGCCTGTCCTTCAAACATGGGGCACGAAGTGCAATGCAAACAGCTGAGTCAGTTTTGCGCAGTATTTCCACCGAGCGGGCGAGGATGAAACATAGGTGCAGGTCTGACCTACGAAATACGAATTGTGTCATTTTAGTGACTATGTGTTGTGGATTAAATGTTCTCATGAAAGTGAAAGAGGCCTTCCTAGGTGGCTCAGGTGGTAAAGAATCTGCCCCAAAAGCAAGAGACCCAGGTTCGATCCCTAGGTTAGGAAGATCCCTTGGAGGAGGAAATGGCAACTCACTCCAGGATTCTTGCCTAGGAAATCCTATGAACAGAGAAGCCTGGTGGGCTACAGTCCCTGGGGTCCCAAAGAGTTGGAGATGACTCAGCCACCAACACACATTTGAAAGTGAAAGAGGGCTTCCCTGGTGGCTCAGATGGTAAAGAATCTGCCTGCAAAGAAGGAGACCCGGGTTTGACCCCTGGATTGGGATGACCCCCTGGAGAAGGGTACGTCAGTGCTTCTGTGTTACGAAGTAAATGCTCTTATGGGTACATGTGTGCTAGGTCACTGCGGTTGTGTTCGACTCTTTTGTGACCTTATAGACCGTAGCCCGCCAGGCTTCTCTGTCCGTGGGATTCTCCAGGCAAAAATACTGGAGTGGGTTGCCATGCTCTCCTCCAGGGGATCTTCCCAACCGAGGGATCAAACCTGTGTCTCTTATGTCTCCTGCATTGGCAGGTGGGTTCTCTACCACCTGTGAAACCCCAAGTGCTCTGATACTTGCATTTAAAACTGGAAAAATGAATGGTAAACATGCTTAAAATTTGAAAAGGTCAACTTTATCAGTCAACTTGACAGGGCTGTGGGGTGTCCAGTCATTTGGCCAAACATGATTCCAGAGTCTGTGCGGTGGATGAGGCTAACAATGGAATCTGAATGGACTAAGAAAAGCAGATTGCTCTCCCAATGTGGGCGAGCCTTGTCGGATCAGCTGGGGGCCTGACCAGGACGTAAGGGATGGAGGGAGGGAGAATCCACTCGTTCTGCCTGACTGTCTTGGGGCTGGAACATCCATCTTCTGCCTTCAGAATACTCACACTCACACCAGGACTTACTCCATCAGCTCTCCTGGGTCTTGAGCCTTCGGATTTGGACTAGAACTTAACACATGACTGGCTCTCCTGGTCTCTGGCTTGCCCGTGGTAAATTGTGGACTTCTCAGCCTCCATGATCACATAAGCCAGTTCCTTAGAGTTAAATCTCTCTCCCTCTCTCCCCTTGGCTTTATTTCTCTGGAGAACCCGGATAACACACAATTCAAAACGCTAATTTTTCTTTACTGATAATGACATTAAGTAACAAATAAACAGCACAAGCTGAGGTGCCAGCAGAAGAAAGGAAACAGCCTGTTATTTTGCACCTTAACTCCGGGAGACAGTGAAGGACAGGGAAGCAGAGAGTCGGACACGACTGAGTGACGAACAACAGCTGGCACGAAGCTTCCTGCATTTTGAACAAAGGGTTCTGCATTTTCCTTTTGCTCCGGGCCCCGCAGATGACCCAGCTGGCAAAACTGCTGGTCCTTTCTTCCTTGGCTGCAGGTCGCCAGGTACGTGGGGAATCTGGGAGCTTCTGTCTGGTCACAGAGGCCCAGCGGGCTGTGGAAGGTGGAACTCCAGGTCTCAGAGACCGCGGTCTCACGTTGAGCTCTGAGTCTGCCCCTGACTGGCCCGGAGAGACTGCATTGTTGTCAGCATCATTATCACCACCTCCCTCCCCCAGGACTGTCAAGTTAATTTTTTAAAGAAATAGTATTGCTATCACTATTTTTAAAGATTCATTCACTCATTTTACTTTGGGCTGCACTGGGTCTTTCCGGCCGCACGCAGGCTTTCTCTAGCTGTGGTGAGCGAGGGCTGCCCTTCATTGTGGTGTGGGGGCTTCTCACTGCAGGCGGTTCTCTGGTTGTGGAACAAGGGCCCTAGGGTGCTTGGGCTTCAGTAGTTGCAGCCCACAGGCTTCAGTCCTTGTGGCACACGGGCTTAGCAGCTCCACGGCATGTGGGATCTTCCCAGACCAGGGATTGAACCCGTGTCCTCTGCAGTGGCAGGCGGACCAACAGGGAAGTCCTAAAAATGATGATTTGGCTGCATCGTGCCACATACAGGATCTTAGAACCCACGCCCTCTGCATCGCGGCCATGAAATTTTAACCAGTGGACCACGGAGAAAGTCCCAGGACCATCAAATTTAGAAAAACAAACAACCCAGGATGTCCAGTTAAATTTGAACTTCAGATAAACAATGAATAATATTTTTTAGTATAAGTATATCCATGCATTATTTGGTACATACTTTTACTAAAACATTATTTGTTGTTTGCCTGAAATTCAAATTAACTGATGTCCTTTATTCAGCAACCCCATTCCCTTTCTCCCTTTCAAATGTTTGTTTTCTCAGCACCACCCCACACCAAACCCTCCCAGCGTCCCCACCTCCCACCCCTGAGTCTGGTCCAGGACTCCCCATCTCCACCCAGAACCCCTCTCTGCCCTGATCTCTGGGTTCCTCCTTGCTACAGCCACTGTTTTTGCTGTTTTAAACCCTATTTTTCTGTCATAAGAGCAATACATGTTCACTACAGAAAAATCACAGGCTCCAGACAAGCACCAAGAAGAAAGTAAGAAAACACTCATAATCTCGCCCACACAGAGACAGCTACTGTGAATTCCTCGGGGGAGATTTTTCCAGAGCTGCATGCGTGTGTTTCTCTGCAGATATTAAAAAAAAAAAAAAGAGCCCAATTCAGACCCACTGTCCTACAAGAGCATCGTGTTCCTGTCGCTGCAGAGGGAAGAAACGGTCTGTGTGGGGAGGGTCAAGGTCCTGGATCATTTAGCCACCGAGAGAGACTCTGTGTAGCCTGACGTTAGACCCCAGGGTCAGGGAGGCCGGTGGTGAAAGCTGCTTTCCAGTCCACAGCCCTGTCTCTCACGTCTAGGGCCGCTATCACCAAGCACCGAAGACTGAAGGCTTTAAATGGCAGGAATCTCTGCTCCTGACGGTTCTGAAGGCTGTCAGTCTGAGACGAAGGTTCTCAGCTGAGCTGGTTTCTCCTGAGGCCTCTCTTCTCGGCTTTATGATGGACATCTTCTTTCTCCATCCTCACGTGGTCGTCCCTCTGGGCGTGTCTGTGTCCTGACTTCCTCTTCTCATAAGGACACCAGTCAGATCGGAAGAGGGCCCACCCCAATGACCCCATGCTAACTTGAGTCAGTGTAAGTCGCTCAGCCATGTCTGACTCTTTGCAGCCCCATGGCCTGTAGCCCGCCAGGCTCCTCTGTCCATGGGATTCTCCAGGCAAGAATACCGGAGCAGGTTGCCATTTTCTTCTCCAGGGGATCTCCCCGACCCAGGGATTAAACCCGGGTCTCCTATGTTGCAGGTGGATTCTTTACTGTTTGAGCCACCAGGGAAGCCCATACTCACTTATAACCTCTTTAAAGATCCTGTCTTTAAATACAGTCACATTCTGAGGGACTAGGGCCAGGACTTGAGCATATGACTTTCGGCGGTCGACACAATTCAGCCCATAACGCACCGGGCCAACCTGCTTCACCCATGCCAAGTCTCAATGTCTCCATCACTGAAATGGGGCTAATGACTGAACAACTCCTGAGCCCGTGCTCTAGAGCCTGGGAGCCGTAACTACGGGAGCCTGAGCACCCTAGAGCGCGTGCTCTGCAACGAGAGAGCCCGCCACAGCAGCCCCTGCAACTAGCGGGGAGCCCTGCTCTCTGCAACTAGAGAAAAGCCACAGGGCAACGAAGACCCCGCATCGCCCAATAAATAAATATTCTTTTTTAAAGAGGGAGATGAGGATGACCAGAGCAAATAATTCTGATGAAGCCCTTAGCCCAGTGCCTGGCCCCTAGATCAAACACACAGATGTCACTTCTCCCTGTGGTACGTGTGGGTAGTCCCACCTCTGGGAAGGTCACTTCTCTGCAGATGGATGCCTGGGTAATATAAACAGGAAGCCATGGACCTGTTGGTACTTACCTAGCCCTTTGCCCAACAGTTTATTTCTGTCTGGTAAATACCAAGAGGTATTGTGTTCTGAACACAATTTGCACTTTTTAGGCCTGCTTGGCTCTGCACTGGCAGTACCCTCCACCAAGGATGTCCTTCCTTCCTTGTCTTCCTGGAGGAGGCATTTGTGTCTTCAAGGGAGTAAATAAGACCCTCTAGAACTCTTATCATGCCCCCCCTCCACTGCTTAGGGCTAAACGGTGAGCTAAGCTGACATGGGCCTTGAAAGTACTAATGATGAGGAGGCTGGTGATGGTTAGATGACTGTCTCCTTCCCCTCCTCCCCACTCCTCTGAGCATTCCTTGAAGGCAGAGATGAGTTCCTTCTGGGGGCGGGAAGGGGGGCACTCAGACATCCGGACGGTGCCTGGCACCAGTTACTCTGCAGGCAGAGACCTGCTCAGACTAGACGGATGGCCAGGCCGAGGATGCCAGGATAGGAAATGGCATGGAAACTGTGGGGGCGGGTGGGGTGATCACCGAACACGCCGCAGCGTGATCTCGATGACAGCGCCGTGGAGACTAGAGCTGAGGACGTGCTCGGGTAGGGCCGTCAGCAGGTGAAGTGGAGACTGGAAGGAGGCACACGAAACAGTCCACAGGGGCGCTCCCGAGGAGGAGGGCCTGGGGCGCTTGGGGGTGGCTGTCGAACCTTTCCAAACATTCTGGATCCCTCAGGAGAGCCGCACTTCACACCAGCCACAGTGCACGTGCCTGTCCGTACGTGCGTGCACACGCGCACACGCACAAAGGTTTCAGGAAGCCACAGTTAACTTAGATGACGTGAACGCTGGCATTTACATTGCATGTCTTCCATTTCGGTTCTTCAGGATGCCTGACTTGATCTGGTAAGTTGATTTCAGGAGCTGCTGCTGGGATCTGAAATGCAGTGTGAGACCGCTTGCTCTAAGCAAGCCTGACACTTTGTGCTCTGTGTCCCCCCCGTATTTAAAATTTAATATTGAAAATGCATTTATGTCTTATCTTCATAGTTTCCAGTTCAAAATAAGGAAGAGAGAGAGAGCACTGGGAAAATACAAAACAATAAAATCAAATAGGTTTTTGGGAAGGCAGTTTAGCAAAATGTGGCAAAACAGACACAGACGTGCGTGTGTCTAGCAATTTCACTCTAAGAAATGTGCTCATGGGGCAGAGGGGTGTAGAGCCCTGAGCACCTCATGAAGAATGTTTATAAAATGAAACAACATCCCTGACACCTGGGGCACCCATGGAGCCATCCTTGGCCTGAGGTCACCCAATACGCATTTACTGACGTGGAAAGGGGCAGGGATCGTGGAGAGAGAGGTGCCAGGGAGTCAAAAGTTAATGCCAGCCTATAGAAGGATAATCCTTCGCTGGCTTTACAAGGGTGGGTGAATGGGAGAGGCAAGTGAGAAAGTGCACACACGGAGAGGTTACCTAGGGTTGGCTGTCTCAGGACTTCTCTGTTTTTGGCAATGAGCGTGCGTTCTTTTTGTAAGGGGAGATTTTAAAGGAAATGGGAGAAAATAAAGGAACCAGAAAAGGAGGGAAAGGGAAGAGCGAGAAAGAAACGGAAAGATGAGGGGGAGGAAGGGAGACAAGGAGGCCAGAGAAGAGAAAGGAGGAAGGGGTGGATGCTGGGGCGCCCAGGAGAGGCGAGCGCGCCAGGCCGCGCGGGCCGAGGCAGGAGCCGCAGGTCCCAGCGCCGCGCGCTAGGGGTTTTGGTGCCAGAAGCCGGAGGAGGCTCGGAGGGGAGCGCGCAGCGCCTCCAACTAGACCCCCAGGTGGAGGACTGGGACCGGCAGCGACCCCGGCCCCCAGGGGTGGCCTTGCGGCTGCTCCGCACCGTCCGGGGTCTCCCTGAGCTTCCTCCCGGCTGTGCGCGCCGGAGTTCACCCGGCAACCCCGCCGCTGGCTCAGTATTCATCTTGGGAGTTTCGGGGTGAGACGAAGAGCGCGGGAGGAGGGGGATGGGAGGAGATGCAGAAACACCATCTGTGCCAATTTTTTCTTGTTTCTTAAAAGTAGCTTTTTCAATGTAAATACTTTTAAAGCAAAAAAAAAAAAAAAAAAATCCCAGCTCAAGGCGTCAGTTTCAGAAAGTTTCACGGAGGAGCGGCGTGGGGGCTGGGCGCGGGACTGGAGGCGTTGTAGGTGGAGCTGGGGCTCCGTCCTGCCGCCAGCCTGCTTGGACCCTCGGTCCCGCAGACCACCCCGCCCCCCGCCCCGACCTTCCCCGGCTCCCCCTTCACGTGCGCGCGCACTTTGACCCAGGCGCTCACAGAAACCGCCCCCCGCCCATCCCCGCCTCCCCATCCCGGGCTCGGGACTGTCCTGGGTCACCGGGATGAGGAAGTGCGGCGGCTCGGCTCCCCCGATTCCTGGTCCCCGGGCTCCCGCCTCAGCTCTCCTTTCTCTGTTTCTCCCACCCCCCACCCACTGTTCTGCTCAAGGCGTCACCGGCATTGGGAGGTGGAGACCAGCTAACCTCGCGCTCCCGGCATCGTCCTCACCTAGCGAGCAACACGCGAGCGGGGGGTGCGTGGGTGGCTGGGGGCAGGGACTGCGAGGGGGCGCCTGGCCCGGAATGAGGGGGGCGGGGGGCCTCTGTGCCAAACGCCAAGACCCCCGCCTCTCCCAGCCTGGGTGCCGGCCACCGCCATCCCTCTTTCGTCTCTCTCGGCTCGGCCACCTCGCTCTCCTCCGCTTCCCAGCCCTGAGCGCCTTGGGGGGGGGGGGGGGTGGTGGTGATGAGGTTTGGCTCGAACTTGGGGAAGCGGAGGAGGGGGTGTTCTGGGCGGGGGGGCGGCCTCCAGCCACCTCCGCCCCGCGGTAGGAGCTGCTGCTGGAGTGATGGCGCTGCAGGCCGCCTCTCCTTCCCCGGTCTCCCCGCCCTCCCCCACCTTGCGCTTTTCCATGGCGCCTCCTGGGGGGACCCCCACAGCAGACCGGCGGGGATCGGAGGGGTGGGGGAGACGATTTTGCGGGTTTGAGGAGCGCGCGAGGGAGCAAGGAGGTGCTGGAAGTGGCTTAGGGAGGAGCCAGGTGTGCTGAAGCGCCCGTGGTGGGCATGAGACCAGCCCAACCTGGTCCAAAGCCCCCGGGCCCTGCCTCGCTCCGTATCCCCCGCCTCCACACCGACGGTCGCCGGGAGAAGTTAGATGGGCGGCTGCAGGGTCAGCTGTCATAGCTTGCGTGCGTGCGCGCGCGCGCGGGCGCGCGCGGCAGCAAGTGCGGGCCTCGCCGCCTCTCCCGCCTCCCTGGGGACCCCGCCGGGCTCCACATCTCCGCTCTTCTCACCACCTCGGGTCCCCCACCCCAGGCCTGTGCTCATCCCGGGCGTCGGCACAGACCCTCTTTCCTTCTTCATTCCCCTCCAGCACCCCCGCTGGCGGAGGTTCTTTCTCTCCACCCTTCCCCCTAGGGTCACTATGGGGACGCGAGGGAGAGATTTGTGTTTAATTCTTGCCGCTATTCAGAGGGAAGAAAAAAATAAAGGGACCAAAGGCAACCCGAAAGCAATTTACTTCAAGCCTTTATTATTGTAGTGTAAAAGAAGTTTATATACAGGGAACGTTTCCAGCAAAACACTCACTAAATAGACTTCACATCAGGTCCCCCCCCCCACTTCCGGCCCCGCAGTCAGCAGCTCTGTCTGGGAGACCCCTCTTTCGGGGTTCCCAGGCTCGCCCCTCATCTTTATTCTCCGGACTCCGCCACTCGAACCCCGGGTCGCAGGAGCCCCGGCCCCTTCCCTCTGCCCGGGGCGCCGTGAACCCCGCCTCCTAATTGGTCTTTCTTCGTCCCTAAGCAGTCCCTCAACCTCCCTCTCCCACCCCGTTGATGTGGTTTCCTCATGGAAAGCCAGAGCACTTTCCCCTCTTGTCTTAGGTGCTGCTGCGAGCCTCCTGCAAATCAGAACCAGCTCGTGGTCGAGGCCAGTTAGAGACAGCTCGTCATCAGCAGTGGGGCTCGTGAGCACCCAAACTAAGAGGGGGAAATAACCCTGCCCACCCTTCCCCACCCCAAGCATCCTCCCCCAAGGCAGCAACAAGACACAGACACAAAAAGCAGCAGGGTATCCCTTCCCCGCGCGCGCGCGTGCGCGCGCGCGACAGGTGTGGGTGCCAGGCAACTAAGGCGAGCGGCTCGCGCTGCTGGAACCCAGCTGCGCCCAGGGCGCGCGGGCGCAGCCTAAGTCTCTTTGCGCTGGGCCAGCGCGCCTGCTTAAAGGCACGCTGGCTCTTCTCTTCTGGGGAGGGCATGTGAGAGCCGCGGCAGGGGGCCTCTGCGAGCACAAGTCCAGGGGCACACAGGCAAGGGCGGCGCTGCCTCCACCCTCAGAAGGGGATTTAGAACAAGCCAAGCAAGTACAGGCGAGGGACAGTCGAAAGCAGAGTCTCGGGAGGTGGAAGGGAGCCTTCAGGTGGCTTGGCTGAGAGGGCAGACTCAGACGGCGATGCATGGCTCAGCTCAGCTGTGTCACTGGGCCCACTCCAAGCCTGTCTGGGAGTTGTTTGCACGTGGGCTTCGAAGGCTTGAAGGCATGGCCCGCCAAGTTCAGTCACGTGTCCATCGGTTGTTTACACTCGACGGGGCTGCGGGCCGTGCAGCTGCTCATCATAGCGCTCCAGCCAGGTGCGCAGCTCGGAGACCTGGTAGCCGTCGGGGCCGCGGCCGCCCTGGTACATAATGGTGCCACTCTGGATGATGTAGAGGCGCTCGAAGTAGGCGCCGTAGGCCGAGCTGCTGGAGTTGGTCATCGTGTCGAGCACGAGAGCGCATTCCGGGGCCCCTTGCTGCAGTACGCGCGCGGCGCTGACCCGGTCCTCCAGGCTTCGGTGCTGCGGGATGCTGTAGGGAGAGTCTGTGGTGACCCAGCCGTCGGAAGGGTGCGCTTCCTCGATGTAGATGATGAGGAAGTCGACGTCGCGCTGATACTTGGTGACCAGGCGCTGGAAGGCGCTCATGCGCGCCATGAACGGTGGTCAGGTGCAGCTACCGAAGTTGAGCACCAGCGGGCGGTTTCCTCGGGCGTAGTCGAGGATGTGCTGGTTCTGGAAGCCGTCGGGCAGGACCACCTCAGAGTTAGGCGCCGGCCCGCCTTCATGCGCCTGCTTGAAGAAATCCAACTTCTGGCCGTGCCAGACGGCCCTCAGCGACGCCAAGGTGCACAGGCGGTTGTCATCGGACACGCAGACAGGAGGGTCGTCGGGGGGCACCTCTTCGCCGTCGCTGTTGAGCTCCACTTCGATTTCCGGCTGACCCCGGCGTCGACGGCCCAGTAAATGCTTGCGGATGCACAGGAAGTCTAGCAACCAGAGCATGAAGGCCGTGCCCAGGAAGCGCGGGAAGAGCACGAGGCACGAGGCCGTCTGGGCGCAGAGCCTCAGGGAGTGAAGCAGCAGGGAGCGCAGCATGGTGGCGGCGCCCCCCAGAGCCCCCCTACCTTCCCCCACCACCCACCGCGGGGCGGCCTGGCGAGGCATCTGGACTTCGGCTGTGCAGAGAGCTCAATTTATAGCCGAGGCATCAATTGGCGGGAGACTCCACCTCCGGCCGGGACCCGCCCCCTTGCAACTTGAGCCCGAAGGGATCACCCCGCGGCGCGGCCAGGGCCTTAGAAATCGCCGGCCGAGGGCGAGCACCAGCGGCTGGAAGGCGGGGCGGCCCGGCCCGGAGGCCAGAGGGGCGGGGCTGGGCCCCGAAGCCCGCTCGCCCGGACGGGCGATCAAGACCTCGGCGGCGGCGCGGGTCAGACAGCTGGACCAGGGACCCGGGAGTCCGCGGCGGAGGTCCTCCGGCTAGCGCAGGCACCAAGCT
Source organism: Ovis aries (assembly GCF_016772045.2). NCBI lineage: Eukaryota > Metazoa > Chordata > Mammalia > Artiodactyla > Bovidae > Ovis > Ovis aries. The sequence continues at coordinate 64,124,683 of NC_056071.1, read as the reverse complement.
GGCCCCGATCCCGGCGTCCCGGCCCCGGCCCGCGCGCGCCCCTCGCCGCGCACCTGAGCGGAGATCCCCGGCGGACAGCCGCGCCGCGCCGGAGCTCCGGTTCGCTTCCCGCGCGCCGCCGCCAACGCCGCCCCCGCCGCTGCTGCTCGTGCGGGGCCGCTGCCCAGGTGCCGCCGGAGCCTGGGTCGGCGGCCGCCGCTTTGCTGGTCCCGGCTCCCGCCCCGCCGGGGACGCCGGCCCGCAAGGAGGCAACTTTGGGCCCCCGCCGCTTGCCGCGTTCGCCCGCGGGCGCCGCTCGCCTCCCGGAGCCCGCCCGCCTCCCGCGCGCGCTCACACTCGCGCCTCGCACACGGCCGCCCCCCGCACCGCCCCGCCACGCACACCGCGTTCGGCGCCCCCCGCCGTCGCCCGAGGCCGCCGCGCGCCGCGCGGGCCGCGCCCGCCCCGTCCCATAGCGCCCCAGCTCTGCGCCGCAGCTCTCGGGTCAGCGGCCTCCGGGTCCCGGCGGGGAGGTGCGGAGGGCAGGGCTAGCGGGCGGGTTGGCGACCGGCGTCAGAAACGCGGAGGCCCGGGGAAGGCAGCGCCGTCCTTGCGCCCCAGCAGAGCTGGGAGCGCTCTGGGCGCTGGGCGCGGCGGGCGCGGGGCGGCGGGCGCGGGGCGGCGGCGGCCCCGGGCGGCTCTCCCACTAGGGGTAGCTGTTGCCTGAACGCCGGAGCGCTCCCCTCTCGCCGCTCGCCTCGGCCGGCGCAGCCCCGGCCGCTGGGCGCACCCGTCCCGTGCGTCCCCGGACGTCGCTCTCTGCCCCGGGAACGTCGGGACTGGAGCGCCCGCGCTGAGCCACCTTCACCGACCCAGAGCGCTGCGGCTCGACTCACCGCGGAGGCGCTGGGACGCGGGGAAGTGCGTACTCTCAACGGGGAATGTGTGTGGAGGCTTTTAGGGGTGCGGGGTAACTCCCCAACTCCATGGGGGCCCTGGTCGGCTCTGCCGCCGCGTCCGAGATCCTCTGATGACTCGCTGCGCGCGGCGCGGGGCCGGCGACTTGGGGCGGCGGGGCGCGGAGTACCTTGACCTGGGGGGTCCCCGAAGCTGGGAGCCAGGTCGCCTCGTCTCGGGCCTCCTTGACCCCCGGGGCGAGGCCTGAACCGGGTCGGGAGCGATCTTGACGCCGGGGGAGTCCAGCCCGCCTGGGACGCTCTCGCGGTCGCGGGGACTCGTCTGGGGCGGCGGTGGCTGAGCCCGAGTCCGGCGCCGCCACCGCCGGCGTCCCGTGCGCTCGCTACCCGCCCGGGGACCGGCCGCCTAACTTCTTCCCGGGACGGACACAGCGCTCGCATCCTGGGCAGAGGTGGAAGCTCGCTGATCCGGATCCGGCGAGGGCACCGCTCTCGGCGGCGGCGGCGGCGGCGGCGAGGGAACAAGTCTCTGGGAGTCAACCTAGGGCACCGAGCCCCAACCCAGGACCCGGCGGGCCCCAGCGGGCGCGGAGAGAGATGCGCGTCTCGGGCAGAGGTCCTCTTCTCCGGTTTTCGCGACCCTGGCGGGACCCTCTGCCCTGCAAACTCCCACCTGGGACCGCGGCTCCGGCAGGTCGAGACCCGGAGTGGAAGGCAGGCCAGGGCCCTGAAGGTAGACCTTTTTCTCTTTCTCCCAGCCAGGCGATGCCGCCGGGGGCGGCCGCGTTGGGTGCTGCAGAGCCCGGGAACTTCCCACCCAGAGGAAAGGCCGCCTCATCCCGGTCCCCGCTGTTCGCGCCGCCGGCACTGCCCATCAGCACCGTGGGTAGGGGTCTTTAGGTGAGTTAGGGGATTCTTCCTGATCCCAAAACCTGGATTGGGGGCGTCCCCCTTGCATGCTCCCCCACCCCCCGCAGAGCATCTCTGAGCTGGCGAATCCGTGGTTCCTTGACTTATTTTTTGCTGGGCCGCGGAGTCGGGGTCGTGGCTGGCGGGGAGAAGAGAAGAGAAGCGTTCTACTTGGCTAGTCTCTGAAGGACATTCTGGGGCCCTGAGTTTGCCCGCTCCTGGGCAGGGGTCATGGGAGTCCCAACTTTTGTTGGACAGACTCTCCAGCCCTGATTCCTTAATTTCTGGGAAGTGGCAGTCTCAGACCTGTGCCCTGTCCCCACCGCACATACACAGGAACCGGGCCAGGGCCATGGGGCTGTCCTCCCTACCCCCTTCCCACATTTAGCCTCAGAAAATAAAAAAGCCGACGCTGCCGCCCCAGGCCACAGGGACATCGCCTGGCTGGGAGGGCCTTTGGCGCCGCCTGGGATGAGGTGGTGGTGGCAGGGGTGTGGGGAAGGAGTGGCCTGGAGCACAGGTAAGCCTGGTCCCTCCGGAGCCTCTGCGGGCAGCCCAGGGAGACCACTGGCCCATAGGCCCTCTGGCCCCAGGGAGGCTCGGGTGAGCTGTGCTTGGCCTCAGGACTGTCGGCGTCCTGGCGGATCTGCTCCTGTTCCTCGGGCCAGCCGGCTCCACCCCGCGTTTTGGGATTCCGGGACATCAGACCATCCGGCTCCCACAGCCCCTTGTGCAGGTGAGGACAGTCCGAGCTCCAAGTGGCCTTTGGGACGCAGGCCCCATGCAGAGACTCTTGCTCCTCTGTCTCTGCCCGGCCCTCCCTCCCTCTCTTCCGCCTCCTAAACCCTTTTCCCTCCCAAGCAGCCCCTGCCCCTTTCCCCGCCTCCCCAGGCAGCTTCCTCCCAGCTGCCCACGTCTTGTCCTGACTTGCCCTCACCTGAGGCCAAGTCTTAGGGCAAGTCTTACCTGGGACCTGGAAGATCCAGGCCTCAGGCCCTGGGGGACCAGAGTTGGAGCCTGGGCTGTGCCCACGCCAGTGGGCTGGCTGGGCCAACCGCCTCCTTCCTGCCTGCCCTGCGGCAGCTCCAGCAGGGGGCGGGCCGGGGAAAGAAAGGGAAGGACAAGTTGGCCTGGGTCTCCTGGGTGTCCAGGAGCAACTTGGATGGGGGGAGGGGGTTGGGCAGGTGGCTGGGGCCCCTGGGTAGAGCAGGGAGGGCGTCGCTGCTCCCCAGAAACCTTGCTCCCCAGACCATCCTCTCTGGCCTCTCCCCCATACTGCCCTGTGTGGGTGTCGGGAGAGGGGCCTCCCGGCCTGTGTCTCCCTCCAGGTAACGAAGCTCCCAGATGCCAGACAGATGGATGCTGAGACTCCCCGTGGGGCGCTGAGGCGCCCCCCCGCAGGAGGGCCCCCCTGGGGCTTCGGTGGGGAGCAGGGGCAGCTAGCACACCTGGCCAAGCATGTCGAAGAGCAACAGGTATGTCCTGGCCGTGAGCTTGCCCAGAGGCCTCAGCGCTCCCTCTCCCCAGCCCCCTCCCCAGGCCTTCTGGGGCCCTGGGGGAATCCCAGCTGCTCTCTTGCCTCTGAGCCTCCGTGCATGCTGATCCCTCTGCCTCCTCCCTCCCCTGGGACCCGTGGGCCTTCTCCTTGGCCTGCACCTCCCCCTGGGTCCAGCCTGCCCCACCCCCACCGTCTCCCTCCTTGTGGCAGAGGCCCGGGCACCTCTCACCACTGTTCTCTTGTCAGCTGCTGCCCAGACCCTGCCTCTCCCAGGCCGGCCCAGCCAGGATCCTCCGCAGCGACGATCCTGCCCCCCACCCCGCTGCGTCCCCAAGGAATCCAATAAAGCTTTGTGAAACCACCTTCCCCAATGCAGTGTGGACTCATTGGAAACATCTAACTTCCAAACATTTCATCCTATCCTTCTGCACGATGGCGGACAGCCCTAAGCGAGGTAGGGTGTGTCCCCGGCCGGGCAGAGTGAGGTCTTCAAGGACCTGGGACTGAGGGGGGGCACACAGTCCCTGGGAGCTCCCCTTCGGGTAGAGCGTCTGGCGAATCCGCCCCCACTGCGTCCCCCTGGCCGCTGACCTCCTGGGAGTCCTTTCAGGGACCCGAGAGCCCCATCGGGGGGGCAGGGCTCACCCTTTGCTTTTGCTTCAAGGACCGTTTCTTCTTTCTGACTTGACCTCTTCCAACTCCGGCTCGGTTCGGCTCAACAGGGTGGATGCGCCGCTGGTGGGCGGTGGCTGCGGGCTCAGCGGTCTCCGGGCTTAGGGGTTTTAGAGGTGTCCTTGGCCCAGCAGGTCTCTGTCCATCTTCACAGGACATGCTCTGGCCGGGCACCCTCCCGGGAGCTGCCGGCGGGGCTCTGGGGTGGTTGGCCGCCTGGGAGCTCGGCCAGGAGAGCTTGTTGGGGCCTCCGGGCCTGCATGGAGCTGGTGTTGGCAGCATTCCTGAGCCGGGGGAGGTCTGAGGCTCCCAGCCAAAGAGAGGGGAAGGCCTGGAGGTGAGGCCCTGGCTACCTAGTGGGTGACCTGGGCGTGTCCCGCCCTCCCTCCGGCCTCATCATACATTGCATGGGGATTGGGTGGCTGCTTTCCACGCCTTTCCTGTGCTACGCCTCCACGATCCCAGAAGATTCAAGGAGGGCCTATAGGTCCTTCCCTGGATGCTGCTCTGGGGCTGGGGTCTCAGTATGCTCTGGGGCTGTCGAGAGCCCCCTGCTTGATGGAACCTGCTCCCGGCCTGTCTTTCTCCTGCCCCTTTCTGGCCCCAGCTCTGGGGCCTTGTATGTGGGCCCAGTCCTACCTCTCAGACCCAGCCTGGCTCTGACTTGCTCCTGCCCTGAGCGCAGACACAACTAAGCATTCTGCAAGCCTCCTGGTGCCAGACTGGGCCCCTGCAGAGGGTGGGTGACTCCTTTCCCGAGGCCTGTATGGGAGGCTGCCCGTGGGCGCGGCCTGCCTGGGGCTGGAGGGATGTCGGATGCTCCGTCATTCATATGGAAGGCAAACTCTGCTCTGAGCCCTCCAGCGGGCTGGAGAGCCATCTTTGGGCCAGTCTGTCCTGTCCATCTCTTACTCTCTCTGGAAGAAGGTAGGGCACAGTCAGCCAGTGGACTGGCACCCTAAATCGCTTTCTTCTACGACTCTTTCCTCGACCGAGAGGTGTGCCTGATGCCGTGACTGTGTTGTAGTTGCCCTGTTCTTTATGCCAGGCAATGGCCACTCTATACGAGGGCACGTGTGGGTGTATCTATTTATACCCAGCCTTGTTCTGAAGTGCTCTTCAAGCCTCTTGCAGGAAGCCGTGGAATAGCAGGGGGCGCCACAGAGGAGAAGAAAAAGTGGAACCGAGAGGAAGGACCTGTTCCCCCCTGGGGACCCAGGGCCACCCCAGCAGCCTCCACGTGGGCCACAGACCCATTGTGCCTCCAGTATCCTGGTAGTTAGACCTGATGGCTGTGATTCCCAATGTCCAGAGGACAAAATGACTGTCCAGCTGCCCGAGATGGGCAGCTGTGGGTGTGCCTGCACTGGACACATGCCAGTGGGACCGTCTCTGAGGCCAGTCAGCCTCCGTCTCTGAACCTGGGGTCACCACGGTGCAGAAACCCAGGGCTCTGTACAGAGTAAATGCCACTACGCTCATGGCTGCCAGTGTGTAGGAGCTCAGCAGAGAGGGACCCTCGCCTGGCATTGCTGAGGCTGAGAGATGGCCAATAAAGCGGTGAGGGCCTCAGCTCTGCTGTCTGGTGAGGGTGCCCTCCTGAACTGCATTGACCCCTTACCCCACCCCCAAACCCTTGTCCACCCTAGGCTCCCAGTGGGCTCCCAGTGAATCAGGCTTGGTGTTTACCTTTCAGGAGCCCCCGAGCCTGGCCAGGCCCCTGGAAAGAGTAGGCGTGCTCCAGGGAAAGGCCCCTAGTCTTCAGTGAGATCTTTTGGAGCTGGTGGGAGACAGGAAGGCTCAGGGAAAGGAGGGTCTATGCAACTCTGTGTGTCCCAGCAGCCTCCGTGTGTGCCACTCTACTACGGTCAAGCTGTGTGATCTTGGGCAAGTCACTTGAATTCTCCGTGCCTCCATCTTGTCATCTGTGAAATGGGCAGATCATTCAACCCCACCATGTAAGGAGGTTGTTATTGTTGTTCAGTTGCTCAGTTGTGCCCAACTCTTTGCAGCTCCATGGACTGCAGCACACCAGGATTTCCTGTTCTTCACTATCTCCCAGAGTTTGCTGAAACTCATGTCCATTGAGTCAGTGATGCCATCCAACCATCTCATTCTCTGTCGTCCCCTTCTCCTCCTGCCCTCAATCTTTGCCAGCATCAGGGTCTTTTCCAATGAGTCAGTTCTTCACATCAGATGGCCAGAGAATTGGAGCTTTAGCTTCAGCACCAGATCTTCCAATGGATATTCAGTGTTTATTTCCTTTATGATGGACTGGTTTGATCTCCCTGTTGTCCAAGGGACTCTCATGAGTCTTCTCCAACACCACAATTCAAAAGCATCAATTCTTCTGCACTCTGCCTTCTTTATGGTCCAACTCTCACATCTGTACATGACTACTGGAAAAACTATAGCTTTGACTATATGCAACTTTTATTACCCCCATTTTATAGATGAGAAAACTGAGGCTCAGAGAAATGATTTGCCTAAAGACACAGAACTAGTGTCTGATTCCAGAACTCACCCTCACTAGTTAATGAGAGATGCTCAGTGATTAATGGGGTGACACTGGGGGCAGAATGGGGCGTGGGGAGGCTGGGAGAAGGGCTTGGAGGTAACCTGGCTACTCAGAGGGATGGGAATTCTGGAGAAGGGGAGTCTGCCTCGTTCTTTGGGAACACGCCGAGTTGGAGGTGTCTGCAGGTCTCAGGAGAAGATTCGTGCACTAGGCCGGGATGGGGGGCCGCAGAGGGCTGGGCCTCGGCATTGTGGGCATAATAAAGCTTTGCTTTTGGAATTTCACACTGCTGGGGAAGATGGTTGCTGACAAGCCACGGTCTCGAAGCCAGCTAACCCTGCATCGAGAGGGCTGGGTGCTGGGATGCTGGCCCCTGGCCAGTGAAAACGCTTCTCTGAGGACGGCGTCGCCAGGGCCCTCGGGTGGTAGCAGGTGTGGATGCCCATAGCCAAGGCTGTCCCCGTAAGGACCGAGCCCTTCCATCCCACGGGTCGCTTGACCTTTGGGATCTCTGGGATCTCACACACTTGATTCAAATCCTGGCTCCACTTCCTGTAGGCTGTGTGGCACTGGGCACATTCCTGGCCCTCTCTGAGCTCATCTGTGAATGAGGGTGCTGGTACTCTCTGCTTGGGGGTTGATGGAGAGCCCGGGAGGCGTGAATGAGGCGTGCCTGGCACACAGGGGCCGGACAAGCAGCGGCTTTTTGAATGCGGCTGCTTTTCCCCGGCTGGCGTCTGACGGCTCTGATGGAGGGGGTTGGCAGCAGCTCAGCACCAAGGGGGTGAAGTTCACGGGCACCGTGGGGTCACAGGTTTCTGTGGGGTGGTGGTGGTGATGGCCAGGAAAGGGGGGCAAGGTATGTCCCCTGCTTCAGAAGGACCCCCAACCCCATCCCCACGCTCCCTTCTGCCCAAGGACCCGCCCAGCAGGTCAGCTGAGAGGCAAATGGTGGGGTTGTCAACGTCACAGAAGGGGGTCATTAATACACATCCTTGTACCCATCACCTCCACCAAGGGGTATGCAGAAGCTTCTCGAAAGAGGCAAGGCAGAAGGGAGGGTGGAGGTGAGGCTGGGGTCCCTCAGAATTAGGGGCCAAACCTTGCCTCCCTTCCCTGCCTGGGGGTGGTTCCTGGTAGGGCGGGGGACTTTATCCAGGACAGGAGCCTGTTACCGTGAAGCAGTTCAAACACGCGAGGGTACAGGGAGGACTGCAAAGTCTGTTCTATTTCTGAGGAGCGGAGTATCCACCGCCTTTGCTGCTCCTCTGTAGACAGGATAGGGACGTGCGGGTGCTGGGGAACTCTCATCAAGTCCCTACTGTGCGCCAGGCCCGAAGCGAAGTGTGTCTTCACGTGTTAGTCCTGGGGTGGGAAGCTCTGTGCTCAGCCGTGGTGAGGAGGTGGCAGGGAGGGGGGATCCTGCCAAGGCTGTGCAGGGTGGCGCGCCCATCCATTCGTCCGTGTATTCATTCAGCACCTGCCGCACTCAGCTGCTCTGAGGACCGCCCCAGACTTGCCTTGGAGGGGCTCTGGTCTGTGGATGGGAGCTGGAATTCCAGGTCGGCTTGGAGGTTGGCCCAGGGCTGGCTGGAAGTCTCGACAAGCCTGGGTAAACCTGGTCCTTACCCTGTGGCCAGTGGGCCAAGATGCAGAGGCTGATGACAGAGGAAGAGAGCCCAACCCAGAGGGACCTAGCTTTCTCCGGCCCGTCTGGGACCCGCAGTGAAACGGCTCTGCTGGAGTTTCAGGGTGACTTGCTTAGGGATGTAAGGGCTGTGGTGGGGCTGGCTGTGGACTGGCCGGTACAGGCAGAGTCATCACGTGACCGCCCTGCGGGGAGACTCCCCTGGTGGGGGAGTGGGGTCCTTGAACATCCTCTCCCTGAAGTCCCTTGGTGTCCCTGGCCAAGGCTGCTTCCTGTCCTGAAGGCTCAGAACTGAGGCTGAGATCTCCTGGGTGCTGTGGGCCCCAGGCAGGGCTAGGCCGTGGACAGCCTGGTCTTGCCAGGACCCTTCCGGGCTTCAGGCTGGGTGGCCCACGAGTCCACGATTTGGGATGTGCGTTCTTGGAGCTCAAGGAACTTCTCCCCAAGACCCCAGGCCTACCACCGGAGTGGGTCAGCATGCAAGGCCTCCACCAGACAGAAGGAGCCCCCGGGGAGGGCCTGGGAGCCCTGGGGAGAGGGTGGGTCAGCCGCCGGAAGGTGTGGTCAGAGCCTGCAGAGACAAGGGTGGGGAAGGCGAGGCCAGATCCTCATTCTAGAGTGGATGTGGAAAGCGGCTGCTTGGCAAGCCTTTGGTAGGTGTAGTCAGTGTGCTGGGGCAGAGGGCCACGACCTCCCCCTCCCCTCCTCCAGTCTCCCCTCCTATCACCTCCACTCCTGCGCCCCCTCCCTCTCCCCCACCTCGCTCAGCCAGCAACCCCATGTGCCCATGACCCTGGGGGCTGGCTCCGTGGGTCAGCGGATGCTCACAGCCCTTTAGAGCAAGCACTTCCGTGACCTCCACAGGCCCCGCTGGCAGATGCTGATGGTAAGACCTACCCTCCCCAGATGATGCTCCTGCCCTGAGCCGGGCAGGTGGGCTCAGGAGCCACCCTGCTCTCGGGACCAGAAGGGCTGCAGCCCCAGCTGGGGGGTAGCAGCTGAGCGTCTCCAGAAGTCAGGGTGCAGGTGTGGGCGTGTCCAGGGCAGCCCCACTGCCCACTGTCCCAGGATGGATAGGTCACCTCCCCAGACCCCTTGCAGGGCATCCCCCCACCCTGGCTGGGGTCAGGCCCTCCTGATGGACTGCCCTCCCCGGCTGGTGGTGGCCCCAGAGGGATTCTCGGGGTACCTCTGTCCTCAAGAAGGGCTCTCTGGAGAGGAAAAAAGAACACATTTCAACACCTCCAGATTCTGAAAATGGATTTCTCCCAGGGAAACAGACTCAGAGCACGCTCCCTTCCCGGAGAGAGAAAGAGCTAGGAAAACAGTGGGGGTGCTGGGGGGAGGGGAGGAAGGCCCCAGCCAGGCCAGGATCGTGGGAACAGGACGAGGAGTTGGAGGGAGCTGGCTGCAGACCCTGCTGGCTGGCGATCACGGGCAGTGCCCCCCGGGCAGGCGACTTGCTCTCTCTGGCCTCAGTTTGTCTTCCTGGTCAGTGGGTCCCTCTCTCTGCCTCACGAGTGATGCTTGGAGGCTAGGTTGCAGGTAAAGCAGGATGAAAAGCCTTCCTGAATCCAAGAAGATAGCATCAGAGCATTTCTGAAGGTCATCCTATTGGACCCAGGATGGTTCAAGTGTGCCGAGGGCTCCAGGCATGACTGCTGTGTGGCCTTGGGGAAGTGGTCAGCTCTCTCTGGGCTCCAGCTTCCTCTTCTGGTAAATGGGAGCAAGATCTCTACCTCGCTGCTTCCTGGGAGGGTCAGCTGGGACAAGGATGTACTGCCAGGCACAGCTAGAGCTGCCAGGGTGCTCTGAGTGGCTGGGGGCATCTGTGGGGGCACTGCCAAGCTTTGGCTTATCCGCCCTTCCCTCGCTTGTCCCTTCCAGGGCAAGTCCCCTCCCCCCTCCCATTCCCTTGCTTTGGCTGGCACAGCTGTGGGACTGCCTCCTCCAGGAAGTCTTCCCAAATGCCTGAAGGGTATCCTGACTTTGGCAGGTCTGTGCCATGCTCTCTCTCTCTGGGGACCGTGTGTAGCTGCCTTCTGTTAGGCTTTGACACCTCCGATCTCACTCCTCCTCTCCATCCTCCAGAGCCAGGTTTGAAAATCTGCTCTCTGCCCAGGATGCTGTCCCACTTGCAAATGTCCACAGCTTCCAAGTAACATCCAAACCACTCAACCTGGCCTTGGAGGCTTCCAGTGGGCTCTCTCTTTCCCTCTTCTGGTCCAGTGCCTGCCCCTGTCCAACACTGACCCAGTGATCCCGCCACTCAAGTGTCACGGCCGCGACTCCACAAATGCCAGGCCCGTGAGCACTGATGGAGACCACCGGCCTTTGCACGAGGCGCCATCTGCATCTGAGCATGAACTCCTGTCTCCGGCTTTGAGTTTTTGCTCTTCACAACAAAGCCCAGTTTCTGCACAGGTGCTCCATCTACTATCTGCTACCACCTCTCCTGGAACTCCTTCCGGCTGCTCTTCCAGTCGTCCCTCAAGCCTTGGTCCAGACATTGACCCCTCAGATTCTTCCTCATATCACCTCTCTCCTCTCCTGAAGTCTGCACTGCCTTTTACTTGTGACTTTTGGTTCACCGTGACCCTGGAGGGAGGGGGGATGGTGTTCTAGGCAGAGATTGTTAGTCGTTCCCCACTACCCACCCTCCACGCTTTCAAAAGCAAAAGAAACCTCAAATTTGAACTGGGTACCTGGCTATTCTTTCAAGTTCTCAGCCTCCCTCGTAGCTATATGTATCTATTTAACCAATGACGCATATGAAATCAAGATCTGTGAAACCTCTAGGACTTTCCCCCACTAGGAAGAGAGGTGGCTTCCCCTTCTTCTTTCTGCTCCCACTGCTGGATGACAGATGCGATGGCGGGAGCCACAGCAGCCATCTTGACTGGACATGATGGAAGCTTGGTTTTGAGGCTCACAGAGCAACGGGGCGGAAAGGGCCTGGGTGACCACAACATGACTCTAGAATGCTGAAGCTCAGACTGTTACAAGAGAGGGAGAAAAAAGAAAAATAACCTTCTCTCTTGTTTGGCTTCTGCACATGCTAAGTCGCTTCAGTTGTGTCCGACTCTTTGCAGCCCTGTGGACTGTAGCCTGCCAGGCTCCTCTGTCCATGGGATTCTCCAGGCAAGAATACTGGAGTGGGCTGCCAAGGCCTCCTCCAGAGGATCTTCCCAACACAGAGACTGAACCCATGTCTCTTATGTCTCCTGCACTGGTAGACGGGTTCTTAACTAGCGCCGCCTGGAAGCCCTCTATTTGGTTTAATCCAGTGGTCTTTTTGGGCATTTATTACAGCAAATATGTATCCTAACAAGTAGAGACACAGATAGGAAAGTTCATCAACTGTTTGCAAGATGACTACGTGATTACCAGCCGGAGGCCAGTGGGCCTCAGCTTGGAGGCTGCCTTTCAGAGCACGTGGCGCTCTGCAGTCCTAGAGGGCTGTGTCCACAGCTTTGCATGCTGGCCGTGTCCCGTTGTAATTGCGGCTCCTTGGACAAGTCTGCATAACAGCCCAGCGGCTCAGATGCCTCTTCTGTGACTGGCGGCTGAGACGAGGTGATGCACGGAAAGCACCCAGTTTCAAAGGCACTCATTTGTGTTGACCCCTCTCCTGGGCTGAGCCAACCCACTTTAGTGAGAGCTGAGGGGTCACCCCTCCTCTCGCCTGCCCTGTCCCCTGCCCTCCCCGTTTCCTCTTCAAAGGGACGACCCTCCTCTCCCCTGCACTCCACCCGTCCCTCTCCCGCCCCCCGCCCCCCCAGCATTTTCCTGGGATAGCTGGTGGATTTAATGAGCCCACATGAAACGCCCAGCTTGTAACAATGAATATTTTCCACCAGGACTTCTCTTGCACTTAAATTAATGATCTCGAAATCTCTGGAAAGGGCTGCAGAGGAGAAAGGGGAGAATCTTTTCCAGAAGCTGCTTTTAATATTGCGGAGTTACAGGCCCCCAAGGCTGTCCCCACAGGGAGCCGTCCTGACTCGACCCTTCGGAGGAGGAGGCTCTTTGGAGGCTTCTGCCCACTCCTCACTGGTGGTGCGGTGCCCTTCAGGCCACACCTACCCCCTGGGCAACCTCCAGGTATGACCAAAGGGTCTTTGAAATGCTGACCAGCAAAGTCAGGGAGAGGCGTCCCTCAGCCCCGTCTCCATCTCTGGGACCTTGGACTCCAGGACCCACCAGCCTGGAAGGGACTGGAGGAGGCGCCAAGTGGGGTGCTTCATGCTGCCCATCGGAGGTGCTGAGGGTTGGAGGGGTGCTGCCAAGGGGAGTCTGGCCCCACATCCACCTGGACAGCCCTGTTCACTTGTGGTGTGGGAACAGCGTTTCCCTTTCAGCTGCAAGAAGATACAGAGGATTTGAAAACAACAGTTGGAGAGGAGATGGTGCAAGTCCAAGCCACCCCCCCCCCTTTAAACCGGTTTAATTGTGGTAAAAGACACATGAAATTCACCACCCTGACTGTCTTCAAGCGTGCAGTTCTGCGGCTGTGAGTGCATTCGTAGGGTTAGGCCACCATCCGTCCCCGCGACGCGTCCATCTTGTAAAACTGAGACTGTCCCTGTGAAACACGCGCGCCCCTCCCCCAGCCCCTGGCAACCACCCCTGTACTTTCTGTCTTTATCAACCTCACGGGCGGAAGCAGAGAGCCTTTGTCCTTTGGTGACTGCTTTACTTCACTCAGCGTAATGGCCTCGTGGCCTGTGTCAGAGGCTCCCTCCTTCTTCAGACCGAATCTAATAGAATCATGCCACATTCTAGCAAATACCACTTGTTGTTCAGCTGTCGGCAGTCGCCAGGCAGCTTCCACATTTTGGCTGCTGTGGATGCTGCTGCTAGGAACACAGATGCATTGAAACATCTCCTTCGTATCTCAGTTTCTTCGGGTGCAATTGCTGTGTCAAATGGCAGTTCGGGGATTATTTTTTGAGGAAGTTCCATCCTGTTCTCCACCTTGGCTGCCCCACTTGGCATTCACACCGGTGGTACACGGGGGGCTCCTGTGTCTTCATGTCCTCCTCACACTTCTTCTTTTCCTTCTCTTTGCTGTTTGGTGGTGCTAGGGGCAAAGAACCCGCCTGGCAGGTGGACAGAAGAGACACAGGTTCGAGCCCTGGGTCGAGAAGATCAACCCACTCCAGTGTCCTTGCCTGGAGGACCCCATGGACAGAGGAGCCCAGCGGGCGGCAGTCTGTAGAGTAGCAAGGAGTCAGACACACTGAAGCGTCTGAGCATGCGCGATACTTTATTTCTGAGTAGCCGTCTTCACGGTGTCAGAGCCTCCCTTCTTACAGGGGTGACGGGAGATGCAGGCTGCGGGCTGGTTCCAAGGCTGCTTGTGGGTCCAGGGTGGGGACCTTCGGGGAGTGCAGCCTTCATGCTCCTCTGTCCAGCCAGGGGTCATCCTGGGGGAGGCCCTCGGCTCCGAGCTCCTGCAGCAGCGGCGAGTGTGTCCCCACGTGCCCCTCCCCCGCCGGCACCCACGTCTGGATGCTTTCCCGACAGCCCTGCTTTGTAAGGTGCAGGTGGGCTGGCTGAGGAGGGGTCCCCCAAGCAGGGGATGAGCATTCAGCCACCTGCTCTTGAGGGGCCCCTGGCTGGGTTAGGGGCCACGTGGGTGCCAAGGGGTGACTGAGCCCTGGGAGGTGGACCAGGAGGGAGCAGGGCCACCTGTTGAGTCTTCATTCTAAAATTCCTGCCCTTTCTGTGGCCTCAGATCAGGGTCAGCAGTTAAGTGTCCCATGCCATTTTGAACCTGGACAAATGTGTATGTGCTAAGTGGTGTCAGTGATGTCTGACTCTGTGACCCCATGGACTGTAGCCCACCAGGCTCCTCTGTCTATGGGATCCTCCAGGCAAGGACACTGGAGTGGTTTGCCATGCCCTCCTCCAGGGGATCTTCCCAACCCAGGGACCGAACCAGTGTCTCTTATGTCTCCTGCACTGGTAGGCGGGCTCATTACTAGCATTACCTGGGAAGCCCAGGAAGCCAGAACTTGAGTCTTTAGTAGGGGAACGCAAGGCCAGAGGATGGTCACTGCCAAGCCAGCTGCTGGTGGGACCCTCTAAAGACTGTCCTTTGATTCCCGAGGCTCAGGCCCTTTAGAAACCCCAAGCTATCCCATCTAAGAGCTAGAGGCCATGGATTCCATTATCTTCCAACACATTCAGCTGTTCAAGGTAGAGCGTCCTGAGGATCGAGAAGGCTGTAGCGAGGATGGGACCCTGGGGTGAGTGCTGTGTGGGAGCTGGTGGACAGCCTCTGGCCAAGGAGGGTTGTATCAGGCAGAAGGAACAGTGTGGCTGAAGGCCGAAGAGGCTGGGCGCTCAGGGCAGTAGGGGAGGGGAGCAACTGTCTCCAGGGTGGAAAATGGCCAGGCAGGCCTGGAGACCCGGGGGGGAGGGGTTGGGGTTGTATGAGCTTCCTATCACTGCTGTAACAGCAAATCACTACAGATGGAGTGGAGTTGTTGTTATCGTTGTTGCTCAGTTGCTAAGCTGCATCTGACTCTTTGCAACCCTATGGACTACAGCATTCCAGGCTTCCCTCTCCTTCACTATGTCTAGAAGCTTGCGCAATCTCATGTCCATCGAGTCGGTGATGCCATCCAACCATCTCATCCTCTGTCGTCCCCTTCTCCTCCTGCCTTCAATCTTTCCCAGCATCGGGGTCTTTTCCAACGAGTCTGCTCTTCACATCAGGTGGCCAAAGTACTGGAGCTTCAGCTTCAGCACCAGTCCTTCCAATGAATATTCAGCGTTGATTTCTTTTAGAATGGACTAGTTTGGTCTACTTGGTGTCCAAGGGACTCTCAAGAGTCTTCTCCAGCACCATAGTTCGAAACCATCAATTCTTTGGTGCCTAGCCTTCTTTACGTCTGAGTTTCATATGTCACCTGGAGGGCAGAAGCTCAAAAGGGGCCGGCGGGGAAGGTTCCTGCTGGAGGCTGCAGAATGGGCGGGGGCCATCTCCTCGCTCCTTCCAGCTCCTAGAGGCCGCCTTTCAACCTGCCTGCACTCCGGCTCTGAGTCTTCTTTCCCGGCTTCTTCACTCAGAGGACCTCGGCTATTTAAAAATGGGTAACCAGGGACTTCCCTGGTGGTCCAGTGGTTAAGAATCAGCCTTGCAATGCAGGGGACATGTGTTTGATTCCTAATTGAGGAACCAAGATTCCACACACCTCCGGGCAAATAAGCCCTCGAGCCACAGCTACTGAAGCCGCGAGGGAGTCCACGTGCCACAGGAGAAGGTCCCTCGTGACGCCACTAAGACCCGACACAGCCACGTAAGTGAATAAATATTTAAAATAAAATAAATAGACCTATTGGGCTTCCTTGACAGCTCAGCGGATTAAGAATCTGCTTGCAATGCAGGAGACCTCAGTTTGATCCCTGGGTCAGGAAAATCCCCTGGAGGAGGAAATGGCCACCCACTCCAGGATTCCTGCTTGAAAAATCCCATGGACAGTGGAGCCTGGTGGGCTACAGTCCAAAGAGTTGCAAAGGGTCAGACACAACTGAGCAACTGAGCACGCATTGTATAGCCCATGGAACTCTGTTCAAGGTCACATCGCAGACTGGCTGGGAGGGGAGTTTGGAGGAGAATGGACGCGCACACACGTATGGCTGAGTCCCTTCGCTGCCCACCTGAGACTATCACAGCGTTGTTGATCGGCTATACTCCAATAGAAGATGAAAGGTTTTTTAAAAGGCAAAGGACCTTGGTGATGACACTGGGCCCACCCAGACAATCCAGGATCACCCCCCGTCCCCACCTCAAGATCCCTAACTCAATCACTTCTGCGAAGCCCCCTCTGCCAGAGAGAAGAACTTGTCAGATTCCCAGCATTCGGATAAGGCCGTCTTTTGGGGCCATGATTCTGCTGACTCCTGGGTTGAGCCTTTTCTGGATGGTGACGCGGAGCCGCTGAAAGCGTCAAACAGAAACAAGTGGCGATCAGATGTGGCCTTGAGAAACATCCCTTTGGGAGGCTGCTGCGGCTGTGGGGCCCACGGGACCCGGGCATGCTAGGGCAAATGGCCTTTCATGGAGAGGGGGGATCACAGACACCTTCACAGCTGATGGCCCAGCCTCTAGCAGCACCCATTCTCCTCCCGGAAAACTAACGCTGCTCCTTCAAGGACCAGCCCAGGGCAGCCCTCCTCCCTGCACCATGGTGTGGTTTAAAGCAGCAGTCTGTAATCTCTGAGATTGAATCCCTAGGGATCTGAGATGGACCTGATGCAATAATAATAGAAATAAGAAGTGAAGTGAAGAAGTGAAAGTTGCTCAGTCCCGTCTGACTCTTTGTGACCCCATGGACTATAGTCCATGGAATTCTCCAGGACAGAATACTGGAGTGGGTAGCCCTTCCCTTCTCCAGGGGATCTTCCAAACCCAGGGATGGAACCCAGGTCTCCCACCTTGCAGGTGGATTCTTTACCAGCTGAGCCATAAGGGAAGCCCAAGACTACCGGAGTGGGTAGCCTATCCCTTCTCCAGCAGATCTTCCTGACCCAGGAATCAAACCGGAGTCTCCTGCATTGCAGGCGGATTCTTTACCAGCTGAGCTATCAGCAAAGGGCACAATAAACGTGATGAGCTTGAATCACCCCAAAACCAACCCCCGGCCCCAGTCTGTGGAGTGGGTTCAGGAAGAGCCAGCACATTGGGTGAGCTCTTGGGCCCCACTCAGGAGCCTGGCTTGAATTCACCGGTGGCATCCTGCCGACAGGAGTGCTTAGGGTCCAGAGTAGGAAGTAGGCAGGCCAGGCCTGGGTGGGGTGGTGGGGCCCCCTGAGCAGGGCTGGGGCCTAGCTCACCAGCTGAGAGGAAGGCTGCTGCTTATTCCCAGCTGTGGAGTTTGCCCTGAGCTGAACCAGCCTGTGGCCCCAGAGGCCCTGGCTGCTGAGGTCAGACAGACGGTGAAATCTCCCAGGGGCCCTAGTCACTGCGGGGGTGGGGGGTAATGGCTCCTTCCGTGGGACACGTAATAGCAGCACCTTTGCCCCAGCCCCTCCCTGGGGCCCCTCCCCGCTTCCTCTTCCGTCTCCTCACCTGGTGTTGGCCCTTGCTGCCCTCAGCCGCCCAGTCCTGACTCCTAGCACTAAGGGAGGGGAGCCCAGTGCCACCCTGGTCTTTTCCTGGCTCCTCCAGGCCCTCTGAACATGACTGCCCCTCTGCCCACTGGGTGTTCGGATACACAGGTCACAGGTCCCTGGGGCCCCTCTTTCATTTATTCAGCGACTCCCATGGAGACCACTTTTTTTTTCCCAGATTGGGGCTGGGTGCTGGGACACACAGATTATCATAGTCTTTGCCCCTTGGTGGGGGCGTCTCCTGTCTCTGGAGACACAGTTGGTTTCTCAGAATGAATAGCTGCTTCAATAGGCCATCACAGGAGGGGGCTGGCTAGGCTGGTGCGAACTGGATTCTCCGCCTCGGCTACTCAGCCTGACTGCTCTGCTTTGAGATGTTCCACTCACACTACACCTCAGGACAGCAATTTTTTCTTTTTTCGGGGGAAGGGGGCAGGTGCAAAGCCTTCCTTTGAGAAATCCTGAATCACCTGGCTGGGGATGCTGAGGCTCTGTGAGGGGATGTCACGTGACTAAGCATTCCAGAGTCAGTGGTCCAGCTGACCAGTGGCCCAGATCATCTTCCAGCCCTCCAAGCACCTGCATCACTGCCTCCTGGCTGAGCACTTCAGGGGCAGAGCGATTTGTCGGGAAGTGAATCCAGCCTCACTGTTCTCTAGCCCGAAGCCTGCCCTGGCCAGTCAGTCCTACGTTCTAAGGCACTGTTGAGCCCTTCAGCAGCACCTAGTATTTGCAGCTGGCCTGGTCAGGGTCCCCAGACCTCCTTCCGTTTTCATCCTCAGTGCGCTAGGGCCCTGCACCCCCACCTAACCCGGATTAGGGGCTCAGGGATAAGGAGTAACGAGCAGAGGGATTCTTTCTCACCTGCCCAGCCTGTCCTGGTCACCATCCCAGGTCCTGTCTCACAGACAGGGATGTCTGGTGGCTCTTTCCATTTTCTTCTGAGCAAGCTTTGGTTGAACACCTGCTGTGGGACCCTCAGGCCTCATTCTTACTGGACTGGGAAGAACGATGACAGCTCTTGGGTGCGGTAGGGGTCACTGGAGCATCAGACCTGGATTCAAAAGACTGGAAGCTCAGGGGAAAACAAAGCACTCCGACGGAGACACAGCCACGTCATTGGGGTGCCCGAGGAGGGGAAGGCAAGATCCAGCTGGGGGATCGTGAAGGGCTGACTTCCTGGAGGAGCAGGTGAGCGCAGCACACCTCTCCATTCTGAGGCTGGTGGGCTGGGTGCCTGAGCTGCACTGCATTATTGATCCTTCCTGGCGCCCTGTGGGGAGGTGGGCATTGCCAGTTTACAGAGGGGGGCACTGCTCGACGATTTCAAGGTCACAGCCTCAGATCGCTGCGTTTCTCTGTGTCTTATCTGATGCCACCTGTCAGTCACCCATCGCCGTGTGACAAAGTATCCCAAAACTTAGTGCCTAAGACTTATGCCCTCACTCTGGGCATCACTTAGCTGGGTCCCCTGCACAGGGGTCCCTCCCAAGCTATAGTCTCGGTGTCGCCTGGGCCGTGTTGATCTTGAGGCCCAGCTGGGGAGGATCAGCTTCCAAGCTCCCTTGGTGGCGGCTGGCAGGATCCCTCGCGAGCTTATGGCTGGAGGCTGCCCTTGGTCTCTGCCCACATGGGTCCCTCCAACACGGGAGCTTGTGTTATCCCAGGGCCCGAGCAGCAGAGTCCCACAAGATGGAAGGCCCACCTTTCATCGGCCAGTTGTGGGAATGACATTTCATCAGTTCTGAGAATGAGTCACGGGGGCCCAGCCTGCCCCGCAGGGGAGGGGCTCACACAGGAGGTGCACCCCTGGTTGGGGGCCATCCTCGGACGCTGCTCCCTGCCCCATGGGACAAGGGAAGTCATTGTCCCAGCTTCTCCCCTTTGAAGCTGGGCAGTGCCGGGTCATGGCTTGGAGTGGTGGCAAGACGGGAGTATGACAACGTCCTGGCAACAGCTGTGGAGACATGTCGGAGCTTCCCAGCTGGCACCTCTCAGCACCCCCACTGCCTCCCCCCTTGCCCCGCTCCCCCAACGCCTTTGGCCTTCCCCCGCTGCCTACAAGCCTGCCTGGGGATGGGCACAGTTTGGCAGCCAGGAAGCCCTTCATGGTACCCTCTCCACTAGCACACTCCCTCCCCCAACACCTCTTTTTAGGAAAATGGGGAAGGGTTACGAGGAACTGACCATTTGTCTTTCAAATGTTTTGCAATCTTCCTGGAAATGTGAGTGCTCTCACGGGGAGCGGGGAGGGGGTGGGGGGGGGGGTGGGCAGGCTGCTGGTCTGACCTCCTCCTGCTGCGGGCTCCAGTGACCTAGGCAGGGGAGCCAACGAGTCCCACCACAAGCCTTTTCAGGAACTGCCCGGGCCCTGGCCGGCCGAGCCCCCCAGAACCGCACAGGCCGCACTGAGGGGTGAGCAGCCAAGATTCCCTAGCTGGTGTGGGGTGGGGTTGGGGGGTACGGAAGAAAGTGCTCCAGGGCCGGGTATTCCCTGCCCAGCTCCCAGTGCCCAGCGTGACCCCCTGCAGGCCTCCCAGGCCAGCTGGGCCTTCCCGCGGTTCCGGCACCCCTGGGGTCTCCCCTTCCTGCCCTGGCTACTCTGTACTCCAGTCACTGAAGGGACAGCTGCACTGTGCCAACGATGGGGGCCCGCCAGGAAACCGAAGCCTGGGAGGCAGGCCCAGCACAGGTGACCTCGGCCTCTCTGGACCTCCGCTTCCGGGTTTCTGAAGAGGAGGGGGACGCCGGCCCTAGAGAGCACCCCCACCCACAGCGGAAAGAAGAGGCTGGTCTGGAGCCCCGCCTCCAGCCACGTGTCCTCGGGGAGGGGCGGGGCTGGAAGGCCTGGAGGCGGGGCCTCGGCGTCCCCAGGTGTGGACGGGGCTGGGTGGCTATCCTCGGGCTGGGCTGGGGGGACCGCCCTGCTCCCGCCCCTGTACCTCTGACCTCCTCGTCTTCTGCTGTCTGCTCTCTCCATCGTCGTCCGACTTCCTCCGGAGCATTACTTCCTGCCTAGTCCTCAGCCCCTCTCCCCACCGCCTGGACTCCCAGGCTGCATGTCAGTCTTGAGGTTGATTGGCAGCCCCTTTCCCAATCAACTTGCATGCATCTTCTCCCCTTCAGGTTAGGGGATGGCGCCCTTTGCAAGTTCCTGCTCTCCTCCCCGACCCCCTTGCCCCACGTCAGAGCCCTGTCTAGCTCTAGAAAGAAAAGAAAGTGAAGTCCTTAGTTCAGTTCAGTTTAGTTGCTCAGTCATGTCCGACTCTTTGCGACCCCATGAATCGCAGCACGCCAGGCCTCCCTGTCCATCACCAACTCTCGGAGTTCACCCAAACTCATGCGCATCAAGTCGGTGATGCCACCCAGCCATCTCATCCTCTGTCGTCCCCTTCTCCTCCTGCCCCCAATCCCTCCCAGCATCAGAGTCTTTTTCAATGAGTCAACTCTTTGCATGAGGTGGCCAAAGTACTGGAGTTTCAGCCTTAGCATCAGTCGTTCCAATGATCACCCAGGACTGATCTCCTTTAGGATGGACTGGTTGGATCTCCTTGCAGTACAGGGGACTCATAAGAGTCTTCTCCAGCACCACAGTTCAAAAGCATCAATTCTTTGGTGCTCAGCTTTCTTCACAGTCCAACTCTCACATCCATACATGACCACTGGAAGAACCATAGCCTTGACTAGACGGACCTTTGTTGGCAAAGTAATATCTCATGTCCAACTCTTTGGGACCCCATGGACTGTAGCCCACCAGGTTCCTCCATCCATGGGATTTTCTAGGCAAGAGTACTGGAGTGGATTGCCATTTCCTTCCCCAGGGGATCTTCCTGAGCCAGGGATTGAACCCAGGTCTCCTGCATTGCAGGCAGATGCTTTACCATCTGAGCCGCCACAGCAGCTAACCCTAACCCTAACCGTAACCCTAACCCTAACCTGCCGCCTTTCTGCCTATGGCCTCCCCTGTCTGGTGCAGTCTCTGGCCCAGTCACCACTGGGCACTGCCCTCTCCCTGAGGGGTGTGTCCCCCACCCACCGCATCCCCTGAGCTGCTCCATCAGGCTGTCCCCCAGGCAGGTCATACTCAACGTGGCCAAACACACCTCGGTGTCTCTCGGCACCTTCCCTCTGCCTAGATCTGCCCCTCCTCTGCCCTCGCCCCCACCCCAGCTCCTTCCAATGGACCTTCTATCCCAGAGCACCCCCTCCTCCGCTGGGCTGCCTGCCTCTCTCCAGAACCGAAGCTCAAATTGCCCCCTAATCAGTGGCCCTGGCAGACCTGGCTAGTTGTCCCCACTGGCCGCTCCTCCAGCACCTGGCTGCCCCAGGAGATGGCCTTTCCCAGCTTCCCCTGCAGCCAAGGGCAGGCTGCCCTGCAGCTGGCAAGGGTCCATGCAGGCTCACATATCTGGGCCAGAGCGGCCAGAGTGGAGACTGACCCCGAAGACCACGTGGGGAAGAGCTCCAGTTTCAGTCCAGGTTTCTAAATGAGAAAAGAAAGTAAAGTCGCTCAGCTGTGTGTCCAGCTCTTCGCGACCCCGTGGACTGTAGCCTACCACGCTCCTCGGTCCATGGGATTCTCCAGGCAAGAATACTGGAGTGGGTTGCCATTGCCTTCTCCAGGGGATCTTCCTGACCCAGGGATGGAACTCGGGTCTCCTGCACTGCAGGCAGACGCTGTGCCACCAGGGAAGCTAACTGAGCAGGGAACCTTTCTTTCCTGAAGCCACTGTCATTTGGGGTCTGTGACCCACAGTTCTACTACAACATCTGCCCCCTCCCCCAACACACCCCACCCCTGAACCTCTCCCATGTTGCATGAAGACAAACCTGGCGCCTTTTTGCTCCTTGATCCCACAACCTAGGATCTCCCTGCACCCTCGATGAGGTCCCAACCCTTTGCTCAGCACACGCGTGTTTTAGGGGTTGCACCCAACTCCCTTGCTGGCCTTGTCTGTGGGCCTTCAGCCCCCTTACTTAGTCCACAAAGCTCTGTGGATGGAGCACCTGCTGCGTGCTGGGCCTTGTGCCGGGAATTGAGGGTGCAGCGGTGAACAGGATGATTCCTGACACTCTGGAGGATGTCTTGGCTTGTTTCCGGATGTGTCTGCCCATGGGCTGGGGTTTGTGGAGGGCAGGACGCTCTCTGGTCCATCTCTGAGCCCTAGCACCCGGGCACAGGGCTGAGCATTTTTGTTGAGTGAATGAATGAATGAATGATCAATGCCTAAGTTAGAAGGGAGCTGAGACATCTTCAGATCCAGCTGGGGTTTGAGTGTCCACTGTGTTCCTATGACCGGGCTGGGTTTGCACATCACCAAGGCAGAATGGCTCTTCTCAACTCCCTTGGGCTGCAGGGCCCCCGGGGTCCTTTCCCTGCTGGCCCCGGCCCAACTCCAGACCCCAGCATCTGTCGGCATCCTGCTCTCGGGGAGAAAGGACTGGTTCCTCCTGGTCAGGGGTGGGTTCCTGCTGCCCAGAGCTGCCACCCAGCGAGTGCTGCAGCAGGCATGGTGCTGGGCAACGTGACCAAGAGCTCCTGGCCTCTGGGGGTGGAGGCTTGGTATGGGCACAGGTGCATAGAGGCCAAATTCCTTTTACTAGCTTCTTCTGTTGCCAGCTTGGAGGTATGGACTTCCGCCCCTTCTCTGGGGAGGCCCAGGCCCTTGGCTGGAATCAGAGTCTGAGTCCTGAGCTGGGGGCAGCCCCTCTGATGGATGGCCTGGGACTATGCTGACTATCTGGGGGCGGAGATAAAAAGACAGAGCTCCATCTCTGAGGGGTTCTGGGTTTAGCAAGGTGACATTACTTTTGCAGCGTATACCCCGAACATCACAGAGGCTTGAAGCAAAGCACCAGGCTCTGGGATTCGAGGGGAAGAGTTGCTTAGGGAGCCAGAAAGGCCATCAGAGAGGAGGGCACGAGGGATGGGGGCACTGGCCGCGTGGCTGAGTGGAAGGCGAGTTTTCCAGTCAGAGGGAACAGTGCTTGAGAAGCTATGGAGATGTTAGGGTCTCACAGGCTGTTTGGTGATGTTGGAGCAGAGGGGGAAGGCGGGTGGTTGGGGTCCAGCCCAATCCTGGGGGTCCCATTCAGGCAAACAAGGTCTCTGGGCCCCTTTTCTGGGCAGGGGCAGCCAGGAGGGTCTCTGCAGGGGAGAAGGGCCCGGATCTACAGGGTGGAAAGGGTAGCAGCAGGGGAACGGGGCTGAAGAAGGGGGTCACTGAGGATGAGCGGGGTGCCTGGCTTGGGCAGTGGTGGGGCCGCTCCCTGAGGAGACGCCCCTGCCGAGGACGGGCGTGAGTCCTGGCACCCCGCCATGGGGCAGGGTCCCCCACACGGCGGTCTGTGGCCCAGTGCTGGGCGTGGGGATGTGGGCAGAGGCTCCGGGCTCCATCCTTGGCTTGAAGCGCCCCGTGTGCAGGGGCCCGGCCGGCCTGGGTGGGTTTCTCAACCCGCAGGAGCCTGTGGCTTGTGCATCTCTGACCAGATGAGGACCTTCTGGTGTTTACGGTCGACAAAGTGTAACTTCCTGTTTTTAAGAGAAAAGGATTAGAAACACTTATTAAAAAGCCCTTTGAAAGGCATCAAAAGACTTCCTGAACGTCAAATGACTCTTACAAAGGAGCCATTTAGTGATTTAAGCAACACAAATGGGAAACATACAGGCCGGACCTCCTCAGACCGCTCACACACTCACAAAGCCTGGAGGGACCTGGTAGCCACGTGCAATGTGGACCGAGGGAACCTGGAGAAGCTAAGAATAGTCCTGAGGGTAGGGTAGCCCTTCTGTGGGACACAGGCATTTGGTGGTGTTGGGGGACCCTGAGCTTGGGGTGGCCGGGGCAGACCCCCAGGTGAGTTTAACCTCGACCCAAACCCTCTTCCAACTCCAGCATCTGGAACCCCCCTTGGGCCTCTGAAACACCCCCGTTTTCTACTGGGATCCCCTGGACTGACATCCCCGACACCCTGCCTCCACCCCCCCGCCCCGCCCGTGTACCAGCCTCAGTCCCAGCTGCCATAGTCTCTGTGTCTAAGTGTCGGCATCCATGCGGTCCCTCAGCCTGGTGGGCCCCACCTGTACACCGTCCTGTGTGTCCTTTGTCCCCAGGCCCCAGCCCAGGGGACCGTGGTGGCAGCCTCCTCATCGGTCTCTGGCTCCCCTCTCTCTGGCCTCCCACCACCACCTGGGGGAGTCCCCGTGCTGGACACAGAGGACCCCGGGCAGATGCAGAGACCCTGGCCAGCTCTTGGGGACACCTTGGCTACAAGATGTCCTCAGGTTGGCCACTGAGAAGATGGATTAGAGAGATGGTGACTCTCATCCTTGCTGGGTGCTGGGCCTCCCCAAGAGGCTGTGGACCGTGAATCTCAGTTTAATGGGGAGACAGAACACACACACACACAGGCACCCGAGCCCGGTTCCCTGGAGCCCCGTGTTGCAGGGAAGCCAGAGGCCCCCAGGGACCCAAGTCCTCCAGCTTGAAGACCTCACCCTCAGCTCCTCAGGCGTGACCCCTCTGCCTGCTGTCGTCTTCATCAACCCCAAGGCCCCAGACTCTTTCTTCTGTGCAGGCTCCTGGCCTTTTAGACTGATCACCCCACCCGGGGACTCAGAGACCCCTGACCCAGCTGGCATTCCACCCGCCGAGCCAGCTGGTGACCTCCCCTGCCCTCCCAGGAAACCACCCCCCCACCAACCCTCCCGGGTTGTGACTATTTGCTCCTGGGTTTTGCTCCAAACAGGGTACATTGCTACTTAGGCAGCTATTAAACCCTTCAGTGGCTCCCAGAAAATGCCAGAGAATTCTTGGAATAAAAATAACAATGAATAAAGTTGCCTGGAAATGAGGCTATGGGGCTGAATTTGATTACGCCCCACTTAGACGAGAAAATTAGCTTATTACAGCTGAGGTGAGGTGAGGTTTTTCCATTTTCTTCAGTGAAAAAAGATGCTTTTCCCATGCCCCTCTCACAGGGCTAGAAGTTAAGGGGGCCCTCTGAGCCCTGAGTTGGCTGGAGCAAAGGTCACTCTGGCAGGGTGCATGCCTGGCATGGGGGTGGGCCCCCATCTCCTGAGGCTGCACTCGTGGGCACCCCATGTGGCCCTGCGACATGAGAACATCCCAAGGACGGGTACCTGGGCTGATAAGGGGTGGAGGTGGGCCAACGCCACGATGCCCTAGGTCACCCCCTGCTAAAGGGGACCTACGCTTCCAAGGCCGTCTGCCCATGCCTGCCCCGGGGACCCACACGTCCCCTCCTCTCCCGTTCCTCAGCACCTGGACCTGCCCGGACCACCTCCTGGGTCTCCCCTTCCGGTCACGGCACACGGTCTCTCTCACGTACAGTTTCACCCCAGTGCCTCCCGTCATTATTCCTCTGGCTCTCCATGGCCCTCAGGATAAAGACAGGGCTCCTTACCCTGCATACAAGGCCTGCCATCATGTCCTGTGGCCACTGTGAGCCTTGATTCTATGTGTGTACTTGCCTGGGCTTTAGGGTGGCCAGATATTTGGTCAGACATCATTCTGGGTGTTTCTGTAAGGGTGTTTTGGATGAGATTAATCTTTAAGCCTGTAGACGGAGGGAAGCAGACTGCCCTCCCCAAGGTGGGTGGGCCACACCCAATCAGTCCACTGGAACAAAAGGCTGACCTGCCCCTGGGGAAGAGAGAATTCTTCCTGCCTGACAGACGTTGAGCTGGGACGTCATCTTTTTCATGCCTCTGGACTGAGACTGAAACATCAGTTCTGGGGACCGGGCCTGCTGGCCTTTGGATGGGAACGGCTCCATCAGCGCCCCTGGGTCCCAGGCCTTTGGACCTGGCTGATGCTGTGATCTAAATCTTCAGTGTTGTTCAGTTGCTCAGTCCTGTCCGACTCTTTGCAACCCCGTGGACTGCAGCCTGCAGGGCCTCCCTGTCCCTCATCTTCTCCCAGAGTTTGCTCAAGTTCATCTCCTTTGAATGAGTGATGCCATCCACCATCCCATCCTCTGTTGCTTACTCCTGCCCTCAGTCTTTCCTAGCATCTGGATCTTTTCCAAACAGTCGGCTGTTTGCACGAGGTGGCCGAAGTATTGGAGCTTCAGCTTCAGCATCTGTTCTTCCAATGAGTATTCAAGGCTGATTTCCTTCAGGATTGACTGTCCCCCGCCCTCCCATTCAGATGTTGAAACCTAACCCGCAGGATGATGGTATAAGTGGGCTGGGGGGCGTTGGGAGGTGGTTGGGTTGTGAGAGTGGAGCCCTCACGTACGAGACTAGAGCTCTTGGGAAAGAAGCTAGTGAGCTCCCTCGCGTCTTCCTCCCTATGAGGACACAATGAAAGGCTCCCCCGACCCCGCTGGCACATGACCTCGGACGTCTAGCCTCCACTACCGTGAGACGTCAATGTCTGCTGTTTTTTAGGGCACTGTCAGGAGCATTTTGTCACAGCAGCTTGGCAGACTGAGATGGACTGGAACCAAACTGTCAACTGGGCCTCCGGCTGGTCAACTCACTGCAGACTGTGGGACTTGTCCGCCTCCGTAATCCTGGGGCCCAATCTCTTCCTCTTTCTGCACACTCATCTTACTGGTTCTGTCTCTCTGAAGAACCCTGGTGAATAGAGCTGCTGTGTTAATCTGCGTAACAAATGACCACAAATGTGGTGGCTCTTACAGCTCTGAGGCCTGGGGCTGAAATCAAGGTGTGTCAGCCCTGGGCTCTCTGGAGGCTTCAGGGGAGTCTGCGGTGGCCGCCGGCGGCCTGGGTCTGTCGCTGCGTCATCACCAGCACCGCTTCTGTTTTCACGTGCCTCTCTCCTCCGTATGCCTCGTGTCCCTCCGTCCCTCTTGTAAGGACACCCGTGACAGCGTTTAGGGCCCACCCCGCTAAACCAGGATCATCTCACCTCAAGGTCCTCGGCTAAATGACATCTGTTAAGGCTTAGCTGTGTACGGGGCCGCTCACAGGTTCTGGTGACAAGGGCCTGGTTTCTGTTGGGCTGTGGTCACCAGCGCAGGCCTCTTGCCTGTCGAGGCCGCTGTGGACCTCTCTGGCTCTGGGCTGGCTGAGCAAGTTGGTGTGGGTGAACAGCAGAGGATCCCTGTGAGGCCCCCACGGGACGCGGCTGCAGGCTCTCAGCAGGCCCGCCTGCCTGGCCACTCCAGACGGCTGGGTTCCCTTCTGCGCGCTTGTCTCCGTTTCCCCACACTTTCTGCAGCAATGTCATGGACGTGCCTGGCTTTAATAACCAGGAAAAAGGGAATTGTGAAGACTTTCCGAGGACTGTAGCCCCAGGGGAGCCAAGCCCAGGGGGTCACTGTTTATTGAGCGCCTACTGAATGCAGTCAGAAGCATCCACCTGGTTCAGCTCCACGTGGAACCCCACGACATGTGCTCAGGCCTGGAGCACTTTTCAAAAACATCACTGCCCGCCTGCCTCTCACCCCCGCCCCCCCGCCCCTCACCCCTGCACCCCCCCTCACCCCTGCCCCCCCCGCCCCTCACCCCTGCCCCCCCCCCTCACCCCTGCCCCCCCCCCCCCCGCCCCTCCCCCCTCCCCCCCCCCGCCCCTCCCCCCTGCCCCAGACCCTTGATGGAGCAGCTTCTGAGGCAGAGAGTCCTGCACTGCCCAGGCTGGCCCAGGAGCTCAGAAACCCAGAGGGGCCTGAGGCAGAGTCTGGGGTGGGTGTAGGCAGTGGGCCTGGTCGGGCTCTGCTCCTGCCCTCTCTGTGCTGAGGGTCAGTGCCTTCCCCGCCCCTGGACCTGACCTGCTTGTGTGGACCTGCCAGGGCAGGCATGGGGCAGTCCCGTGGGAGCCAGCGCTGAGCGGGCCCCTCTTCCCTCCCCGATGGCCCTCTGTGTTCACCCCTGTCCCCCATCTGGCTGATGGCCTGGTGGATACTAGGGAGGACTGTCCGGCCATCCCCGGAGGGCCGCTAGGGGTGGGGGGCTGTTCTGGGGTAGGTGGGGAGCCGCTGTGAGACTGGGGAGGGGGGCTGGCACAGGCTGAGCAGAGGCTGCCAGACGCGGGCTGGCGTCCAGGCTCTGCGCGGAGACCAGGCTCCAGCTAATTAGCTCCCACCCACCCACATCCTCCCCTCCTCCCACAGGCAGGCTCACGTGCTGCGCTGCCGATGCGCCCCCATCTCACCCTGCTCCCCAAGACCTGCCCATCCCCCTCCGCACCCTCTGCAGCAGCCCCCAGCGCAACCTACCCCTGGGTTGCGGGGCGGGGCTGGCTCCGCCCCCGGCCCCAGCCCACGCTGCCTGGAGACATAAGCGTCTCCTCCTCCCTGCAGGCACCTGTCACCCCTGCGGTCCTAATTACCCACTCGGTGAGCACACCCACCTGCCCCCGCAGGGACGGCCCCCACCACGCACGCCCCCCACTTCCCAGCCCCACCTCACAGCCCTGCCCAGCCTTCCCGGAGCCCGTGGGCTACGTGTGGAGCCAGGACTGGAGGTGGGGGGTGGTCCCACGGGTCCTTGGGGACCGCCTGCCCCTGGATGCTCTCTCTGCTGCCCTCTGAAGGAGCAGGATCAATCTTGGAGGCAGGAAATAGGTGTCAGGCAGTCCTGGTCCTGCAGGCCCCGGCTCTGGGTGGGGACCCATTCTTGCCTCTCTGGGCCTCGACCTCCCGCTCCGTGCGGGTGATGCTCTGGAAGCCCCAGGGTGCTGGCCGCGCGGCCCCTTGCTCCCTGGCCGAGGCTGACCTGGCTCCCCTCTCCCGGCTCCAGGCCACCTGTTGATGGTGCCTCCCTCACTGCACCAGCTCCCCCACCCCCCAGGCTTCTCCAGCCAGACCCCCTTTCTCCAGCCTCCTCTCCCCCTGCACCCTGCCTCTGTTTTGCTTCCCACCCCCCACTGGCCCATCACCCGTTTCCACATCTCCATGGTCACCCAGCCGCTGCTGGCCTCTCAATCCTCCACCCCTGCGGCCCCCACGACCCTCCTCGGTGTCACCACCGCACCCTAGGCACACGCAGACTCCACCGCACCCAGCCCCTCTGGCTCTGAAAACCTGCGCCTCCAGCATCTACGCATCTCCTTCCCTTCTCGAGGGCCTCCCTGGTGGCTCAGATGGCAAAGAATCCTCCTGCAATGCAGGAGAACCGGGTTCAATCCCTGAGTTGGGAGGATCCCCTGGAGGAGGGCATGGCAACCCACGCCAGTGTTCTTGCCTGGAGAATCCCGGCAAGAGCCTGGCAGGCTACAGTCCATGGGAATGCAAAGAGTCGGACACGACTGAGCAAATAACACTTTCCCTTTCCCTTCTGTATCCTTCGTTCCTGATTCGGATCATCCTGTGCCTGGTTCTTTGTCCCCTGAGCCCTGACCTCTCCACTTTCCCCTTACCCATCAATCCTCTGTGTCACACCCCTCTTGGCCACTCTGGGCCCCTGATCCCATCGTGCGAGTCCTCACCTCCCTCATTCCTGGCCCGCCTGGCCACCAGGCCCCAGCCCTAGGCAAGTCCAAGGCCCTCCACACCTGAGCAAGCCACCCATCTGACCCAGATGCCGCCCCTGCGTCTCTGACCCCTGTTGAGCCTCTGTCCCCTGGTGCATGGGGGAGGTGGGAGCCACAGCTCCTGCCTCCCAGCCATGGTACCCACGGGGCTT
This sequence comes from Ovis aries, assembly GCF_016772045.2. Classification (NCBI taxonomy): domain Eukaryota; kingdom Metazoa; phylum Chordata; class Mammalia; order Artiodactyla; family Bovidae; genus Ovis; species Ovis aries. The sequence goes on along the minus strand of NC_056071.1, from coordinate 64,094,803 downwards.
TCCCCACTCCCTCCTTCATCACCACCTCCTGCATCCCCCCCATCTCCTGCATCTCTCAGGGCCCTCTCCACCAGCTTCACTGTCTGGCTCTAGGTACCAGTTAGTGCATTACTCCCCTCGCTCCTCCAGGCCTGGGACAGGGTAACTGCTTGCAGTTGCTGCCCTGGAAGAGTGTTCTGCCCCTGCAGGTTGCCCATGCTGCCCACACCTTCACTGCCTTCTGCTTTCCTGAGCTCTCCTTATTTGCAAGGGCAGTGGCCTCCTGCCGGGACCCAGTGGGCGTGGCCCCCTAACCTGCAGCCCAGGGCCCCTCCTCCTGGTGGCACTCAGCACTGTCACCCACAGCCGCTGTCCTGGGTGCCTGGGGCCCTGACCCTGATGTCCTTTCTCCCTGTCACACTCGCGGTGGGCTTGTGGGCTCTGGGATCCCCCAGGGTTCTGCCCCAGGTGTCCAAGGCCAGGTCTAGGACCTAGGTCTTCTCCGCCTCTCCCTTGCCTGAGCCATCTCTCCCACACCTAAGTGCCAGTGGATGCCACATGCTAATGACAGCTAACCGCTCTGTGCCGAGCCCAGGTGCTCCCTGGACCCAGCTGCCCTTGGGCATTTCAAGGAAACATGCCCCAAATACCTGCTGACCTCCTGTGCCCATCTCAGGAGCAGAACCACCATCAACCTGATCATGCAAACCACCCCCTTCTCCCTGGCTGTAGCTTCCTCGTCTCTAGGTCCCACTGACGGCACCTCTGCCTTCCTCACTGGCCCCGGTCACCCCCCGTCTCTCTTCCCACCACTGCTGCCTGGGCCCTGGTCCCATCCCATCCCTGTGCCCAGCCTGGGCCCCTTCAATCCACCTGCAGCAGGTGTGGCCTTCCTGGGCCACCGCCCTCCTGGCGCAGCCCTGGTGCGTCTTCCCAGCCCCTCCCTGCCAGCTGCTTTCCTGTCCATCCAGGAGAGTTCATGGTTGGCTTTGACCCTTGAGACTTAAATACGTGGTTCCCTCCATCTGGGTGGCCCGTTCTCTCCCCGTGTGCAGGGCCAACTCTGGCACAAAGGCCCCACCTTGCCACTGCTGTTGGTTATCATTATTGGCTCTCAGACTCTGCAGCGCTTCTCCCGGAGGGTGGGGTGGGGAGCATTGGCCTGGTCCTTTGTTTTAAGGCCGTGCAGTGGGAGCAGGACCCCGGCACTGTTCTGACGATGGTTAAGAAGGGTGCAGGCCCCTCCCCACTGCCTGTAATGCTGGGCGGGGGGCTGGGGCTTCTCTTGGGGGACACAGAGTAGCCCTGCTCCTCCCCTTCTCAGCTCCCCCATCAAGAGAGGGAGTCTGGGTTGGGAGGGGAGCCAGGGCCTCACCCCTCCAGGTCTCCCCGTTTGGGGGTGTCCCCAGGTCCTCCCAGACCCCTTGGCAGCCGCTGGCCCCTCGAATGGGTGGTGGGGCTGGGCTGGTGATTCTAGATGCTGCTGGTGGGTGGGGGGAGGTGTCTTCCAGGACTGTTCAGAGCCCCTCCCCCACCGGGCTGGGCTGGGGCTTTTCTGCTTTGCTAGAAAGGGGAGGTGATGGCAAGGGACACCAGGGGACGGGAGAGGGGTTGGGCCCGGGGCTCAGGTGGCCACGGGGTCCTGGGCCCCAGGCCCTGCCCAACAGCGCCCAGTGAGGAGTCCAGGCTGGGCCGGCTGCGGGGGGCTGCCCGTGGCCTGAGATGCCCCCTCTCGGCCTCCTGTTCAGAACACCGGGCGCCGCGGGGGAGCAGGGCAGGTTGGCGCGGAGCCGCGGAGTGTTTGTCATGTTCTGCGCCATGGCGTGGATGCCTGCCATCGTCTGCCATTATCATTAAGTACAATTTGGCAGGGGGATGGGTGGGGGAGCGGTGAGCCTGTGAGCCCTGATCACTGCCCAGGTAGAAAGCTCTCCCTGCCTCCTGTGCCTGCCGGGCTGGCCCCAGTGGGGGCTGCCTCCTGGCCCTGCCCTCTCCTGCCCACCTTTCCCGGCCGAGCTGAAGTCACCCCTCCGCCAGGAGACTGGCTCGGCCACCAGACCAGGCGGCCTGAGACCTACTGTAGCGCCCAAGGCAGGCGGCTTCCTACGGGCAGCCTCTGGCCCCGACTCGGCTGTGGGCTGACCCAGAAGGGCCTGGCCAGGGGCAGCTGCTTCCCTGTGAGAGGAGGTGGGATCCAGGGGAAACAGGGGTCCAAGGCAAGCAGGGATCTGGCTGGGGTCCAGGCGAAGCAGAGGCTGCACTTCCCGCTTGGGGGTCCTCGGCCCCTCCTTCCCCCCCGGGGTCCGGGGCCTCCTCTGCAAAGGGGTGGTTGGGAAGGCTAAGGAAAGAGGGAGGCAAAGCACCCCGCCTGCTCCCAGGGCTGTGAGAACCCAGGGAGACCCGCTGGAAGGTCTTCTTCTTAGACAGTCTGCTACTTTTTTGCCATTTAATTATACATATAGCTGTCTTTTAAATGTCTCTCTTCCTCACCAGAGGGCAAGGATGGCACATGCATGGAACCCCCAGGGCCTGGTATGTGAGCAGGTGAGCGGATGCTGCCTGCTCACCAGGTGAGTCATCTCCACAGGTGCTGGACCGGGAGTTGGGGCCTTGGCTTTACCTGCTCACAGGCAAACACGACACAGTGTGTCTGCTGAGCGGCTGCAGGAGCAATGACCGGTAGGGGTACCATAGGGACCCCTCACTAACGGGAGAGAAGACTGGAGCGGGGCTTCCTGGAGGAGATGAGATCTGAGCTGAGACGAAAAGAGGAAGCATGCTCAGAAAGAGGATTCATCAAAGAGACGGCCGTGGGGCAAACCTTCTGACCGTGCATCTAGGGCCGGGCCTGGCCTGCGCCTGGGTCTTCCTCTGGTCTTGGCGGCATCAGCCTGGAGGGGGCAGCAGCCATGGACACAATGCAGCCTCGATACTCCTCACCAGCATGGTCACAGACCACTATTCACGGCGCTTCCCTTGGAAAGGCAGTTCAGTTCAGTCGCTCAGGCGTGTCCGACTCTGCAACCCCATTGACTGCAGCACGCCAGCCCTCCCTGTCCATCACCAACTCCCGGAGCATACTCAAACTCATGTCCGTTGAGACAGCAATGCCATCCAACCATCTCATCCTCTGTCGTCCCCTTCTCCTCATGCCTTCAATCTTTCCCAGCATCAAGGTCTTTTCCAATGAGTCAGTTCTTCGAATCAGGTGGCCAAAGTATTGGAGCTTCAGCTTCAGCATCAGTCCTTCCAGTGGATATTCAGGACTGATCTCCTTTAGGATGGACTGGTTGGATCTCCTTGCAGTCCAAGGGACTCTCAAGAGTCTTCTCCAACACCACAGTTCAAAAGCATCAGTTCTTCAGCACTCAGCCTTCTTTATAGTCCAACTCACATCCATACATGACCACTGGAAAAACCATAGCTTTGACTAGATGGACCTTTATTGGCAAAATAATGTCTCTGCTTTTTAATGTGCTGTCTAGGTTGGTCAGAACTTTCCTTTCAAGGAGTAAGCTTCTTTTAATTTCACGGCTGCAGTCACCACTGCAGTGATTTTGGAGCCCCAAAATATAAAATCTCTCACTGTTTCCATTGTTTCCCCATCTATTTGCCATGAAGTGATGGGACTGGATGCCATGATCTTAAAGCCAAGAAGAATTAAAGAGCCTCTTGATGAAAGTGAAGAAGGAGAGTGAAAAAGTTGGCTTAAAACTAAGATCATGGCATCCAGTCCCATTACTTGATGGCAAGTAGATGGGGAAACAACGAACAGGTAGGTGCTATTTGGTAATAGTAGGAGGCCTGATCCTCAGGGCTGGCTCCCAACCTCGCTTCACTCTGCTGCTGCTGCTGCTGCTAAGTCGCTTCAGTCGTGTCCGACTCTGTGCGACCCCATGGACGGCAGCCCACCAGGTTCCTCCATGGGAAAATCTATGGGATTTTCCAGGCAAGAGTACTGGAGTGGGGTGCCATCGCCTTCTCTGAGCTTCACTCTAGACCAGGGATTTTATCTTATTTGTCAGCTTTGATCAAATGGTTACCTTGTGCTCTGTGTTGACAAGGATTCTAGTGTTCTGTATGAGCTCAGTGGGAAAGATTGATGGGTGAGTGATTAGTGATGTCGGAAAGATTGGTGATTGATTAGTGATGTCTGCTGTAAGTGTGGAAATCACATGTAGGGACGTGTGTGCCATAGACTTAAACATTTCTGCTCTAGACTGTAGACCACACTGTGTCAGACAGGAAAGGGTCTCGGCTATTACTGGGGCAAAAAACCTCTTGTGTGATGAAAGGGAAACCAAGGAAGAGCTCACGGGTGAGCAGAGCAGGAAGACGCTCAAGCCCCAGCTGGCTAGGCTCTTGGCCCTGCCCACGCTGTCTCTTTTTGCTTCTGGCTGAGAGGCTGCCCTAGTCAGGAGGCGGCTCGCAGCCCAGGCTGGGGAGTGAGAATCTGCTTTCGACATGCAGGAAGTAGCCCAGGAGGCTGGAACCTGTGGGCCAGTGGAGGTGGGGAGGAGGGGGCGCTCTGGGGGCCAGGGTCAGGGTTCCCGTCCAGTCCCCCAGTCTTGCTGTGTGACCTTAGGTGAGTCAGTGCATCTCTCCAACCTCATCCGTGAAATGGGGTTGATCGACTTGTTTTAAGGTTAGGAGGGAGCCTTCCTTCTATGAGCACAGATTATAAGACAGGCTTGGTGCTGGTGAGTGAAACTGTCACGGGTGAGCAAGACGCATGCAGGCCCCACCCTTATGTTTGCTTGCAGGGACAGGCTTTGCTCAAATTGTCACCCCCTGAAACAGTGGAATCAAACACTAAGGGCGTGGGGCCCCAAGGGGCAGAGTCAAGTCTTGGTGCACTAGAAAGTGGCAGCGTGGGGGTGGGGTTATTGTTGGGGTGGTCCTGCCCCATGGAAGCAACCGCTGAGGGACGAGCGTGGGATACAGGCTGCATCCCACCTCAAAGGATGCCCTTTTTCTGAATCCCACCGAGGTGCTGATGGACTGCGACTGCCTTGCTTCCTGGCCCCCCGCTTGTCGCCCAGGAGAACCCTAGGGGCAGCAACCAGGGTTAGGGGGCCACGGAGCCCACCCAGGACAATGTGCTCTGTGTCAGGCTCCCTGGGTAGTATTGTCTTGCCAGGCCTCAGTGTTCTCTTCTGTAAAATGGACACACTGGGTGCTGGGGGAAGACCCTGCCATCTACGCTGTGCCTCTGGGTTGGCACCCCTTGAATTGGGCAAGTATTCAGGGGTCTCCCACTCCAGGGTGATTTCTCAGGGCTGTGATCACACATGAGAGCCCAGGGAGACCCGCTGGGCCCCTGGAGGAGGCCCCCTGGAAGGTCTCCTTCTTAGATAGTCTGCTACTTACTGCCATTTAGTTATATGTGTAGCTGTGTTTTAAATGTCTCTCTTTCTCACCAGAGGGCAAGGATGGCACGCGCATGGTACCCTTGGGGACTGGTGCGTGAGCAGGTGAGCGGATCTCAGAGCCAACTTGTTCTGGGGAACCTGACCTCCCAGACTGGCAGATCCAGGAAGTGCCCCTTCACTTGGCCTGGCCAGGCTGGCCCTGCCTGGCTCAGGGTAGGGGCGGCCAGGATGTCCTGTGCATCAGGAGGGCTGCTGGAAGGACGGGAAGGGCTGGGGCTGGGTGGGCGGTGGGCACAGTGTGGGGACCTTGGGACCCTGGGGACAGGAACGCAGTGACTGGTTCCTTCTCGTCCCCTGGTGGCTGCAGACTGCCTCCACCCCCATTCCTGCATGCTTTCTGCCCACAGTCCTGGACGCTGGACCCAGTACTGAGGCCGGGGGATGTTCTGGTCACCCCTCGGCTGTCCCCTCCAGTCCTCCACCTCCTGGTGCTAGGACCCTCCTCCCAAAGGTTCTCCGGGAGACTGCAGGGGGGATTGCTGCAAACCGGGACGTCCTGTGACCACTTGGTTGTGTCTTTCCATGTCCCCGGCTCCGGGCTGGGACGGCTGGGGTGAAGGGTCTGGATTCTGGGCCTCCCGGCCAGGCCAGCGCCCAGGAGGGTGCCCCGAGCCCAGCTCTGTGGGCCTTGGCACAGGCCGGCTCTTCCCCAGGGCCGGTGTTTTGCAATCCTTCTTGGCCACTGACTCCCGTTTCTCTGGCAATTGCAGGTTTTCTCGGCTGTGATTTGGACAATGTTTTTTCCCTTCCAAACAACCACTCTGGAAAAAGGGACTCTAACTTTGAACGAGCTGGCTTCGATTGTTCCACTTCTTTCCACAAACAGCACCCCCTTCTCACTCCGCCCCCCAATGCCCTCGCCCAGCATTTCTAATCCAGCGATGCCTGGGGGTCACTCTGGGGTGGGGATCGTGGGCAGGGATTGCGGGCAGGGACCGCTGACCTCTGGGGCCTGGCGTCTCAGCTTCGGGGGCCACACTGTCCAGTCGCTTTAGAGTGGTCCCCAGTCATGCGCAGGCTCCTGAGGGAGTTTCCTGAGCACCTACTATGTGCCAGGCACTTGCTGGACACCTCTCATCATTCCCGCCATGGAGGCCCCAGAGGAGGGCAACTGGCGAGGACAGGACTGGGCTTTGGAGGTGAGTCTGCATCCGTGCGCCTGCCCCGCTGTCTCTGAGCATGTGGAGAGCGCAGCCCTGCCCACAACTCTTCAGATTCCGCCTGGGGCGGCTCTGTACAGCTTTATCCAGAGTGGCCTTCACCTGGACACCCACCTCACACTGTTCACGTCTGCTCACAACTGACTCTCACTCCCATTCCGGGCGTCATGGGCCCCGGCTCAGAGAAGTCAGGGGACTTGCCTGAAGCCACACAGCTGTAGCAACACGGGGCTGGGACTGGACATGGGGTGGTGTGAACGCTGGCTGAGGAGGGCTGAGGGGCAGGAGGGTCAGGAGTGAGCTCTCTCCAGGCAATGGGCCTGGCCCCAGAAACCAGCTCGTCACCCCGTCCCTCTGCAGGGGGTGGTGGGCCACTGGAGGGGTCCTCGGGCTCAACTCTGGCTTCAGTGAGGAGGAAACGGAATTCATGGTTCACCAGGGCATCAGAGGTGGCAACGGGGCTGGGGCTGCAGTTTCCTGGGCCCCAGGATTTAGTGAGGTCAGGGCCAGGCAGGAGGGCAAACTGTGTTTCCCTTTGGGAGGATGGTCCCTGGCAGACACTGTCCTCTTGGCATCTTAGGCTCTGCCAGCTGAAGACTAGAAAGTTGGTCCCTGTGAGCACTTGGGGGCCCCTGGACTTCTGGGATCCTTGAATTTCACATCTGCGCTCTGTAATTCTGCTGTCTCTGTGGCCGTAGCTCATGGGGAGAAGGAGTCACGTGATGCTGGGCACACATGCTTCCTCCGGGCAGCCCCCCTCGGCTGCATCTGGCAACTTGAGGCTTCCGTGGCTGCTCACTCCTTGTTCCGAAACCTCATCCTCGTGGGACTTGCCCTGTGGCTTCTGCATAGCTCCGGGTCGTTTTCCAGGGGCTCTCCAGAGCCCCGCCCTGGTCCCGGTCCTGCCCTCACCTGCATCCTTTCTCCGGCCCGCTGTCCGTGGTCCCAGTGCCTGACAACCGCTGGTGGATGCGTCCCGAATAAGGGAACAGGCTGCATAGAGTAGAATGTCCCTGTGCAGAAATCTATTGGCATTTTAGTCTTTTTTTTTTGCCGACGATGACGTGAACTTGTATTGATTCAAGCAAAAAAGCCAGATACCTTGTCATTTAAAAAAAGGACCAGCTCCCACTTTGCTGTGTGTAGCTGCAACCTGGGAAGATGCTATGGAAGGCCGTGTTTCGAGTGGTTTTACAAGCCGACCTCTACGTGCCAAGATTTCGGGAGCGAGGAGCTGGGCTTATGACTCCTGGAGTCCCTCCCAGCCAGCCACAGGCTCCTGGCTGCGCTTGCCAAGCAGTCCCTGAAATGTACTCAGACTCCGAGAGGGGACAGGGGCCCAGCCAAAGTCCTAGCCCCGGACAGTGCTGGGAAGGCCCAGGAATGTTGATCATCTGCCCTTGACCTGGTGAGCAGGGCAAGCGAACCCTGGACACTGGCCCCCATGGGCGGGCAGCCTTTCAGGCCAGCTCTGAGGGCTACCCCGCCACGCTTCCTGTGGGTGGGTCACACCCTTCAACCCCTGTGGGATCTGCTCTGTGCAGGGCCAGGCCCAAACCCATCTGGGGTCCCCCATGTACCCAGAGACCCCACACCATCCCCTGGGGACCTTCTGCAGCCTCTGATGGCTCCCCTGCTGGGAGTTTGGGGGTGACGCCGAGGAGGCCAAGGAAGCCAGCTTAGCCGTCCCGCCTTCTGTTCTAGCCCTCGGAGTAAACAGGAACATTAAATCACTACTTGGGGGTCAGGAAACTGGAAATAATCAAAACACAGTGTCCTGTCCTCGGCCCAGGCGCTGGGCCGCTTGTCCCCGGCCCAGCCCTGCCGCCTGGGGCTTTCCCGGCCTCGGCTCCACCCAAGACGCTGCCCCCGCCATCTGCCTCATGGGCCCGGGTGACCACAGTGGCCCACGCCCCAGGGTTCAATTAGTGAGACACCCGGAGAGCTGGCAGTCACCCCCCATGTGGGCACCACTTGGCTGGGGACATCACCAGCAGCCCTGAACCCCCACCAGCCCTCTGATCCCAGGTGATGGGGGTGGGTGTGGGGAGGGCCTCAGGGGGTGGCAAGCGGGGGCGGGGCGGGGGGCTTGTACCTGGTGCCCTGTCTCTGCTTCTAGGGCATGCGTGGCCTGAGGGCTGGCCACACCGCATGCCCACCACCAGGGGACAGTTAGATGGCCTAGGGCACACGGAGGCGGGGGGTGGGCAAGGGTCTTCTCTCCCAGGGCGTTCAGATAACGTGCCTTCCCGAGTGGGTCTCATCCTCAGGGGGCACTGCAAATCTTGTGGGTCTCCTGGGACTCCGCAAGGGCCAAGTCCTAAGGGGAAACTGAGGCTCGGCCAGCGAAAGCAGGCTTTGAGGCTTAGCCCCAGGGTTCCTGCACCTACCTTCTCACGGCCCTGGGATGTTTTCCAAGGCTGGTTCCAAGGCACGGTGGCAGGGGGGCAGAGGGGTGCTGGGGGGGAGCGGGGGGAGCGGGGAGAGGAGGAGGCCCCCTGGGCTGGGAGGTACAAGGTCCTGGCTCTGTGCCCAGCCCACGATATGCGCTGCTGAGCCGCCTCGGACACACCTCTGCCCTCTCTGGGCCTCCACTTCCCCACGTCAGGTGGCCTCTGAGGGTTGTCTCGTCTCTCAGATCCCACCCGCAGTGAGAAGACAGGGGACCCCCAGGGATGGCCACAAAGGACTCATGGCCGCACCTGAGCCTCACGTGGTCACAGATTCCCTGAGGTCCTGCTGCACGACCCCCCGAGAGCTGGGGTGCTCCTGAACCCCACCCTTGACTGTGAGCTGCAGCCCCTGAACAGGCTGGGGCCCGAGAGAGGAGTCCCACGGGGGTCTGAGTCCTCCGGGGCTGGATGGTGGCCGAGTGGGAGGATGCAGACAGCTGCGACGCAGCGGGAAGAAGCATGCCCACCCGACTTGGAGCCCCGGGTGGGGATGCTGGGGGGCTTGGGCCCGTCTGCTGGAGCTGCTGGTCTGGTGGGGTAGCCGAGGGGGACACAGATGCTAGTAGCCCTGGAGACTCGGTGGCGTGGGGTGGACGGGCCGGGGCAGGAAGTGGCCTTCTCGGCCTGGTGCTCAGAGGCGCTATCTGGGCTGGGTCTGGCACTCTGAAGGGGGGCAGGGCGGCCAGGGTGGGCTGTGGGAGGCTCACCTGCAGCGGGAGGCTGGGGTGGCCACTCCTTCATTAACCCGCCTCTAGATCTGGGACCCGGCCCGACTGTGTGCCTTCTGAGTGTGTCCACCACCTTGCAGTTTCCTTGAAGCCAGCTTGAGATGGAGGTGTGACTGTCCCCATTCTCCTGATGAGGAGACTGAGTCCCGGGGAGGCAAGCAGCTTGCTGAGTTTGCAGTGGCGTTTTAGAGTCAGTAGGGGAACGAGCTGGCCCTGGCGGCTCTAAGGACCTGGCTCCTTCCTTGTTGGGACTGTTGTCTCTCATCCTCCGGTGATGGGCTGGTCTGTCCATCTGTGCTCTCCCCCGGTCCTTCTCCTCCCCCTGTGCTCAGCTGTGGCCTCCAGCAGCAGTGGAGGGGGCACCCTGGCATCTCAGCTCTGCTCCCTGCTGGCGCTGCTCCTGGGTTGGGGGCAGTGTTTTCTGGCTTCCCCTTCCCTCTCCCCAGAGGGGAGAAAGGACTTCCCAGAGTGAGGGAAGGTCCCAGGGCCAGCAGCCATGGCAAAGATGGAGGTTTGAGACTGATGCATCATTCAAGCCAGAGCTGGGCTGGGGCTGGGGAAGAAACGGCTCCACTTACAGGGTCTTGGGCTTCCCTGGTGGCTCAGAGGGTAAAGCGTCTGCCTGCAATGCCGGAGACCAGGGTTTGATTCCTGGGTCGGGAAGATCCCCCGCAGAAGGAAATGGCAACCCACTCCAGCATTCTTGCCTGGAGAATCCCATGGACAGAGGAGCCTGGTAGGTATAGTCCGTGGGGTTGCGAAGAGTCAGAGACGACTGAGCGACTTCACTCACCTTACAGGGTCTTAGTCCCTGGGAAGAGGTGAGGCTGGCTGGGCTGGGGGCTGAGTTGGGTGGTGGTGACGGCTTGGAGGGAGGGGGGGGCCAGGAATGCAGGAATGGAATTCCTGGAAGGAGGTCCCTGCCCTGGGGGTTCGGGAGGGAGCTGACTTCCAGCCTGCGGCCCTTCCCCTTGTCCTGTCTTCCAGGCCCCACCCGTCCACCTCTGGCACCAGCATCACTTTGCCTGATGGAGTGGGTCAGGTCACAAGTAGCAGAGAATCAAGGCCCACCTGTCCCACCCCAGGGCCAGACCTCAGCAGCGGCCGCGGGGGCAGGTATGTCAGTACCAGCTCCCTCGCCCTTCAGGCGGGACGTCCATAAAAGGTGGATTGATTATTATTTGTATTGTTGCAGTGCCTTCCCAGCACCCTTTTCTTCCACCCTCCCCACAAACGCCACTCTTTCCCGAGCTCTGCCTGCACCCTCCGGCTCTCCCTCTCCCCACCCACCCCCGAGCAATCCCACCCATGCCCGCAGCCTTGGGTCCCTGGGCAACGTGCTCTGGTTCCCACCCTGGTAACGCTCAGCTGGCTCCTGCCTCAGCCCCTTGTGCATCCTGACCTGCTGCCCTGGGACTTTGTCTAGGGTCTGGTGGGGAGGAGGGTGGAGAGGTGGTGGGGTACACGGCGCCTGGAGGCTGGGGTGGGGAGGAAGGAGGGGGTCCGGGTTCTGGCACGGGTGATGGGTACGTGGGGCGCCATTCACTGGGAATGGCCGTTCACCATTCTATGAAGGCATATGAGACTGCCTTCCCAGACTGCCTTGCAGCCCAGGAGTGGCCACAGGAGCCAGGCCTGACTAGTGTGACTCAGGGGACAGAGAGGTGAGGGGGACATTCACTGGAGGGCTTCTGGGAAAGGCTGTGTCCTCCCTGAGATGGGGAGCTGTCCCTGCCCCTCTTCCTGTTTCCGGCCTCTGGACATTGTTTGCAAACTTGGTGTTTGGAGCCAGGGCAGCCTTCTTGCAGCAATGAGGTCATGGGCAAGAGAAATCACCCGGGTCTGGCCCCAGGACAGTGGGACCAGTGTCATAGCCAGACTTCAGACTCCTTGTTATGCTGGAGAAAAAAACCCTCTTTGGCTAAGTCACCATTCACTGGGCCTTCTATTATTTGCAGCCCAATGCATTCCTAAATAATATAGGATTTGCTACCACTAGTGGGGTTGGAAGCGATTTCCCAGGACCCAAGCCACAGAGTCCACTGGGGCAGGAGGAGACGGGGAACATGATGCAGCTGGGATGCTGGGTTGGAGGGGCGTCGAGGTGGGGCAGCTTTGGGTGGTGGCCAAGGCTGTGGGCATGGGTGGGATTGCTCAGGGGTGGGTGGGGAGAGGGAGAGCCGGAGGGTGCAGGCAGAGCTCGGGAGAGAGTGGCATTTGTGGGGAGGGTGGAAGGGTGCTGGGGAGGCACTGCAACAATACAAATAATAATCAATCCATCCTTTATGGAGCTGCTGCTAGACCCGAGAGGCTGGAATTTGCATGGACTGTCTCATCCATCCGGTCCTCGCCACCGCCTGGTGTGTGAGGCACTGTCATCGTGGCTGTTTTATAGGTGACAACACAGAGGCTCCGAGAAAGAGCCACAGGGACCCAGAGCACAGAGAGCATCCTGGGGGCACCAGAGGGCCTCAGAGGGGGTGCTGCTGCCATGGGACCCGCAGGACGTTGTAGATGCGGCGGCCAGTGGGGGAGGCGAGGCTCTCCAGGCAGAGGGGAGGAAAGAGTGGGGTCTGGCTGGGCCTCAGGATGCTCAGGCCGGCGGGGGGTGGGGGGGGGCTGCTGGAAATCAGGTGAGGGGATAGCTGGGGCCTGGAGTGCCAGCCTCGGGGAGGCGCCGCGTGACTGGGGCCAGCTCACCGTGCAGAGGGACCAGAGCTGAGGCTGCAGCTGACCCTGGGGGGAGTGGGGGCTCGGGCGTCACGCCCCCCTGCCCAGATGTCTCTCAAGGCGGAGGCGAGGCAAGACCACAGTCGGAGCCCTTGGCCTGTGGCCACGGCAAACAACTTGTCCTCATTGTCATTGAGTAACTGCAGTTAGGCCCTTTGGTCCAGGCCATTTCAGGACAGAGGGCTGCCGGCAGCTTGGGCGGGGTGGCAGGGGACCCCCCGACTCACCAGCCTGGGGCCAAGCCCCCCATGGCTGTGGCCCAAAACCTGCTCCTGGAGGGGAGGCCCACGGGCCAGCTGGGCCGGGAAGGCTGAGTCTGGATGACAGCTATTCCAGGGAGCCCTGGTTGTCCCTCAGCAGGGGGAGGGTGGACATGGAGCTTACGGGGCAGCCACTGGTTAAGAGGGTGCAGGGGGAGGAGCCCTGGGTCGGGGCGGGTGCACCTTCAGTGCCAGTGACCACTTCTGCCGCCGGCTGGATGGCATCAGGAGACCCTCATCCTGGAGGATGGTGGCCGGACCCACGAGAAAGGACTGAGGGGGAAAGCTAGGTGGTCAGACAGCCACCCCCACCCTTGGGGTGAGCTCTCAGGCGGGCCCTGCACTGCTCCAATTTCCCTATCCATCAAGTGGGTACAGTATTCTCCATCCTTTGGGGAAAGCCATGAGAATTGAAAGGATTCATGCAAAGTCCCAGGCCCGCAGATTTCGCAAACAATTAAAATTTCAAAAATCAACTTTAGTTCCTGTCGTCGGGTGCCAGCTTCATATTTTGCCAAATGAGAACACTGAAAACAAAAACAAAACATCAGCTACCATCTACTGTGACCGGCGCTTCACAAAAGAAGCAGCATTTGGACACGGAAAGGGTTGGAAGCCTCTGCAAGGAGAGGGCGGGCCTGAAAGTCCTTGGCCACGTCCTTATTTCTGCCCTGCACTCCTGGGACCAGGCGCAGGCGGCCCCAGCGCCGGCCTGGGGCTCAGCGGGTGCCTTCTTGGTGGGGCTGGGTCTCCCCCCATCTCCTCACCAGCCACTTCCAGCTCAAAACTGGAGAACTTACCATCTTTCAGGAGGAGTCTCTCTGATCAAAGGGTCCCCCCACCCCTGACACCCTGGTGTGGTTAGTAGCACCCACACTCGCCCTGTGCTTCCTCCTGCATTTTCTCAGCAGATGAGGTGCTTTTGGGAAGAAGAACCTGGCCACACCAGGTCCACTGCAGGAGGCGCCGGACTGAACATGCAGACCCCTGAGGTCGGGTGCCTGCCAACCCCTTAGTGCCCTGGGGCTGGGCTGACACCTGGAGGGTGGGAGACCCGGGCTCACAGAGGTGCTGAGTGGCACAGCTGAGGTCCCCCCACCATCTGCTGGGCAGGTTCCTGAGGCAGGTGATGGAAACCCAGGTGGAGAGCCCTCCCTCCCCTGCAGAATCAAAGGTGCAGATGAAGGTGGGCATCAGCCCTTTGCTTCCTCCCAAGGTCACCGGCCCTGGGCTCTCCTTCCTTCCTGGAGGATCTCCGGGGCTCTGTGGGGCTTGGGAGGCTAAGCCTGGCCGGGACCCGCGGTATGGGCCTCCACGTGGCTAGTGTTACAGCTGCACACAGGCACCCGCATGCATGCGCGCGCGCACACACACACACACACACACACACACTTCCTCTTCAAAGCCCCCTCCCCTGGGTAGAAGTCTGCACACCCATGGCACCGCCTTCCTCAGGGGGCCCCTCTGGCTACGCTGCAAGGAGAGAGAGAACTAGTTTCAGGGAGAGAACTCCGACAGACCTGGGTTTGAGACGCATGCCTTTCCAAGTCTGCAGGCATTTCTCAGGGCCCTGGAGCAGGACGCCAGGCCCCCGCCGATTACTGGTGGGTCACAGATGCTGGGTATGAGTCCTGAGCGGTTGTGCAGCTTCAGGACACCTGTCCACCACGAAGCGGGAGGGAGGGGCGGGGGTGTCACGTCAGCTCACCGCTGCAGCAAAGAACCCTCAGCGGCTCACACAGCACAGGGGTTTACCTGCTCAGGTCTCAGTCCATGCAGGTGTGCAGAGATGGGGCTGAGCTCCTGGGTCACTCAGGATCCCAGGTCGACTCCCATCGGTGGCTTCACGGACAGGAAAGATTTTCGGAAGTGGGCTGGAGGGCCATGCTTGGGGAAGGGAGGTGGGGGAAGCGGGAGGGGGCGGAGTTCGGCCAAGCCCAGCTGCGCTGAAGCCTCCGCAAGTCCTCGGCCCACCCCACAGGGAGCTCCGGGGCGGGTGGGCCCTTCCGCGCGGTCTTGAGTTTGCATGAGGACAGCGGACCTTTGCTCTCACGCTGGCCACTCCCCGGTGTGAGGGGTCCTGCGGGAGAGGGGCTGACCCTGGGCAGCTCTCTTCAGGACACGTGTTCTCAAAGGGCTGGAAACTGAGGCCTGTCTTTCGGGGACAAGGTCCTGCCGGGGTATCTGGGCAGCGCCCCGCGGCTCCAGGGCGGGCGGCCCCGTGCACGGCTCAGACCCTCCCGAGTTCTGGGGGAGGAGTCGCTTCCTCTGGGCTCCGCGGATCTCTCTCCCTAACAGAAGTCAGAAGAGGACGGTTCCTGAACAAACAATCGCCCCGCCGGCCGCCGCTGCTGCTGCTGGGCCTTCAGGCGGCTGCGCCACTCATCACCTCCTCGGCTCTCAGTTCTAGGCGCCCGGCGTCCTCTCGCCGACCACGTCTGCTCAGCACCTGGGGGCTCACCTCGGGGCTCAGCCGGAACATCATCCCTGGAATATCTGAGCGCCGGGTCACCACGTCTGCTCGACTGTGGCGGCTGCACCTCTGCATTTTACCATCAACACTGGGCAAAGGGGTGCCAAGGCGTGCCCCGTGGGACCTCCTGTGAGGTCCCCTGAGAGCCAGCCAGACTTCTCCTCATCTCCACCTAGGAGCAGCGATTCTAGTTCCTGCTAATGAGGCTCCATCCACCCCGCTAGGATAATGATGCCCCTTCTCTCTGCAGGTCTCTTGGCACAAGAGGCCAAAGTGCCCGGCATCTCTCTCTTGGCACAAGAGGCCAAAGTGCCCGGCATCCTCTGTGGCTTGGAGGTCACTGAAGCTCTCACTGTGTCCCCAGTGGGAGCTCTAACAGAGCCCCGGCCTGTAGGGACAGGAAGCACAAGCCCCCAGCGGTCTCCAAGCGACGTGGTAAACGTGACCACTCCTGCTTCTACCCAGCGGGGACAGAGAAATGTCACTGACTGAGGTGTTCACTGAGCCCTGGGGACATCACCCCATCCTGGCGAGGAACTGCCTTGAGCGGCCCTTCACTCTACCTTGGACAGGCCATCCTGTCACACCATCAGGCCGGCGTGTGGTCCACGATCTGACAGCGGACTCTACTACAGTTATAGGCTCAGGGCAGCACCCCACTTCCTACAGAGTGGGTCTGTGGTTTGATATGATGGTCCACGGGCCTCACGCCAAGGGACTTTACATTCTGTGAGCTCGAAGATGGTGATGCTGGCTGAGGCCCTGTGGGAAGAAAAGGTAACCTACGCCTCTTACACTATTTCTTGATTCCTCATTGCCTCTTCCAGGATGGAAGAAGTCCAGGGTAGTTAACTTGCTTCTAAGAGGCTGGTGGGTTTCCTTTAGGAATGAGGCCCTACTAGGGTCTCAGCATGGGGCCCTGTTGCTGGAAGGTTGGACAAACAGCCGTGGCACAAGCTAGACCAGCCTTGGAAAGTGAGAACCCGGGCAGCTGGGCTGCCTTAAGCTCTGTCTCGATGGCTACTGCAGTCGCGTGCCCACTGCTCCAGTGTGGGGGTGTCCATCCAGCGGCTGGCTGCCGTCAGAAGGCTGTCTCTCTCTCTGTTGTTGCTATTCAATCGCTAACTCGTGTCTGACTCCTTGCAACCCCATGGATTGCAGCTCCCAGGCTTCCCTGTCCTTCATTATCTCCCGGAGTTTGCTCAAACTCATGCCCACTGTGTCGATGATGCCATCCAACCATCTCATCCTCTGTCGCCCCCTTCTCCTCGTGCCTTCAGTCTTTCCTGGCATCAGGGTCTTTCCTAATGAGTCAGCTCTTCACATCAGGTGGCCAAAGTATTGGAGCTTCAGCATCAGTCCTTCCAATGAATATCCAGAGTTGATTTCCTTTCGGATTGATTGGTTTGATCTTTCTGCAGTCTTATCCAGCACCACAATTCGAAAGCATCAATTCTTCAGCGCTCAGCTTTCTTTATGGGCCAGCTCTCACATCTGTACATGACTACTGGAAAATACACAGCTTTGACTATACAGATCTTTGTCAGCAAAGTGATATCTCTCCGTTTTAATAAGCTGTCTAGGTTTGTCTTCGCTTTCCTTCTAACGAGCAAGCATCTTTTAATTTCATGGCTACAGTCACCGTTTGTGGTGATTTTGGAGTCCAAGAAAATAAAATCTGTCACTGTTTCCAGTTTTCCCCCATCTTTTTGCTGTGAATTGATACTGGATGCCATGATCTTAGTTTTTTGAATGTTGAATTTTAAGCCAGCCTTTTCACTCTCCTCTTTCACCCTCATCAAGAGGCTCTTTAGTTCCTCTTCACTTTCTGCCATTAGAGTGGTATCATTTGCATATCTGAGGGTGTTGATATTTCTCCTGGCAATCTGGATTCCAGCTTGTGGTTCATCCATCCCAGCATTTTGCCTGAGGTACTCTGCATAGAAGTTAACTAAGCAAGGTGACATACAGCCTCGACGAACTCCTTTCCCAATTTGGAACCAGTCCATTGTTCCTTGTCCAGTTCTAAATGTTGCTTCTTGACCTGCATACAGATTTCCCACTCTTTTCAGGGTGATTCCTGGATGGGGTGTTTTCTAGTGGATATTTTAAAAAATCATTAAAGCATTATTTATTTATTTGGCTCTGCTGGGTCTTAGTTGTGGCATGCAAGATCTCTAGTTGTAGTGTGTGAGCGCTTAGTTGCAGCATGAGGGATCTAGCTCCCTGACCAGGGATTGAACCCAGGCCCCCTGCATTGTGAGTGTGGGGTCTTAGCCACTGGACCACCAGGGAAGTCTCTCTGGGGGGTATTAACATATAATACCTGATGTTTTCTCCACATATGCACACTCCATCTGCACACTTCCACCCCAGGATCCCTGAGCTTCTATTTCTACTCCCAGGCCTCTGGCCAGGTGACGGAGCGATTTGTCACTGCTCACGCATCCAGCTATACTCGAACTCTGGGCTCCTTCTCCTTCCACACAGAGTGGACGACTGCCCCGAGTCTTGCGGCTTTATTTGGAAGACTCTCCCTTTCTATTATTCTCAAGGTCATTACAGGTGGTTTGAAGCAGCCAATGTCCGTTTTCAGTTCGCACCCATTTCCTGAACCATCGCTGTGCTCACCATATACTATTCCCTCCATGAGCCAAGCTCACACTGTCCCTCATCAGCTGGTCATGAAAATTTCATGTGGTTATAAGTGTGAGCTGAAGGAGAGGAAGCGGCATCATCTAGTCCTTAACTAAACTGTGCTCAATCTGAGGCGTGGCACGCAGGGGTTTTATGTTGGAGTACTGCTGGGCTTTCCCATTCTACTGGTTTCCTCCACTTCTCTGCATTGTTCACTGAAGAAGGCTTTCTTACCTCTCTTTGCTATTCTCTGGAACTCTGCATTCAGTTGGGCGTAACGTTCCCTTTCCCCTTTGCCTTTCACATCTCTTTTCTCAGCTATCTGTAAGGCCAAGATGGGGAAAAAGTGGAAAGCGTGACAGATTTTTTGGGGGGTGGGGGCTCCAAAATCACTGTGGATGTTGAGTGGAGCCATGGAGTTAAAAGATGCTTGCTTCTTGGAAGAAAAGCTATGACAAACCTAGACAGTATATGAAAAAGCAGAGACATTACTTTGCCAACAAAGGTCCATCTAGTCAAAGCTATGGTTTTTTCAGTAGTCATGTACAGACGTGAGAGTTGGACCATAAAGAAGTCTGAGGGCAGAAGACCTGATGCTTTGGGACTGTGGTGTTGGAGTAGACTCTTGAAAGTCCCTTGGACTGCAAGGGGATCAAACCAGTCAGTCCTAAAGGAAATCAACCCTAAATTTTCATCAGAAGGACTGATACTGAAGCTGAAGCTCCAATCCTTTGGCCACTTGATGTGAAGAGATAGTTGAATGGTATCATCGACTCAATAGACATGAGTCTGAGCAAACTCTGGGAGATAGTGGAGGACAGGGAAGCCTGATGTGCTGCAGACCATGGGGTCACACAGAATCGGACGCGACTTAGCAACAGAACGACCAGCAGCAACTGCTGGACTTAACTGACTTATGTCTCGGTAGGTCTGATAGAACCCACTTCATGATAGCAAATTCTGACCACATGGTCCCTTGGTTTCCCATGGCTGAGCACAGTCTCTAGGAGGGTCCACACCATGAGCTATTTATTGAAAGATACATAATTCTCCATTGTAGATGCCATGGGCTTGATCCAGAAATGGAAGCATGTGATTTGAGATTTTCCCATTGGGGTTTGCTGTAAAATCTTGGTGTCTTTTCCCACTGCTGATGACCTCTAAGATCATAACATAGGACAGATCATGTGGTCCAGGGGGCAAGGATGCTTTTTCCGCAGCCTGAACCTGCTGCAGAGCCTCTTCCTGCTTCCAGACCCCACTCAGAGTTAGCATTCTCTTGGGCCACCAGGTATGGGTGAATATTGTCGTCGTCCAGTCACTAAGTCGTGTCTGACTCTGTGCGACCCCACGGACTGCAGCATATCAGGCTACCCTGTCCTTCACCATCTCCTGGAGTTTACTCAAATTCATGTCCATTGAGTCGGTGATGCCATCCAACCATCTCATCCTCTCTCGCCCCCTTCTCCTTCTGCCCTCAGTCTTTCCCAGTATCAGGGTCTTTTCTAATGAGCTGGCTCTTCTCACCAAATGGCCAAAGTACTGGAGCTTCAGCTTTAGCATCAGTCCTTCCCATGAATATTCAGGGTTGATTTCATTTAGGGTGGACTGGTGTGATCTCCCTGCAGTCCATGGGACTCTCAAGAAGATTTTTGAGAGTAAATACAGGCAAGTATCCCCAGGTGTGGAGCATGCTGCCCCGAAAACTCAGAGGCCTTCCGCGCTTTGTGTTCCCTTCCTCGCGGAGCGGGTAGAGGAGGGGTGCAAGATGCAATGATTTGTCCTTTGCTTTTGAACAGATCCTGAGAGCATTGCCCTAGGTCACTGGATCGCTAATATTTGCTGATCTAGCAGGCATGCGAATCTTCACAGGGTTTATCTCTCTCCCTTTGGAGACGAGGCCTCCACTGTGTCCATCCAGCTCGTGTTGCGTGGTAGCCTCTTGGTAGTGGACCAAAGTGATGTTCTGTGGGGCGTCCAGCCAGGAATGTGATGGGGACTTCAGACTGTAATGTGTCAGGGATGAGAGAGAGCGCCGTAGTGCCAGATGAGATGTGTGCTATAGTTCTTCCCGAGTCCATGAGGACTGTTCGGTACGCTCGTTTCTCATGGGGATGAAAAGAACACAATGGTCCTGTACCTTGTGTCCCGGCCACATTCATCATTGCTAACAAAGACCACATCTGCTACAGGGGTTGCGGCTGGGGCAGCTACTGGCTTGAGTTAGTGGTAATTCGTCACCACCGTGCAAAATCCTTCAGGGCTTTGGGGCGCTGACAGGCAGATGAAATGGAAATATGATGGGGACCGCACTCTGCGTCATTTACCTCTTGAAAGGTGGCATTCACGTGTGCCATTCTCTGGTGTGTGATTTTGGTTTTGGCCCAAGTGGGAGAAGGCAGTTTCAGATGAGGCCAAGGTCAGGGTGGTACCAACTACCAAACAGGTCTGTCCAAACTATTCATTCCAGCTCCAGGGTAATGACCACTGGACCGCAGACCGGGGCCTCACAGGAAGCCACACCCGGGTCAGGACTCCGTCGCCCCCAGCGGTCTCATTCTATCAGGGTCATCTGGTCTCTGGTATCATCATCAACTCGAATCTTGTGTCCAACAGCCTTTGGGGTGTCTGGGCATCCTCCTTTCTCAGTCTAAAGATGCTCAAGGCACTCAGATCAGTAGCCTCACCCTCATGTGTGGAAGGACTGGCGCGTTACCGCCCTGTACACTTGTGGTGGCCCAGGGCCCTTCCTCCTGGAGAAGTGTCCGTCAGATTCCTGGTCTGAAAACTAGCTCCAGAGGGAAGCCAGGAGGGGAGCTGAGACTTTTTATTGGGGCAGCTACCGTCAGCATCCTGATCAGTCATTTTCGATTTCTTTTCACCGTACAGGTTGCACTTTGCCCTCCGTGGCTGCCCAGCTGTTCTGCCCCATGCTCCAATAACCAGGCTAACCGTTTCCAGAGCCCTCGAATGCCACTGTGATCCTGTTGCTCATTAGACTGGTTATTGTTGTTGTTTAGTCACCAAGTCATGTCTGACTCTTTGCGACCCCATAGACTATAGCCCGCCAGCCCCCTCTGTCCACCCAAGAATACTGGAGTGGGTTGCCATTTCCTTCTCCAGGAGATCTTCCCAACCCAGGGATTGAACCTGAGTCTCCAGCACTGCAGGCGGATTCTCTACCACTGACCCCTCTGGGAATCTCCATCACAGTGGTTCTTCTGTCTACTTTCCTGCAGCTCCACGTTGCCCCCTTGCCTCTCCCATGTCACCCCCTTGCAGTCAGGGAGCCTGGTTCTGCAGGGTTAGCCCTGGCTGCCGCTAGCCCTGGATCTGGAGGACAGACGCCACCGTGGTGTTCGAACTTTCCTTACATTCCTTCCCGCTTCGGTGAATGGTGTACTTTCCAGGTCTCTGGATTCACTGTCAGCTTGAATCCTGTGTCCGACAGCCTTCCACGCGTCTGGGTCTATTCCTATTGTGCTGGTCTTACCACTCTCGGAGCCTTGGGCCTCTTCCTGGATCTCCCCCATCTGACCAGCAGGCAAGGGGACCACGAAAGTAAGACATGTGAGACTTTGCTGTGGAGGGGTGAGTCTCACATTGCATTGGGCAGAACTCAGCATCAGGAGAGGGGAATGATTTGATAACTACCCAGCTGGTCCCTGCCACCCCCCTCCAAGGTATCCCGGGCAAAAGAAGTGAGCTTGCCTCCAGTGGGTTGAACTAGGGGGCCTCACAGTTGGGCCCCCCAGGACACCCTGCCAGCCTTCCCTGAGAACCTGCCTGCTTGAGGACTCGGGATCAAGAGGGGCCCCAGCCTGGTGGGGAGGTTGACTCCTGAGTAAAGGATGGTCACCCTGGGGCACGGCTGAGCCCCTGCCGGAACAATCTGAAGGAGCAGTAAAGCCTTCTAGGGGAGGGGTGGACGGGGAGCATGCCAGGACGGGCACTCTGGCTGTCCCTGGGCACAGGTCCCGCAGGCCGACAGTGAAGCAGGGCACACACAGAGGGAGCAGCTTAGGCAAAGGTTCAGGGAACTGCGGCGACTCCGAGTGGCTGCGAGGCTGGGGAGGGGCTGGGGGGAGGGCTGGGAGCACCCCGCTGAGGATCCAGAGGGGACACCCCCTGGTTCCCTGGCGCCTGACTCCCTTTTGCCACCCTACGCCTTGAGCACATCAGAGTCAACTTTCCAAAACAAACCCGGGCTGTGTCACGGCGGGATTGAAGCCCTCCCTGGCTCCCACCCCTCCAGAGCCCACACTCCTTCACTGGCACAGACTCCCCATCCAGGCTGAGTCCGCCCAGCACGGTTCCTGGATCCACCTCTCCACGGGGCTCCCAGCGGTTCTGGCCCTTATGTGGGTGTTCTGTTGTGGCTCAGCCCGTGGGGCCCTTCTGCTCCCGACTCGAGGCCTTTGCTCCTCTGTTCCCATCCGCCGGGATGCTCATCCCCCATTGGTTTTCTAGTTAATTCCTACTTGGCCCTCAGGAGCTGCCTCCTCCAGGAAGTCTTCTCTGATTCCCTCCCCAGCACAGTGCCTGGCCCATTTGGTCATCCTGAAAGATGGCTGCCATCGTTGGCCAGCACCATCTCCTGCTCCAGGTGGAGACTCTGTGAGCAAGGCCAGGAGCCACGCTGGACTCCTCTCCGGGGTCCCAGTCTGCAGCCTGCAACCCAAAGCTGAGCAGCCCACAGGCTGAATGAGAAGAAAGCAAGGAGATGACGCCCTTAAGCTCTGCAAAGACATTTTCCCAAGCAGCTGGCAAGGCCCCCACCCGCTCTGGGGGATTTTCCAATCTGCTCCAAAAAGGCCCAGCTCTGAGCATACTGGGATCATTCCGGGACACGGCGAGTCCCACTTCACTAGCCCTGGCCACGGGCAGAGCATGTCTGAAGGTCCCTTCTCCTGCTTTTCCTCTTCCCCCCCTTTTCCCTCCTGCTTTTCCTGGCAGCGGGGCAATTGGAGATGAGGCGAGATGAGCCTCCCAGAGCCCTTCTCTCCTTGGCAGCCTCTGGCCCCATCCCAGACCTCATCCCAGCACAGGCAGCATCCTTGTGTGGCATAGAGGCTAGCACAACCTGGATGACTCTCAGCGCCAGGGACCTGCAGAGACGATGCTGGCAAGGGGGTGGGGGTGCGACTGAATCTCAGAGGGTGGGTGCCAGGGAACCTGGGCTGCCTGCCCTGCTCCCCTCCGTTTCGTATTCCTGGGCCTGTGTGTTGGGGACGGGGGTTGCTGGGAGCTGGCTGCTGGCAGCGGGGGTGCTCCTACTTGTCCAGGGGTGGAGGGGGAGGCTATGGATGGCCAGGAGCAGGGTGTGGGTGGAGGCAGAGGGAAGAAGGGACTGGGTCAGCTGTGCCAACGTGACGGGCATCTCCTGGGATTTCCAGAGACCGAGCGGAAGCTCTTTGCAGAGGGGCTTGTTCCTCGCTCTGTCTGGCACCGCCTGGGACCTTCTGGGAGTTGTTTTGCTCGTGGTAATTGGTGAGAAGTTTGTTTCTAAAAGTCTGCCCAGAACCCCAAAGTGGAAGCAGGCGGAGGGCCAGGGTGAGTGGAGAATGTTCTTTTCAAACACATTTTTAAAAGAATGTGTTCAGGTCTGCTCTTTGGACTTTGTGAGTTTAGAATTTGGAGTTAATTTAAACAGGGCCGGGTGGGGGCCCACCTTTGCCCCCTGAGGCCCTGGAGGACAGAGGGGGTGTCCCTGGCCCTGGGGAACCGGCTGCCCTGGGGCAAATGACCTCATGCTAATCACAGGCGCTTCTTATCTGTGCAGGGGAGCCAGCCCCTTGGGGTGTCACTGCCTCGGTGTGGGCTCTGCTGCTGAGAGTAAGGGGGAGGGCATCTGCCTGGCCTCCTCTGTGGTCAGAAGCCAGTGCCCTTTGCCAAGTGCTCAGCCTGGGTAGAAAGGCGGGAGTCTGCCCATCCCAGTCCCAGCTCCGACTCTGAACTCAGCTGGTTTCTGCTGTTCACAGACAGCTGCCACCCAGCCAGACTGCCTGACCTTCACGGAGTAGGCTGGTAAATGCAGAGAGAGAGGAATGAGACCCCATGTCCCCTTCCCAGGGTACAACCTGGGAAGAGAAGTCCCCAGCAAAGTGATTTTCTGAACCTGAGGCAGCAAGGCAAGCCATCAGTTTCTGCCCTGCTGGGTGATGGCATTCAGTCTCTTGCCCTACTGAGCCTCAGTTTCCCCATCTGTCAAATGAGGGCAGAGTGTCAGAAGGGATGTCTTTTCGAGTTCCATACTACTTAAAATATTGTCCTGTGATGCCCCCTGCATTGGTTGCCCACCTGTGAAAGGAGGCAATTTGGGAAGCAACTTCAGAAAAGAAGCGTGATACTTGATTGGCAGGTCCTGGTAGCTTGGAGAGAACCAAATGTAAAAAATGGTGAAAAATAGGAGAGATGGTGTGTTTCCAGCCTTCGCCCGGGGAATGAGGGCCGCCTCTGTGCCAAGCTGTTTACCCCCGGATGGGCAGGGCCCAGCCACCGTCTAGAGCATCCTTTTTTGGTAGGTCCTCAAAGCAGCTGGATGTCAGCCGGGATAGGACTGGCACACACACAGGGTCTTCCTCTGCCTGTGTTTGGCAAGGAGGCTCTGAAGCTCGTGGTGTGTAAAACATTCCTGAGTTTAGCCAGAGAGAGGCATGCTGGACACGGGCACCAGGGTGTCCTGAGGGATCACAGCCTGCCCCGATCTTGATGACCGGTCATGATGCCAACTCCTGTGTCTGGCAGCTGTTCGCTTAACCCAGTGCTGACTGTCTCCTGTGGGCTCTGGATCACCGCCTCCATTCTCACCCCCGGCTTGAGACAGAGCATCATCCCCATTCAAGGAGGTGGAAACCTGAGCTCAGAGAGGCCCCGTCACTTACCTGAGATCACTCCACTAGTGACAGGTGAAGCCCCAGGGTTACTAGACTCACAGGACTGCCCTTGGGTCCCGTCCTCCACCCCAATTAAAAAAAGATGGTAGGCCCAATGGATTCCGAGACTGTGTTAGAGGCGTGTGGATGGATTTTTACATACTTGTGTATTAGAAACAAGTTACGCCATCAAACCTGTGGTTTCAGTGAGAATATTGCCTAGGAGAAAATCAAGGTTTAAGAAGCAAGATTATTTAGGATTGAATTTAAGAATGGCTGCTGTTGTTCAATTGCTCAGTCGTGTCCAACTCTTTGCAAACCCACGGACGGCAGCACACCAGGCTTCCCTGTCCTTCAAAATCTCCCTGAGTTTGCTCAAACCCATGTCCATTGAGTCGGTGATGCCATCCAACCAACCCATCCTCTGTCACCTGCTTCTCTTCCTGCCCTCAGTCTTTCCCAACATCAGGGTCTCTTCCAATGAGTTGGGTCTTCGCATCAGGTAGCCAGAGTATTGGAGCTTCAGCTTCAGCATCAGTCCTTCCAGTGAATATTCAGGACTGATTTCCTTTAGGATGGACTGGTTTGATCTTGCAGTCCAAGGGACTCTCAAGAGTCTTCTCCCATACCAAAGTTCAAAAGCGTCAGTTCTGTGCTCAGCCTTCTTTCTGATCCAACTCTCACATTCATACATGACCACTGGAAAGGAAGTACAAATTTGGTCTAGCCTTGCAGCCTGGCAAAAAGTCAGGGACTTGGGATGAAGCCTGCGTAAGTCACACCATCAGCCTGCTTTCCTCTTGACCCTCGGTTTTCACCTGCAACCCGGGCGCCTTGACACTCCCTCCCAAATCCCTCTCCCT
Source organism: Ovis aries (assembly GCF_016772045.2). Taxonomy (NCBI): domain Eukaryota; kingdom Metazoa; phylum Chordata; class Mammalia; order Artiodactyla; family Bovidae; genus Ovis; species Ovis aries. Next base: position 64,069,213 of record NC_056071.1, on the reverse strand, counting down.
TGGACCTCAACCTCGGGCCAGCTCCCCATACCCTATTCTGTCTCAGAAATGCCTGTAAAGAATGACCTCCACCGTGTGCCCCTCTCTTGAACCCTCTGCACTCTGAACTCTGCTTCCTGCCCCCACTGAGGCCGCCGTCTACGTGGTCCAGTGGCTTCTCTTCAAGGGGGTCCAGTGGCCTCCTTTGGCATGGCTGTCGGCAGCCCTAATGTGGGTGGCTCCTCTCTCTCAGGACTTCTGGACCCCATGCTCCTGTGACTTCCCCCCTTTTCTCTGGATACTTGCCCCCAGGCTCCTCTGAGGATCTGTGCTTCCACTCACCTTGGAATTTTGTTCCTTAGACCCATTTGGGATGCCCTCCTTGCTCCCTGCTTAGCTGGTTCACTCCCTCCCTTGGGCTTAATATCAACCATGAACTGATAACCCCCCTGCTTATATCCGCATGCCATCTCCTGAAATCCCGACCTGCCTGCTGGGCATCTCCCCTCAGGCCCCTCACAGGCTCCTCCCACTCGACTGCCTGAGCTAAACCCTGGACCACTCCCACCCCTTGCCTGAGCTGGCTCTTCCACCCAGCCTCATGGGCAGATGAATATTGGGACTCCACGTGTCTGGCCTCCTCTGGCCTCAGGAATGTGTCTGGGATCTAACCTCTTCTCTTGCCTCCCCACCACCCTCCTACTGTAAGCGTGGTCCTCTTGCGTACTTCAGGGACCAATCCACTTGGATAGTAACAGCCGGCAGGACCTTTTGAAAGACACAACTGGAGTCCAGTCACCCCCTGCTTAGAGTCCTCTCCTCCACTCTCATCCTGTCCCCTTGGGATACAATCCAGACTCCTCAGCATTTATAAGGCTCCCACAGAAACAGCTGCAGCAACAAACCTCTGTGGCCAGAAGCTGGTTGCAGAGGGTGGGAGCCGGTCCCCATTTTACCCGCTGCCAAAGCAGACACATCCGGGCGCTTGTGGCCGCTGCTCAGTGTCAGCAGCCCAGGCCCCTTCCGCCTTGTGGCTCTGCTGGTCTCGTGGGTCTAAGGTGACTGTTCGAGGTCCTGTCATTCCATGGGGCAGGGGAGGTAGGGAGGGAGAGAATAAGCAAGAAGTCGGATGCGGTCCTGCTCACGTCCACGGACCAAGCCGCATCATGTGGCTGCACCTGGCTGCCAAGGAGGCTGGGAAATACTGTGTTTGGCTGGGTGGTCATGTGCCCAGCCAACTCTTCTCTTACGACAGAGGAAGGGGAGAAAGAGGTGGGAGCACAGCTGAAATTCCTTCTCAGGAAAGGGTGGTTTGCCCCTATCCTGGGGAACCTCTCCAAGGCTCGGTGCCCATCTATAAAATGGGTGGGGGCTGCGGGGATGCACTGAGATGGTAAACCGTGAATGAGCGCTCTGAACCCCCTCAGGGTGTCTCTCCACTGTTGTCTTTCTCCTTCCATCCCTGCCCCCGTCGCCTGGGATTTGGCATCCGTGGCTCATGAATCTTGGTACTGTGACTGAATCGGCGCTTAGTAGGGCCAGACAAAAGCAGCTCTGCGGCATCTGCCTTGTTGCCTTGTCTGTGCCGAGGTTTTGGCACAGGCGGGGTTGGTGGGGGGAGGGTTTGGGGGCCTCGGGAGACGAGGCTGGCAGGGCAGGCGCAGTTGGTGCGTGGCAAACCGAACCTGTCAATTCCAGAAGCTTTTGGCACATTGTGGAAGCACTAGATGACTTTGAGAAGTGTCTGTGTGTTTTTTCCCCAAGTGCAGTTATTTTTGCCGCTGTGAAATGTTCTGAAATCTGACAGTTTTGTTTTGAGTCTTAGCCCGATGGGAAGATGGAAAGGAACACTGCCTCCTAGTTCTGTGGCACTCGCTTCTCGGGGTCTCCTAAGGACACCCAGATCCTGGCAGAAGTGGCCAAGGAGAAGCCAGGCAACCAAGATCTCCTGGGGACGGGTGCACAGTGGGTCAGGCGTGCAGTGGGTCACGACCAGGAGCTCTCAGACCCACTCAGGACATGAGACCCAAGGGCTGAAACTTGGCTGATGTAAAAGTACCTACTCTGGGTCAGGCCCTCCTCCACCAAACATTTGTTGAGAACCTACTGTGTCTTCACATGTCAGATGTAGACTGTGCACCTACTGTGTGCCAGGCCCTCACCCACCAGGCATTTCCTGAGCCCCCACCATTGGTGCGGGGCATCAGAGGGCTCTTGGTGGAGGAGTGGGTGGTGGTGGTAGGGGGGAGATGAATGGGGATGATGCTGAAGAATGTAGACCCCAGAAGAGAGATGACTCAGATGCAGACCCTGGTCATCTGAAACCCACAGGGGTCCTGCCAGGCTGCAGGGAGGATGGGGGGGGGGGTCTGAGTGCACCAGGGGAATGGGCGTATCCTGGTCTCATTGCTGGACCCATCCCCTGTCTGTCTCCTCCTCCTTTTCCCAAGCTCTCTAGGGCTGAGCCAGACACCTCTACTCTTCCCGCCTGCCTGCCCTCTAGCTGATCTCAGTTGCATCTTCACAGATGGCGTCCTCACTGCCAGGGATGCCATGTGCTTCTCCACTCTGGCATCTTCAGGCCCCTCTTGCTGGGTCCAGTCACCTGTGAGCACCTCCAGTCATCTCTCTCTGTGTGTGGTCGTCATGAGCTTGTCGTGTGCCCCCTAACTGCCCAGGCTCTGTTTCGGTGCCCATCACAGGCACTGGCCCCACTGCTCCTGGACCAGCAGCATCTCAGCTGCCTTCTGACTTGAGAGTCCCAGGATCCCGGCACATGGATTATAATGCAGTTGGTGACTTCCCCGAGCACCGGCTGAATGCCAGGCACGGAGGCAAGGGCTTTACCTGCACCAGAATCCCAACAACAGCCCTGGGTGGCAGCAACCACTGTGATCTCCATCTTCACAGATGACAAAACCGAGACCCAGATGAACAGATTACCGGATGACGCACATTGCATCCAGTATTTCCCGAAAAAGCCCAGTCGTTGACTTAACCCCGGATGATAGCTGGGGAATGGGAATTGAGCTATAACAACAGTGATTTCTTACACGTGTACAAATGGTTTTATGTTTACAAAGTACTTTTCTACATTGCTATGGAGACTGAGGATGTAGCCTTTCCCTCTGAGAGGTAGACCTAGAAGTAACTGACAATCACACTACAGTGTATTTCTGGTTAAGAAGGCAAACAAAAACAGGGCGAGGCTCCCGCCCTCCCTCCCCAGCCTTCACTTTGGGACCTTCATGGAGAGACACTGCTGCTCTGTTAGTTACAGGACTGGTGGCTGTAACAAAGATGCCAACGTCACAGCAAGGAAAGTAAGGATGTCTCCTTCTCTTCCTTTAAATATAAGCTATGCAGGGCTGATACTGCGACTTCCTGGCTCCTGGGGCACAGGCTTCTCCTACCCCAATTCTGCCACCTTCAAGCACCTTTCACTTTGTAGCTCAGGAAGGTCATGCCTACAGCCAACCATACGACACAGCCAGAGAAGGAGGAGGCAGAGAGCAGAGTGCACGGCTCTTTCCTTAAGGAGCTGCACGTGCTGCATCTGCTTGCATCCCGTTCGCTGCGAGTTGCTCACAGGGCCTCATCTAGCTGCAAGGGAGGCAGGAAGCATTGTCTCAGGGGGCGGCTCTGTTCCTAGCTCAAACTTAAAGGGCTCTGTTTTTAAGGAACGAGGGGGCAAATGGACACTGGGGAACAACTCACAGTCTTGGCCATGGTCTACCCCTTTGGGCCCCCTGACTTCCATGCAGGCTCTCCCTTCCAGCCCCTGGACACATTCAACCCCTTCTCTTGAGATCAGTCCTGAAGTCCCGCCCAGGCATTGCATCCGGCCATGTCCAGGGTCCAAAGGGAATGTGCAGACCTCTTATCAAGACCAGATGTGAAGGCTCATGGATAGGGAAACTATTAATAAAAAAGACAGTGGTTTATAGCCCCCGTTAGGTGATGATGAGGCAAGAACAGCAGAACTGCTGTAAATCTTGCCTTTGGAACAGATGCACATGGACAAGACAGCTGCTGCTGTCCAGGATGATGACTGAATCTGGTCGGGCAGTCATCACCACCACTCTGCTGCAGCTGACCCCTTTGGTCACCCAGCCTCTGCTTCTTGGAGGAGTGCATTGTCCACCATCTCCCGCTGGCCTTGCTGGGTCCTCTGAGAACACTCTCCTTTCCCACCCCTGTCTCCAAATCCACCCTAGTAGTGGGCATGGCTGACTACACGCTTCCTGGTGGCCACCAAACTCCCACAGCAAATATCTGGCTGTGTCTACATTTTAGGAGTGTCTAGGGATCTCTTTGAGGCGGGGTGTCAAAAAGTAACAAGCTTTGGGAAGCTGGGCTATGGTTTATTTGGCAACACAATTCCCTGCAAAACTTAGTAGGCCTATTTGCATCTGGTTATTCCATATTGCATGTAACCCCACTTGAGATCTTGTCCATGTCTTGCTTTTTACTCTGATGAAGCTGCTCTTTTGTTTCCAGGCCTCTGTTTTCAGCTCATTTCACAGCAGCTACTTTGATGTTATCTGAACCACAGGCTTGAGTGGGGAGATGCGGAACCACATTCAGACTGTGACCCCCAGGACAGCTGGCCTTGCCTGTTTGAGAACTCTTTATGGGAGGAGCTGGGAAGGGATTGGGTCATCTCTTTCTCCACCCGGACTGCACCTCCAAATCCATCTTCATAATTTTCCTGTATCACTTCCTAAAGGCAGCGTGCCACAGCCAACACATCTGTACTGAGTCTCAAACCAGTTTTCTCTTCTCAGGGGCCATCACGATGTATTCAATCTTCCAGACATCGCAGGGAGCATTTTTATGACAGGCTTTCGGCAGCACCAGGGCGGAGAGCTTTCCAGTTCACAAAACCTGAATCCTAGACTCTGGAGGCCAGACCTTGGAAGTCTGAGTTTGTTGTGGCAATGCCCCAGCCCCACTATGTTTGTGTAGCCAAATCTGTTAATAGTCAACATATTGGCTTGACTGCTAGAACAAATACCTAACCCTGAGCCCCCCAAAGTGGCTTAAACATGATGGGAGTTAATTTTTTTCTTATGTTACAGTCCAAGTGGTTCAGGATGACATGGTGACACCAGAACCTCAGGAACCTAGACATGTGTAGCCTGCTGCTTTACTGGCCTCAAAAGAAACTTTGAGTTCACAGTCTAAGATGGCTGCTGCAGCTCCATCCATCCCATCTGCATTTTGGCCAGGGTTGAGCAGAGAAGAGGAAGAAGACAACATGCCCTGCCTCTTCCTCTCAAGCCCAGGGCCTGGAACACGCACGTGTCAGCCTACTCATATTCTGTGGCAAAGAGGGATCTGAGGCTCAGGACACTGGGTCGCCGGTGTGCCTGAGTGTCTGTGAGGACATGTGTATGTATGAGCTATTGTGCTGCCCAGGTCTCTCTCTCCTTCATCCAGTGCTCTTTCTTTAAGCAGCAACACTGGAAAGAAGCGGGCCTGGGAGAGAAGTGAGATCCTTTGTTCCAACTGTGAAATGCCTGCGCTTGGAATTGGGAACCCGGGGGACGGAATGAATGCTTGTGCATTGTGGTCATGTACGCTCAAGGCCCAGGACGCCCGCTGGCTGGGCAGCCGTGAGCCAGCCGGCCTGTGGGTGAACAGTGCCTACTGCCGTCCTGGCAGGGCCCGAGCCCCACCTTCCTGCCCGTCTTGCTCTGACGTTGCCAGCTGTGTGCGTCTCAGGGTTTTCGCCTATTGTTGTTCAGTCGCTCAGTCTTGTCTGACCCTTTGCAACCCCATGAACTGCAGCACACCAGGCCTTCCTGTCCTTCACTGTCTCCCGGAGTTTGCTCAAACTCATGTCCATTGAGTTGGTGACGTTATCCAACCATTTTCACCTGTAACATGGAGTTAATGCTTTTGTCCTGTTACATCACACGTATTTTTGGGACTTCAGACGGGAGACTGGAGGCAAAAAGGCCATCAGCTGGAACATTGCGAGTGGTTGAACAGGGGACCCCGGAGGGACTCTGCAGATGAGATGAAGCTCAGGATATTGAGGTGGGAAAATGGGCGTGGATCACCCAGAGGGAGGCATGCAACCGGGAGGGTCCCTAGGGAAAGCGGGAGATGGTAGGGTCAGAGAAAAGAGGATGTGATGATGGCAGCAGGGGCCCTGGTGATGCAGCTGGAAGGCAGAGAGAAGGGCCAGCCGCCCAGGCCTTGGAGGGCAAGACTTCTCCCCCGAGCCTGCAGGAGGAGCCGCCCCAGGTCACGCCTTGGCTTTAGCCCGGTGAGACCATTTGGACTCCTTCTCAGCGGTAAGCACAGGGTTTGTGTGGTTTTCGGCTGCGGAGTTGGTGGCTCTCGTTACAGCGGCAACAGAAGTCAGATATGTGAAGGCCTGGGGCGCTGGGACCCTGTGGGATTGCAGCTGGCAGGATGGGAACCAGTGGGTGGAAGGAGACTCAAAAGGAAAGGTCCCGAAGGAGCAGTGCGGCTCTTTGCTGGATGGTGAGCGGCCTCTGGGACCAGCGTGTGGGGGGCTGGGATGGGCTCCCGGGGAGGCAAGCCAGGAAGGCCCTGAACCCGCCTCTCACCCCCATCGAGGGGCCTGCGCTTAATCTGGAGGAAGAGAGACCAATGAGGGTGGTGTGGGGGCCGGTGGAGATGCCTCCGGGCGAGGAAATGACTGGCGGGTCGGGAGGCAACCGGAAACGGCCTCACGTAGCAGGAGTGCTTGCGGTCGCGGTGTTGTGCAAAGTTTTGGAAGCCGGTGCGTCTCAAGAAGTACCCGGGTGTGCAGGGCCGCGGAACGAATCTTGGATCAGCCAGACCAGAGCCCCAACAGCACAGAGAAACCAGAGGCAAAGACCCGGAGCTTTTATTGAGAGTGCTTTCAGAGACCACTACACAATCCAGGGTCCAGCGGCCGCTGGCTCTCGGGGGAGGGGCTGTGGAAGTGCAGAGATGCTCTGCAAGCGGAGCCCAGGAGGGTCCCTAGGAACTGGAAGCGTGGCTCAGCCAAGACGCACAATGAAAAGAAATGTGTGACCGTGAAAGAGACACTTTCAAAACCGCACGTTTGTCGTCTGCGGCGTTCACGGAAACAGGCCCATCAGCGGGGGTGGGCGCAGTGGGGGTGGGGGAGGCCTGGCGGAACGCGGCGAAGGGCTCCGGGAACAGGATTTCTGCGCGCGGCGAAGACGCCACTCTGGAAAGCCACGTGTGGACGCGTGCGTCCAACCGCCCCACGGATGGTTTCAGATCCTGCAGGGAAGAGAGAAAAAAACATTCTGAACATTGCCAGAATGGTATTTGAGTAAACAGTGTGGACAGCTGCTCCTCGCTGTCGGAGCCAAAGAAATTCTGCTGTCGTCCAGGAGGAAAAAGCGTTTGGTCCAGGAGGAAAACGCGTTTGACGAGGGACCTATTAACTGGGGGCTGATCTATCCGGCAGGATTGGCGCCCCTGCCAGGGGCACCCCGGGGGTCTGTGGACTCCACCTCGAGCACCCTTTTTTCAGCTGGCTGTGGGTTCCCTGATTTGCGGGTTTTTTTCCCTTCCTAGAGAAAGTGTTAACTGTGCGTGGGAGGGGGAGGCGGGCTGCAGCCTGGCTTGAACCCCAGGTGGAGATGTGGGAGGTGCTGGGAGAGCCCGGTGCCCCTCGAAGCGGCAGGTAGGGGCGGCGGGGAGGCCCGAGGAGGGCATGCCAAGGCCTGTCCGGCCCAAAGGTCAGAGGCACACAAAGGATGCTGGAGTTCGCCCTCTCCCCCGGGAATGACCCGAGTGTGAGAGCCGAGCTGCTCCTCCGGCAAAGCGCCTGGGGATTAATTAGTTTAATTGGTCCCTGCTTTAGGCCAAATAGTCAGTGTCAAAAGAGAAAAGTAAAAGATACTTTCCCATTTGGGAAGACAAAAACGGCCTCTGGCAATGGCGGAGGGTGGCAATAACAACAAAAGCCTTTGCGGGAGTTGACTTGAATGGCCTGGGAAGGCGGCTGGACCCCAGCTCCGACCCCCTCGCATACCAAGCAGAGATGGGAGCCCTCTGGGAAAGGCCGGCCCAGGAACTTGCTCTGGCCAAGGCGCCACCCCCAGCCTCGGGCAGAAACATCTTGAGGGGGGGGGCTGCCCATTGAGCCTCCTTATCAGGGTTTCTACCCGAGGCCGCCCACAACTCTCCCCAGCCTCATTTGCAAGAGGAAACCAGGTTCTCAGAGGACTGGCTGGTTATGGCTGCGCCTCGCTTGGGCCGCTGGACTCTGATTTTCGTGCAGTAATTGTTGTGGGGCTGGGGAGCCTGGTGGGGACAGAGGCTTGAAGCAGGCCCACGGCTGTTAAGATGCGCAAGGACCTGTCTTATGTCTTAGAGGGTGGAGGTGTGGTGGCGGGGGGTGGGGGTTGGGCAGGGCCAGAGCCCACAGCCCAAGGTTAGGCTAGCTGTGTGACCTTGGACAAGTCGCTTGGCCCCTCTGGGCTCCTGTCCCCATCCCTCAGATGCAGATCAAGCATGTGCCCGTGTGCGCTGTTAGGATGGTGAGCACAGACGCCAAGGGCAGCTCTGGCGAGAGGACGGTTTGCAGTCCCAGGGGAGCTGGGACGAGTGAGGGAATCTCGGCTAAGGCTGAAGGAGTGGTCCCAGGTGCATTTTCCCAATTAAAGAAGGTTGAAAGAGTTGGACGCGACTGATCACGCACGCACGCAGGACAATACGAGAGTCGGAAAGATTGTTTGGGGAACCAAACTGTAATGACTTTAAAAATCACGCTGGACCTTTTCTATTTATATTCTCTTACCCAAGCCGAGGCAGAAAATGTTTATCTGTGCTGTTTTATAAGAGATGGCCTCTGGCCAGATGAGACACGACTTCGGTCCACAGCGCCCAGAAGACAAAGGGAGGAAGGGAGCTCCATCAGGAGCATTCATTGTGTCAAACTGCCCCGGAGAGACGAGGGTGGCCACTGTTTGTTTTGTTTTGTTTTACAGCTTTTTAAAAAAAAATTGTAAAATCTACTCTGTTGTTCTTGTTAAGTCGCTAAGGTGTGTCCAACACTTTGTGACCCCATGGACTGTAGCTTGCCAGGCTTCCCTGCCCTTCACCATCTCCCAGAGTTTGCTCTAACTCATGTCCATTGAGTTGGTGATGCCATCCAATTACTCATCTGCTGTTTTCCCCTTCTCTTTTTGCCTTCAGTCTTGCCTAGCATCAGGGTCTTTTCCAACGAGTCTGCTCTTTGCCTCAGGTGGCCAAAGTACTGGAGCTTCAGCTTCAGCACCAGTCCTTCCAATGGATATTCAGGGTTAGTTTCCTTTAGGATGGACTGGTTTGATCTCCTTGCTATCCAAAGGACTCTCAAGAGTCTTCTCCAGCACCACAGCTCGAAAGTATCAATTCTTTGGCACTCAGCCTTCTTTATGGTCCAAGTCTCATATCTGTACATGACTAGTGGAAAAACTGTAGCTTTGACTATACAAACTTTTGTCGGCAAAGTGATGTCTCTGCCTCTTAATATGCTGTCTAGGTTTATCATAACTTCCCTTCCAAGGAGAGTGAAAAAGCTGGCTTAAAACTCAACATTCAAAAAACTAAGATCATGGCATCCGGTCCCATCACTTCATGGCAAATAGAAGGGGAAAAAGTGGAAACAGTGACAGATTTTATTTTCTTGGGCTCTAAAATCACTGCGGATGGTGATTGCAGCCATGAAATTAAAACATGCTTGCTCCTTGGAAAATCTACATAGCATATTATTTACTGTTTTAATAATCTTCAAGTGTATAGTCAAGTGGTGTTAAGTACATTTCACATCATTGTACAACCATCCCACCATCCGTTTCTAGAACTCTTTGATCTTTCCCAACTGAAACCCTGTCCCCATGAAACAACCCCTTCCTCTCCCTGCTTCCCCCTGGCACCCACCCTAAATTCCTCTCTCTGTGAATTGACTGCTCCGAGTACCTCATACGTGTGGACTCATATGCTCTTTGTCCTTTTTGTCTTACTTATTTCACTTAATGGTCTCAGCGTTTGGCCAGGTGATAGGATAAGTCAGATTTTCCGTCCTTTTTTAAAAAGCTGTATGTCTTTCTTCACTTGTTTGGCGGCCTCGGGTCTCAGCCGCAGCTCGTGAGCTTAGTGGTTGTGGTGCTCGGGTTTAGTCGCTCTGTGGCACGGGGGATACTATTTCCCCAACCAGACATTGAACCTGAGCGCACCTGTGTCCTCTGTTTTGCAAGGTGGATCCTCAAGCACTGGACCATTAGGGCCATCCTTTCTTCCTTCTTAAGGCTGGAAAATATGCCAAGAGGGCTTCCCAGGTGGCAGCAGTGGTAAAGAACCTCCCCCTGCCAATACAGGAAACATAAGAGATTTGGGTTTGATTCTGGGGTCAAAAAGATCCCCTGGAGGAGGGCATGGCAGCCCACTCCAGTATTTTTGTCTGGCGATATTCCAAGAGGCCTTTGGTTTTATTCTGTGGTGTGATGGTGGTGGGGGATACAAAGAGAGAAAGAGGGGTTGGCCCAGATCCAGTGGCCAGAAGGGAGGTGGCCGTGGGCTCTTCTGGGGGCGGGATGAAGTTGCTGAGGTTGACTCGCTGTGGGAGGATTGGGGGAGATTTCATCCTTTTAGTAGCTTAAATGGAATACCTTAGGGCCAGATCGCAGGTGAGGCACTGGGACTACATGCGACATTTCAGGAAGCATCCTCAATATCAGTGACCAGATAAATCACATTTCACTGCAGTATTTAACAAAATCGAAGTAATCAACAAAAATCTGTGATGAACAAAATATCAAAATTTAAAGTGAAGACAGGATTAGTCGGGTTCTGTCTCACTCAGGCTCTCACAAGGATTGGCCCAGCAAATCCTTGTCTTTATTTTAAATTTTGGTATTTTGTTCATCACAGATTTTTTTTCCATTATTTTTTGTCTAAGTTACAGTCAAATATACATAACACAAAACTCATCATTTGCAGCCATGTTGAGGTGTACAATTCGATGGTATCAAATACATTCAACTGCGTGCGTTCTCAGTTGCTCGGTCCTGTTCGACTCTGCGACCCCATGGACTGTAGCCCACTAGGCTTCTCTGTCCATGGAATTTTCCAGGCAAGAAGACTGGAGTTGGGTAGTCATTTCCTCCTCCAGGCGGTCTTCCTGACTCAGGGATCGACCCTGCATCTCCTATGTCTCCTGCATTGGCAGGCGGGTTCTTTATCTTTGAGCCGCCTGGGAAGCCCGTTAAATACATTCACATTGTTTGTGACTATCACCACCATCCATCCCCAGAAATTTCTTATCTTCCCCAACTGAAGCTCTGTCCCCATTAAACACAAACTCCCCTTTCCCCCTCGCCCAGCTTACTGGAAGCTACCCTTTTGCTATCTATCTCTATGGATCTGACTACTCTAGGGAACTCCTGGAAGTACAATCAGAACTCTTGTTCTTTTGTTATTGACAGTTCACTCAGTGTATTGTCCTCAGGGTTCATCTGTGTTGTAAGAGTACCAGAATTATCTTCCTTTTTCAGACTGAATAACATCTCGTTGTACGGATAGACCACATCTTGTTTAGCCATTCACAGGTTGATGAACTTTGGGGTCTACTTCCACCCTTCAGCTATTGTGAATAGTGCTGCTACGGACATGATTGTGCAAAGAAATTTCTCGAGTCCCTGGCTTCAATTCTTGCAGAAGCACAATTCCTGGATTATATGGTAATTCTGCGTTTAGCTCTTTGAGGACAGGCAAAACTATTTTCCAATGCACCAGGATTTCAGTTTCTCTACACCCTTCCAACACTTGTTCATTAAAAAAAAAAAAAAAAAAAAAATTTAGCCAGCCTGGTGGGTGTGAGGTGGTGTCTCACGGTGGTTTTGATTTGCGTCTCCCCAGTGACTAATGATGCAGAACATCTCTTCATGTGCTTCTTGGCCATTTCTTAACTCTGGAGTAATGTCCACTCAATTCCTTTGTCCATTTTTGAATTGGGCTGTTTTACTTTGTTGCTGTGATTGAGCTGTATCTTCATTACTTTTGACTTAAAAATTATTGCCTGAAATGTGACTAATCTTCATTGCTGAGGTTTTTGGTGTTTCCTTGAATTCTGCATGAAGGGACCTCATTTGCCTCGCCCTAGTTCCAGACCTGGTTCTCTGGGGGAGGAAAGTTCCTGGAGGGGCGGGTGATAGCCAGGCTGGGAGAAGGTCAGACGAGGGGGAGTGGGATGGGGGGGGCCTGGTGGGAAGGGCAAAGTGGAGGGCTGAGGAAGGTCTGACCCTTGGTCTTCTCAAGGCTGCCGCGTAACAGCCCCTGTCTTCGAACAGGAGCCCTCCACGAGTGGTTTATCTTCGGAAAGGAGGAGGAAGGGTTGAGTTCGATGTTTGGGCCAATGCCTGGCAGAGGTAACAGAATAGCTGCAAATGTGGTGTTGAGGATGGGGAAGGACAGGTGGCCAGGAGAGGTGGGTGCTCAGCCATGCCAGTCTCTTGGGGATGTGTGCCCAGCCACGTGGATCCTACAGGGATGAAGACCCCAGAGGCAGTGCAGACCCACCCTCCTCCCTGACCCTTTGACCTGCCAGGCAGTTGGGGCTGCATAGGAGGTCCACTCACCAAGCTCAAACAGACTGCTTCCCTCTTCTAAAGGACGGGTGCCCTTCCTGCATCCTGGGTAGCATGTGGTGTATCCATCACCAGCTGTGCATGTGCGTGCAGCTGAGTCCGACTCTATGGTGCCCCGCAGAGAGAAGCCCGCCAGGCTCCTCTGTCCATGGGATTCTCCAGGCAAGAATACGGGAGTGGGTTGCCATTATCTCCCGACCCAGGGATGGAACCCGCCTCTCCTGTGTCTCCTGCATTGGCAGGCGGGTTCTTTACCACTGAGCCACCTGGGATGCCTTATCCATCACCACGGCCAAGCCCAAAGGCAGTGGTGGTGACGCGTCGAGTCTCCAAGGAACTGAGAGAACCTCAGATTCTCACCAGAATTCAACCCACATCTCAGCGTCGTTAGCATCAAACTGGGACCTGCTTGTTCTGACTTCTGGACAGCATCCTAAGAAGAATGGTTATTAGGGTCATTAATAATGATCAGTTGGCCTTTATTCTCAAAGACAGAGGTGTTCCTTCTGGGAGGCCTAGCTGAAATGCCACATCCCAATTTGATAAAAACTATGAATATACAAATCTGAGTTCAATGACTATGAAGTAGAGTAAATAAAAAGAAAAGCACACTGAGCTCTATCATAATTAATTTTCTGAATTCAGAGATAAACAGAAAATGCTAAATGCAGCCAGGTAAGAAGGAGACCTAGAGAGGAACAATCTGCAAATGCCAGTAGTGTTCTTTTTGGAAACAGTGCAAGCTGGAAGTCAGTGGGGCTAATATCTTTAAAATAGAGAAAGAAATTGTTCATCTAGAATTCTATTTTCTGCAAAAATATCTTTCCAAAATGCAAGGCAAAATAAGGAGTTTTAAAGACCCTAGCAGACTGACATTACAGGAAATATTAAAGGAAGTTAATATTAAAGGAAGCAGAAAGAAGATAATATTAGGTAGAAACCTGGATCTACAGAAAAAGAGGCAAGAGTATTAGAAGTGGCAGATATGTAGAGAAATGTAAAAAAAAATTAAAAACAAACAAAAGCTCATTTTAAGACTGATTATTCACAGTGATATTTGTGGCATTCTGGCAGTTCTTAGTTTTATTTAAAAACTTGAATTAATATATTTAAATTATAGATGTCATGTATACTCATTTCATTCAGATTCAAATAGAAACTCAATAATAATAAAATTTCAATCTATTCCCTGAAAGAAGTAATGTTTGATAATCAACCTCCTATACATTTTGCATATTAAACATTAAAATATACAAACAAGTATGGAATATTAATTTTTACATGAAATATTAAACATTATTCTGCTAATTGCATTTAAAAACACTAAAAGAAAAATTTTCTTCAACGTTTAATTTCCTTAAAAAACAACTGACCATTTAAAACAAAATATCAACAATATACTCTGAAAAGTAAAATCTATGACCACAGTAGTACATAGGACAGGGGAATTAAATGAAAGAATATTGTTGCAGGATACTTACATTATATGTGAAGTGGTACATTTGACGGTAGACTGTGATATGTATGTTTAAATTCTGGAGCTACTTCTGAAAATTAGAACAAAGAGATTCGATTGATTAGAGAGAATCAATCTGTGGGGAAAATGGAAATTAAAAAAAAATTAATTGCAAAGAAGAAAGGAAAAAAAGAACAAAAGACAGATGGGACAAATAAGAAACAAGGGGATACGGCTTCTCTGGTGGCTCCATTGTTGAGAGTCCTCCTGCCAATGCAGAGATACGCGCCTCATCCCTGGTCTGGGAAGATTCCATATGGGGCAGCTAAGCCTGTGTGCCACAGCTTCTGAAGCCCATGGACCCCGGAGGCCATGCTCTGCAACAGGAGGAGCCACAGCAATGAGAAGCTTGCGTTCGGCATCTAGAGAGTGGTCCCACTTGCCACAGCTGGAGAAAAGCCACCGAGCAATGCAGACCCAACACAGTCCAAAAAAAAGTGGAAAGACGGTAGACCTACACCCAGTGATTCTGATAATTATATCAAACGTTTACATCTGCACATACTTTAGTAAAAGGCAGAGATTGTGACACGGGATGAAAGAGCAAGGCTCAACTATATGCTGCTTGAAAGTGAACATGTTAGCCGCTCAGTCGTGTCTGGCTCTTTGCGGCCGCATGGACTGGAGCCCGCCAGGCTCCTCTGTCCATGGAATTGTCCAGGCAAGAATTCTGGAGTCGGTAGCCATTTCCTTCTCCAGGGAAGCTTCTCAACCTAGGGATTGAACTCAGGTCTCCTGCATTTCGGGTAGATTCTTCACCATCTGAGTCACTAGGGAAGACCCCATATGCTGCTTATAGAAACCTATTTTAAATATACAAAAATCAATTGTATGTTCACATACTATCAAAAAAAAGTTGGTAAGTGAAAATTTAAAATGCTGTGTTATAAATGAATTATATAAACGAAAAGCAAAAGAATGAGGGAATATTGAAAGGGCACCCAAGCCAGTCTGAAAGAGCTCCCAATGGCCAATGCTGTAACAATATTAGAAACAGAATAAACTATGACAGTATTGGATTATAGAGGAAAACAATGGAAGGGGAAAGACTAGCAATCTCCTCAAGAAAATTAGAGATATCAAGGGAATACTTCATACAAAGATGGGCATGATAAAGGACCGAAATGCTATGGACCTAACAGAAGCAGAAGACATAGAGAATACACAGAAGAATTATACAAAAAGATCTTAATGACCTGGATGACCTCGATGATGTGATCACTCACCTAGAACTGGACATCCTGGAGTGTGAAGTCAAGTGGGCCTTAGGAAACATCACTACAAGCAAAGCTAGTGGAAGTAATGGAATTCCAACTAAGCTATTTCAAATCCTAAAAGATGATGCTATCAAAGTGCTGCACTCAATATGACAGAAAATTTGGAAAACTCAGCAGTGACCACAGGACTGGAAAAGGTCAGTTTTCATTCCAATCCCAAAGAAGGGCAATGTCAAAGAATGCTCAAACAACCACACAATTGCACTCATTTCATATGCTAGCAAGGTAATACTCAAAATCCTTCAAGCTAGGCTTTAATAGCACGTGAACTGAGAACTTCTGGATGTACAAGCTGGATTTAGAAGAAGCAGAGGAACCAGAGATCAAATTGCCAACATCCATTGGATCACCGAAAAAGCCAGAGACTGCCTGGATCGCAACAAACTGTGGGAAATTCTTAGAGAGATGGGGCTATGAGACCACCCTCCCTGTCTCCTGAGAAATGTGCACGCAGATCAAGATGCAACAGTTAGAACCGGACATGAAACAATGGGCTGGTTCAAACTGGGAAAGGAGTACGTCAAGGCTGTATATTGTCTCCCTGCTTATTTGACTTATATGCAGAGTACACCATGTGAAATGCCACGCTGGATGAAGCACAAGCTGGAATCAAGATTGGCGGGAGAGATATCAGTAATCTCAGATATGCAGATGACACCACTCTTATGGCAAAAAGTGAAGAACTAAAGAGCCTCTTGATGAAAGTGAAAGAGGAGAGTGAAAAAGCTGGCTTAAAACTCAAGATTCAAAAATGAAGATCATGGCATCCGGTCCCATCATTTCGTGGCACATAGATGGGGAAACAATGGAAAGAGTGACAGACTTTATTTTTTGGGGCTCCAAAATCACTGCAGATGGTGATTGCAGCCATGAAATTAAAAGACGCTTACTCCTTGGAAGAAAAGTTATGACAAACCTAGACAGCATTCTAAAAAGCAGACATATTACTTTACTGATAAAGCTCCATATAGTCAAAGCTGTGATTTTTCCAGTAGTCATGTATGGATGTGAGATTTGGAGCATAAAGAAGGCTGAGTGCGAAAGAATTGATGCTTCCAAACTGTGGTGCTGGAGAAGACTCTTGAGAGTCCCTTGGACTGCAAGATCAAACCAGTCAGTCTTAAAGGAAATCAACCCTGAATATTCATTGGAAGGACTGATGCTGAAGCTGAAGCTCCAGTACTTTGGCCCCCTGATGTGAAGAGCCAACTCATTGGAAAAGACCCTGATGCTGGGAAAGACTGAGGGCGGGAGAAGGGGACGACAGAGGATGAGATGGTTGGATGGCATCACCAACTCAACAGACATGAGTTTGAGCAAACTCCGGGAGATGGTGATGGAAGGGAGGCCTGGTATGCTGCAGTCCACGAGTTCTCAGAGTCGGGTATGATTGAGTGACTGAACAACAAGTATTGGATTATAACCCAAATAATAAACTGAATATATTTTAGTCTGAACAAATATAAATTAATAATGTAATAGATAAATAAATGAAATTATATGAAAAGGAATATCACTGAAGTGAAATGAAAAGGAATGATACCTATTTATAGAAGAAGCCCAATTAATTCATGTAAAAAGGAATAGGGGGAAATAGAAAAATCCAAATAGAATTTCATGGATATCATGGCGGCAAAATACACCAATGGATGCTAAAATTAGTGGGAGAAAGTGTAAGAAGAAACAGAACCTTTGCATTGCCTCAAAGTATCTCCCTGCTCTCTTACAAAAAGAAAAATAGTGGCTATACAGTGGAGGAACCTGACAGACACCATCTTTACAAAATGATGAAAGTTCCCGTCACAAGAAATAAGACACGGTAACATCGAGGACTCCCTGATATGGCACAGGTTACTCCTGTGGTATTTCTCTCGATGATGCAGAATCTCAAATCACTATGAGAAGGCACGACGCAACACAGATCAAGGAACGGTCGAGAAAACACCTGACCACTGACTGCTCTTCAAGAGTGCCGAGTCCTGACCAACGGAAACACTGAACAACCGCAAGACTGCAGGGGCCTAAGGACGCGCCAACTAGAGGCAGCGTGGGATCCTGAGCTGCCCTCCAGAAGTGAAGAGCATTTGTGGAAAAGTGGTAAAATCCAAATAAAATTTGTAGTTTAGTTAACAGTATTTTACCAATGTTAATATCTCGGTTTTTAAATTAGTCCATGACTTAGGCGTTATCATTAGAAAAGGTGAGTAAAGGGTATATGTGTCTTCTGATATTCTGTGTCTAAAAAAGAATATATGTAAGAATTAAAGATATTAAAATTTAAAAAATAAAAAGCTAAAAAAAGTATATATCTATTGTTTTTATGTATATATAAATGTATATATATTATATATGTATATAAATGTGTATATGTATATAAATGTGTATATATGTACATGTGCATATAAAGAATGTATATATTTGCATATGTATATGAATATATAATACATAAACTAAATCTCTTTGCTGTACTCCTGAAACTAACACAACATTGTAAATCAGCTGTACGTCAGTTGGCGAGAACAGCGTGGAAACATACACTACCACACGTGAAGTAGATAGCCAGGGGGAATTCGCTGTGTAATTCACAGAACTCAAACTGGGACTCTGTAACAACTTAGAGGGGTGGGAGGTGGGAGGGATGTTTGAGAGGGCGGGGATGTACGTACACCTATGGCTGATTCAGGTTGATGCACGGCAGAAACCAACACAATATTGTAAATCAATTATCCTTAAATTAAAAAAAAAACAATAAAACACCGAAAGTGCATGCACCTAAGTAAAGGCTTTATATATTACAGGTCTAGCCACCTGTAACCTACAGTTACAAGGTTAACTGTAACCTTGTGAGAAGCCTTGAGCCTGAACCACTCAGTTCATGGATTGCTGATGCTCAGAAGTTGTTAATAAATTTTGTTGTCTTAAGTCACTATGTTTTGGGTTACTTTTAAAATGCAACAATAGACACCTACTACTTAGTGAGTTTTAGGAAATCGTTACTATAAACAGAATAAACATGTGGTCAAGACTGCCAAAAATAATTCTACATCAATAAAAAGTTGTTTGTTTTGAAAAAAAAAAAAAAAACCTTAACAAACAATACAGTTTATGATAGCATAAAATACATGAACGCCTAGGGATAAACGTCACACAATATATACCAGACCTGCCCCCTAAAAACTATAAAACACTGAAAATAAAAAGAAAAATAAGAGAGAAACTAAAGATGGTATGAAGAAATAAAGAGCTATATCTTGTTCATGGATCCAAAGATTCAATATGGTTAGATATCAATTTTGCCATCAATAATCTATGGATTCAGTGCGAATCTCAATTATAATCACACTGGTCTTTTTGTGGCAGTTGATAAGGCAGTTCTAAAATTTACATGGAAATTCAAGGAACATGAATAGCCAAATCAATTTTGAAAAAGAAGAAAGAAGGAGGATTTATACCACTGAATTTTAAGACCTACTGTGAAGCAGTATGCTGTTGGTGTAAGAACAAATATCTAGATCAGTGGAACAGAATAGAGAACCTAGAAAAAGATCCAGCTTTGTATGGCCAATTGATTTTTTTAAAAATGGGTGTGGTGAATCTTAGGGAAAAGGAAAGTTTTTAAAACAAATATTGATACAGAAAAACATAAACATACATAAAAACACGAACCTCAACCCCTACCTCACATCACACACAAAAGTAATTTTGAAATGGATCACGGACCCGAACATAAAAACCAAAAATATAAAACTTCTAGGAAATGGAGAGAGATGATCTGTGCCCTTGAGGTAGGCAAAGGGTTTTAAATTCTTTGCATTTTATCTCTTTATTTCTGGTGGCCCTGGGTTGCTGCTGTGGCACGGCTTCTTGTGCTGGCTTTTCTGGTTGTGGAGCACAGGTTCTGGGCTGCGGGCTATGTGTCTGCGGCACGTAGGTTTAGTTTGCCCCATAGCACCTGGAATCTTCTGGGTCCAGGGACTGAACCTGTGTCGTCTTTATCGGCAGTCGGATTCAGATCCACTGTACCACCCGGGAAGTACTCCGGCAAAGGGTCCTTAATAAGACCCTCACCGTCACAAAGCGCAAAATGATGAAAATGGATGCCAGCAAAATGAACATCCGGCTTTCAAATGACCTGTTAAGACAATGGACAGACAAACCAGTCTGCGAGAACAGATTTGCAGCTCACAATCTGATAAGGGACTTTAGCAGAATTTAATAAGCGCACGAACAACGTAATTAAAATATTGGATGAAAAACTTTGAACAGATACTTTACACAAGAAGCTCTGCAGACAAGGGAGCCCTTGGCTGTTCCCTCTGCCTGAAGTGTCTCCTCCTCCATCCGTCTCACTAACTCCCTCTTCAAGTCTTTGCTCAAACTTTGCCTTCTCAAAGAGGCCTCCCTTGACATTTTACTAAATATTACACTCTGCCCCGGCTCCTCCCCACCACACACATATTCCAAATCCCCTCTTTTTTCTTCTTGCTTTTTTTCCCTTGGCACACCCATCACTTTCTAACACACTGTAAAATTTACTTACTTATGCTTATTCATTATCTCCGTCCCCTGTGAGAATGAGCAAGAACTCTGTGTATTTTTCCACTGATGCATCCCGAGCGTCTACATGAGTGCCTGACATGTAGTAGGTGTTCAAAAAAAAAAAAACTCTCTTTTATACGTGAGTGAATGAATAAAAGGCTGCTTTTATGCTTCTGCTTTGTTTTTGATCTCCAGCAGTGTTACTTTGATATGTCAGGCATGAATTCATTTTCATTTATCCTGCTACAGACTCGCCATGCATCTTAAACGTAAGATTTCCATCCATCGTCAGTTCTGGGAAATTCTTCATCATTATATCTTCACGAAGTTCACCTTTTAGTCCTGTTCTGTCTAGTTGCTTCTAGAACGTCAATTAGATAACGTTATGCTATTTATTTGATCCTCGTGTCTCTTAACGGCTTTCTTTTTTTTCTGACCTCCTTTTTTTTCTCTTTGCATCAGTAGGTAATTTCTTTCACTCCACCTTTTATTTGACAAATTCTGTTTTCAGGAAACAGGTCTAATCTGCTGTTTTTCCAAATATGAAGATTTTCATACCATCAGTAAGATTTTCACAGCCAATTCTGCTTGGTTCCTTTTCAAATTTATTTGGTCTTTCCTCCCTTCCCCCTAGAGTGCTTTATTAATTCCCCATAATTTTGGTTTCCAGTTTCAGTTCCAGTTCTTTGAAACATTTAATGCTGTTCTCTCACATCATCCCACCTTCTTCTTCCCCCACTGTGTCCAAAAGTTTGTTTTTCATCTCTGTGTCCCCTTTGCTGCCCTGCACGTAGGATCGTTGACACTATCTTTCTAGATTCCAACATATGTGTTAATGTACAATATTTGTTTTTCTGACTTCACTCTATACCATAGGCTCTAGGTTCATCCACCTCATTGGAACTGACTCAAATGCGTTTCTTTTCAGATAGCCAGTGGGAGTTTGATATACGATACGGGGAACACAAAGCCGGTGCTCTGTGACAACTCGAGCAAAGGATAGGAGCGGGGCTTGAGAGGCAGGGGGCCCATGTACGCCTGTGACCGATTCGCACTGCTATATGGCAGAGGCCATCACAATATTGTAAAGGAATTATCCTCCAATTAAATAAATTTTACAAACATTTAAGAGAAACGTTTATTTAAGTTCCTTAATTAGTAGTTGCGTGTATCTGATGAACTCGGGGTTCTGACTTGTGAACACCTCGTTGGTAGGTTTATATTTGTGGGGTCCTTTGAGGCCAGGTTGTGGAGGAGGGGGATTTGCATTTGCTTCCAGCAGGAGAACCTTATTGGAAATATCTTTAATTTTACAGTTTGGGGTTTTCTGGACCAAAACATAGTGTAAATGTGACCCACAAACTTTTGTGAAATAAGAACACAGGAGACTGGTTTTCTCCACCTAGATTCCAGATGAAGACAGCGAGCTTGCTTGCCATCTCCTTTGCCAACTTTTTAGTCAGGAAGTCCTGCTTCCCTAAAGACCAATCCCCTCTCTCTGGCTAAGCCCAACAGAGGCTTCTTGCTCCTGCAAAGTTTTCAGGGAATCTGAGCAACTGTCCAGACAGCGGCCCCACATGGAGCAACTCAGTGACCTATGTTGCCACAATCCCAACACAGCTCTGCCATCTTGATGCATGGCCTGCAGAGTCTGGTTTTGGTCTAGAAGTGATTCACCTCTCTTCTTCTCAGCATCCATTGGCCAGAACCAGTCCCGAGGCCAGGCCAGTTGGAAGAAGGCCGGGAATGTGTCCATCTGTGCCTGGAGATGCTGGCTCCAGGGGAAGGGGGTCCCAACATCCCACCTCGCAGGTGCCATAAGCCCTCTCTCCTGTCCCTGACAACCACCGAGACCTACATTGCTAGGGCCCTGGGCCTGACTGATAGCCTGGAGTCATGTCAGCTTCAGGACTGGCTAAGCCATCACTCACTTTCACCTCTCCCTTAAATTCTGGGTGACTTCTTCACCTTCCTGCAAGCTCAACTGCACATTGCAAATGATGTTTCTTATATTTTATGTAACATCCACAGGCATTTCGTTTTAGGGGGTATTATCTACTTCTGCTTTATTGACTATGCCAAAGCCTTTGACTGTGTGGATCACAATAAACTGTGAAAAATTCTGAAAGAGATGGGAGTACCAGACCACCTGAGTTGCCTCTTGAGAAACCTACATGCAGGTCAGGAAGCAATAGTTAGAACTGGACACGGAACAACAGACTGGTTCCAAATAGGAAAAGGAGTATGTCAAGGCTGTATATTGTCACCCTGCTTATTTAACTTCTATGCAGAGTACATCATGAGAAACGCTGGACTGGAAGAAACACAAGCTGGAATCAAGATTGCCGGGAGAAATGTCAATAATCTCAGATATGCAGATGACACCACCCTTATGGCAGAAAGTGAAGAGGAACTAAAAGCCTCTTGATGAAAGTGAAAGTGGAGAGTGAAAAAGTTGGCTTAAAGCTCAACATTCAGAAAACAAAGATCATGGCATCTAGTCCCATCACATTATGGGAAATAGATGGGGAAACAGTGGAAACAGTGTCAGACATTATTTTTTGGGGCTCCAAAATCACTGCAGATGGTGATTGCAGCCATGAAATTAAAAGATGCTTACTCCTTGGAAGAAAAGTTATGACAAACCTAGATAGCATATTGAAAAGCAGAGACATTACCTTGCCAACAAAGGTCCATCTAGTCAAGGCTATGGTTTTTCCAGTGGTCATGTATGGATGTGCGAGTTGGACTGTGAAGAAGGCTGAGCACCAAAGAATTGATGCTTTTGAACTGTGGTGTTGGAGAAGACTCTTGAGAGTCCCTTGGACAGCAAGGACATCCAACCAGTCCATTCTGAAGGAGATCAGTCCTGGGTGTTCATTGGAATGACTGATGCTAAAGCTGAAACTCCAATACTTTGGCCACCTTATGCAAAGAGTTGATTCATTGGAAAAGACCCTGATGCTGGGAGGGATTGGGGGCAGGAGGAGAAGGGGATGGCAGAGGATGAGATGGCTGGATGGCATCACCAACTCGATGGACATGAGTTTGAGTGAACTCTGGGAGTTGGTGATGGACAGGGAGGCCTGGTGTGCTGCGATTCATGGGGTCGCAAAGAGTCGGACACGACTGAGTGACTGAACTGAACTGAACTGATTATTATTGAGAAACCTAGACAGCTTATTAAAAAGCAAAGATGTCACTTGGCCGATAAAGGTCCATATAGTCAAAGCTATGGTTTTTCCAGTAGTCGTGTACAGACGTGAGAGTTGGACTATAAAGAAGGCTGAGTGCCAAAGAATTGATGCCTTTGAACTGTGGTGCTGGAGAAGACTCTTGAGAGACTCTAGGACTGCAAGGAGATCAAACCAGTCCATCCTAAAGGAAATCAACCCTGAATATTCATCAGAAGGACTGATGCTAAAGCTGAAGTTCTAATATGTTGGCCACCTGGTGCAAAGAGCTGACTCATTGGAAAAGACCCTGATGCTGGGAAATATTGAGGGTAGGAGGAGAAGGGGATGACAGAGGATGAGATGATCAGATAGCATCACCGACTCAGTGGACGTGAACTTGAGCAAACTCCAGGGGAGAGTGGAGAACAGGGAAGCCTGGTATGCTCCAGCCCATGGGGTCGCAAAGAGTCAGACATGACTTAGTGACTACGCAGCAACAACAGAAATGAGTATTATCCACACCTTGCAGACGAGGGGAACTGGCTAGAAAGCTTTGCTAACTGGCCGCAGGACGCACATGAGATAGCCTTGCTCTTGGTCAGGCCTGTGCGACCTAGGCATTCCAGCTGGCCTTCCTCGGGAGAGGGAGGGTCGGAAGGTGTCTGGCACAGATCAGGTGCAGGCTTCCCAGAGGAGGCAACCTTCGATTGGGCCTGGAAGGGTACAAGGTTGGGGCGCAGGGGTGTGGCCGTGACCCAGACCAGGCAGAAGCCTGAGGGTGTGACAAGGTCAGGACACAGGTGAGCCGCTCCATAAATATTTACTGAATAAATGAATAAATAAATAGCCTATGAGAGGGCTGAGGGGGTGAATAAAGCTGTCAGTAAAGCCTGAGTCAGTCTCTCTCGTGATGGCTTGTGTCTGACCCCGAGTGTTTCTACCTGTTCTTGCCTCATTTCCCAAGCTAAACAAGCCGGGAAGGACTTGTGGGAACGCCAGGGAATGAGTCCCTCTTCCAGTCTTAGCAACTGCAGTTACCTAAAATTGCAAGCCTGTCTGATCTTATTAGCGAAATAAGACTCAAAAGGGGGCCTAAGGTGGAAGTTCAGCCCTGATGTGGAGACGCAGCCTCTTTGTCTGTCTCCGGTCCTGGGTAGAACCCCGGACGCTGCCAGGCTGGCTGAGTGAGCGCCCCACGCCCGCGCCCCAAGCCCGCCCCAGGGAGGAGGAGAAGGCAAACAGAGGGCAGAGCCAAGTTCAGCCTGGACCACACTCAGCGCCTGGCTCCGTCATAAACACCCTCCCTCGTCTTTATTACGAGGCGGGAACTTGAGCCCCAGGGCCTGCAGGAAGGGCTCCGTCCAGAAAAGCCCACTGAGGCAGATACCAATGGGAGGCCTAGCAGCGTGGGCCTTAGGTGAGCGGCGAGGGGGTCAGGAGGAAAGGCCAGGAGTCGGGGCTCTGGATCCTGTTCAAGGACCTTGACACCTTGACGTTCATGCAGTGAGAGAGCTGAATAGGTGGAAGCTCGCAGGACCCAACGCGGAGGTCTTATTTGCAGCAGCAAGTTGCTTCTCTAGGGAGTGTTTCAGAAGACAGAAATATTGTGGTCTGCTCGGGTGGCTAGGATGCATCACAGAAACAGCTGTTTATCGATCTCCTCCTGGGGGCCACGCTCAAATTAGTGCTTTCACACCCATTATCTTAGGCACTCCTCGTGAAAGCCTGCAGACAGGGATCATTATCCCCGGGTTTTAGATGAGGGATCGAAGAAGCACTGGTTAAGTAACTCGCCCCAGGTCACTTAGCTGGTAAGTGCGGCCTGGGGAGCCTCTTCCCCATCAGACTCGGAGAAGGCGGTCTGCCTCAACACCGTTTTTTTTTAAGGAGCCGCTGGACACCTGTGCAGTTTTGCCTAAAGCAGAAAAAATAATGTTCAAGGACTTGAAGGCTTATAAATCTTAAAACAAAATTTTATTATTTTTTCGTTTTTACAATATTGTGTTGGTTTCTGCCAGACTACAATGCACGTCATTTATATCTATATATATCTTCCCTCCCTCTAAAGGAAATCAACCCTGAGTATTCACTGGAAGGACTGACGCTGAAGCTCCAATATTTTGGCCACCTGATGCCAAGAGCCAGCTCACTGGAAAAGACCCTGATGCTGGGAAAGACTGAGGGCAAAGGAGAAGGGGACGACAGAGGACGAGATGGTTGGAATGCGTCACTGACTCAATGGACATGAATTTGAGCAAACTCTGGGAGATAGTGAAGGACAGGGAAGCCTGACGTGCTGCAGTCCACGGGGCTGCAAAGAGTCGGACACGACTGAGCAACTGAACAACAGCCCTTCCGTCTTAAGCCTCACTCCCTCCTGCTCCATCCCACCACTCTAGGTCATCACAGGGCACCAAACTGGGCTCCTCTGCTCTACAGCAATGTGGGAGGGGCTCACAGGAGTCACAGCGCATCTCGGAGGGATTCAGAGTGGAATCCCAGGCTCTCTGGAGGTCTGAATGGATGAGGATGAAGCTGCTTCTGTGGGCGATAGGTGGCTCCGCTACCCCCACGCCAAATGCACTTCTTTCTGTTTGTTTCTTCTTTAAACTTTCAATAAGTGAAAACTCCTGAGAGAGCAAACCAAATGTTCTCACCAAAAAATAAAAAAAGGATAAATATGTGAGGTGATCAGTTCAGTTCATTTGCTTAGCCGTGTCCAACTCTTTGCGACCCCATGGACCACAGCACTCCAGGCCTCCCTGTCCATCGCCAACTCCTGGAGCTTACTCAAACTCATGTCCATTGAGTCGGTGATGCCATCCAACCATCTCATCCTCTGTCATCCCCTTCTCCCACCTTCAATCTTTCTTTATGTGAGGTGACAGGCATGTTAATTATCTAGATGGGGGGGGGGAATCCTTTCACGATGTTCGTACATGCTAAGTTGCTTTAGTCATGTCTGATTCTTTGCGACCCCAGGCTCCTCTGTCCATGGCATTTCTCTGGCAAGAATACTGGAGCGGGTTGCCATACCCTCCTCCAATGAATCTTCCCTACCCGGGGGTGGAACCCCCATCTCTCAGGTCTCCGGCATTGGCAAGTGGGTTCTTTACCATTTGCGCCACCTGGGAAACCTGTATAAGTGTATCAAAACACCATGATGTACTCTTCAAATATCTCACAATCCTATATGTGAATAACATGTCAATAAGCTAAAAAATAACTTTAAAAAATGGAGTACTGTAGATTCACAAGAAGTTGCAAAATTAGTAGAGAGGTCCCAAGAACCCATCGCCTAATTACCCTCATAGTTAATCTTACATTTTGTAGTGAAATATCACATGGAGGAATTTGACGTTGGTGTGGTGTTCGAGTATAGTTCTATATCATTAATTATTTTTATTGGGGTGGACATGGAACAACAGGCTGGTTCCAAATAGGAAAAGGAGTATGTCAAGGCTGTCTATTGTCAACCTGATTATTTAACTTCTATGCAGAGTACATGAGGAGAAACGCTGGGCTGGAAGAAGCACAAGCTGGAATCAAGATTGCCGGGAGAAATATCAATAACCTCAGATATGCAGATGACACCACCCTTATGGCAGAAAGTGAAGAGGAACTAAAAGCCTCTTGATGAAAGTGAAAGAGGAGAGTAAAAAAGTTGGCTTAAAGCTCAACATTCAGAAAACCAAGATCATGGCATCTAGTCCCATCACTCCATGGGAAATAGATGGGGAAACAGTGGAAACAGTGTCAGACTTTATTTTTGGGCGCTCCAAAATCACTGCAGATGGTGACTGCAGCCATGAAATTAAAAGACGCTTACTCCTTGGAAGAAAAGTTATGACAAACCTAGATAGCATATTGAAAAGCAGAGACATTACTTTGCTGACTAAGGTCCGTCTAGTCAAGGCTATGGTTTTTCTAGTAGTCACGTATGGATGTGCGAGTTGGACTGTGAAGAAGGCTGAGCACCGAAGAATTGATGCTTTTGAACTGTGGTGTTGGAGAAGACTCTTGAGAGTCCTTTGGGCTGCAAGGAGATCCAACCAGTCCATTCTGAAGGAGATCAGCCCTGGGATTTCTTTGGAAGGACTGATGCTAAAGCTGAAACTCCAGTACTTTGGCCACCTCATGCGAAGAGTTGACTCATTGGAAAAGACTCTGATGCTGGGAGGGATTAGGGGAAGGAGAAGAAGGGGACGACAGAGGATGAGATGGCTGGATGGCATCACCGACTCAATGGACGTGAGTCTGAGTGAACTCCGGGAGTTGGTGATGGACAGGGAGGCCTGGCGTGCTGCGATTCACGGGGTCACAAAGAATCAGACACGACTGAGTGACTGAACTGAACTGAACTGAGTTGTACAGCAGAGTGAATCAACTATATGTCTACATATATCCCCTCTTGTTTGGATTTCCTTCCTATTGAGGTCACCATAGAGCTTTAGGTAGGGTTGCCTGAGCTATCCAATAGGTTCTCGTCAGTTATCTGTTTCACGCATAGTATCGTAGTGTATATGTGTCAACCTCAATGTCCCGATCCATCCTACCCCTTCTTTCCCCCTCGCTACCCAGATATTTGTTCTTATGTCTGTGTCTCTATTTCTGCTTTGTAAATAAGGTCATCTACACTAATGTTTTCAGATTCTACATTTATGTGTTAGTAAACAATATTTATCTTTCTCTTTCTGATTTACAGTTCCATGTCATATTTATCACTGGCTTCCCAAGTGGCCCTAGTGGTAAGGCATCCACCTGCCAGTGGAGGAGACATAAGAGACACGAGCTCCATTCCTGGGTTGGGAAGACCCTCTGGAGAAGGGCATGGTTGCCTGGAGAATCCCATGGACAGAGGAGCCTGGTGGGCTACAGTCCGTGGGGTCGCAAAGAGCCGGACACGACTTGGTGACTGAACAGCGAGGCTAGAAGGGACTGAGGCGTGAGTGAGGAGAGCCCTGGCTGAGGGCAGCTCGGGGTCTGAGGAGGGTGGCTGCCGGCAAACACCTGCGTCTCAGTGACTCTCGCAGGATGGAGTGGTCTGGGTCCCTCAAGCTGGACACCAGCAGCTCTGCCCCAGAGTGGCATGCAGTGCACTGGAACTGTTTTGAAAAACGGGGTTTCTGATTGAGAAGCTAGCTTGAATAATAACATCTAGTACTGTATTCTGAAGGGCTAATTGTTTTATATTTATAAAGATTCTTAATTATCTGCAGCAAATGCATTTAGTTCACTTGGTAATTGAATTAAGGAAAATGTCTTTTCCGGCATTGTAAGTCATTGCAATCATTAAAAAAAAAAAAAAAAAAAGACAGAATAACTTTAAAGTACTTCCCTACATGACCTAGACAAACTCGTTATTACTGAAAGCTGAATAATTCCATTAAGGGCCCTGTCGGCTCTAATATAATGGGAATTCTGGGGATACGAACCAAATTAAAATCACAAGAGCTGATGGAAATTTCCTTTCATTGGTGAGCCTATGTTGACCCCTATCTAGAAATAGTCCTTCCCCTGTGGGCTCTGGACATACTTTTTTTTTTTTTTTTTACACCTATCACACTGTATTGTGATTATCTCTGGGTTCTCTGTACCTTGTTTATGCCCCAAATGTGTTTGTCTCTTGAGAGCTAGACCATGTCTCGCCTGCGTAGGAATCACGAAAAAGAACCCCAATGTTCACAGCAGCACTACTTATAACAGCTAGCAAGCAACCTAGATGTCCACCGGCAGAAGAAAGGATAAAGAAATTTTGGTGCATATAGACAACGGAATCTCACTCAGTCATAAAAAAGGGATGCATTCCAGTCGGTTCTGGTGAGGTGCATGAACCGAGAGCCGGTTATACAAAGTGAAGGAAGCAAGAAAGAGAAAAACAAATTTCACATATTAATGCATTTACACAGAATCTAGGAAACTGGTGCTGATGAAGCTATTTTCAGGGCAGGAAGAGATATGCAGACGTAGAGAACAGACTTTGGACAGAGCAGGGGAAGGAGCGTGTGGGACGGGTTGAGAGAGTAGCGTTGACGTATACACACTGTCACGAATAAAAGCGATGGCCAGTGGGGATTTGCTGCGGGATGCTGGGAGCCCAGCTCAGTGCTCTGTGACAACCCAGCCAGGCAGGGTGGGGTGGGGGTGCGGGGTGGGCCCCCCTCCCCTCCCTCCCCCCCCTCCCCTCCCTCCGGACTTATGTGTACTTGCAGCTGGTTCACGTTGTTGGATGGCGGAAGCCAGCACAATATTGTAAAGCAATCATCTCCCAATTAAAAATAATAAAAAGAAGTCTACACCTAACTGTAACACCCAAACTGAGTTGACACCTCTCCCTCCACACCCGTGAAGTTCTTCAGAAAGCAGCCTCTCAACCTTTTATCTTTGGATGGACACATCTTTTAGTGGACTCCAACAGCCATATGGGGTTGCAAGATCCAAGTCATGGAATGTTGGTGAGGACGCCTTGGCCAGGGGACCCTCAGGCCCCAGGGGACTTGGGCCTTGATGCCGGAGCCTGGGCTTGTCAGGCAGCTTGGGTGGCGGTGGTGGGCAGGGAGTCAAGAGGAGCCCAGACCAACAGGCCCTGGACTTCAAAGAAAATTCAATACCTGTCCGGCTTTTATTGTACCATAAGGTGTCCCTGGTTGCACGGCTACCTCCTGGCCCCCTGCATGCCCAGTGAGCTCTGCTGATCAGGGAGCTGCCTGCCGTACCCCTACACGGCCCCCTGAAGCCATCAGAGGGGCCCGTGTCTGCTCTGGTTCTTTATGGTGGTAAAACCCACTGGGATTTCCCACAGCAGTGGGGCGGGGTGGGGTGGCTCCCTGGATCTTCCAGAGGAGCATGAATTCAGCCAATGATCACCCGAGTGCCATGACCACATGCTGGATCAGCCTCTGCTGATGCCACAGGGACCCCACCAGATGGGCCACTTAATGCCCGGAGCCTACAGCCAGTGTGGAGATTGATGCTGAACTGGTAAATGACTCAAAAGCAGGGTGAGTGCAGACTGATGTGTCATCCACCAAGCAATAAACCAGGGGCGGGGGGCAAGGATGGAGGCGCGGAGGGTGGGGCAAGCGGGAGGCTGCAGACGGTCGGGCTGCTGCCCATACGCTGGGTGCTTGGCACTGAGCTGGCATCGCTAGTGGCCCCTCCTCTCTCAAAGGGGACTGTCTTCTCCTCCCCGACTCTGGGCTCTTCTCCTCTCTCCTCTTCCTCTCCCCATTACCTTCCCATGCCGACTCCAACACCTGCCCGTGGCTCTGATGTGCCCATGCCGTCAGGGCGCCAAGCTGCCGCCTCTCTCATTTCTTATTTCAAATGTTCGGGCGGAGACTGTGATCCCCATTGTCCAGTCTATGCATTGGCTGTCCCAGGCAGGTCCATCCTGGGGCCATCAGCCAAGGCCTGGGTGGAGTGGACGACCCACCTGCCCGGGACACAGGTGCCCAGCAGGGGATGCCATGCGGCAGAGAGACACGAGGCCTGGGATTGAGTCCAGATCCACCCCTTATCAGCTTATTAGCTTACTTGAGCTAGCCTCTTGCCTCTGTGCCTCAGCTCTATCACTGGAGCCTGGGATGGACTGAGGGAGGTTGCGTCCAACCCCAGGCAGGGTGGGCAGGGGACACAAAGGGGTTTTCTATACGGATGAGCAAGACGTAAAGGCTGCTGCCGATAGCCAGGGACTCACAGGGCAGTTTTGGATACGTGCTCGCTACCCATTTTTATAGAATTCCACATCCTTTCTGGATCTTGGGATTACAAAACAGCCACTGGGAAATCACGCACCCCATTAACACTGAGACTTTTATGTATTTACAATTCAGCTTAAATTTTTACCAAGAGAGGTTTTCAGAATGTAACATGTGTTAGTCACCGCGTGAATTGCGAAACCAAGGAAATATCTCCAAAGTGCTGGCCTTGACAATGTAATCTGGCAGGGCTTGGGGGGAATAAAAATAACGCTTCTCAGCATTGCTGCCTTGACCGGTAGGGGGGGCACGTGGAGCCCTCCCTGGGCTCCCAGGTAGCTTGCTGGCGTGTGTGCTGGTCCCCTCTCCTCCGCCCTGGCCATGCCCAGCCGTTGTGGGGTGGGGTGGGGTGGGGGGGGGGAGTGGGGAAGGAAGGAGACTGGGGAGTCAGGGGGCCTGGTTTGAATTCTAGGGGAACCACCCACTGGCCAGGTGACCTCGGGCATTTTCCAGACCCCGTTGTGCACAGAGAGGTTAGGGGACTGCCCACGGGGGCACTGCAGTAATGAGAGGTCCTCACCACTGGCCCCCTGTCTCCCAGGTGGGTCCAAACCCAGAGGCACCGTGCCCCCTGAAACCCTGAGGCAGCCTCTAAGGCTGCAGCCGCATTTGGGAGCATGGAGGGGGCGGTGCCCGGATGTCCCCCGCAGCTGTACGGCCAGCTTGGTTTTCTAAACACAAGCCAGCACTTCCCCACGGAGCTACACGCCCGCAGGTGGCTGGATGAACATGTGGTTTCTGGATGTGACATGAAAGTGAGCATTTGCAAGCTCTCTGTCTGGCTTCCCTGGGTTTGTTTTTCTTGCTTTTACGGCCCTGAAATATTCCCGATCGTGTTTATGTCGAGGCAGGACGCGTGGAGGCCAAGCGCTGCTGTATCACGATCGGCTCCATCATCCCTCCGAAAAGCACCAGAGGGGTCCTGAGCCAGGCAAGCACAGAGCCCACCGCACAGGCGCCAGGCTTCTGGGCACCTGTCCACTGCCTCACCCCTGCCCATGCCAACTGCATCCTGGCCCCCACCTGGGAGCCCCTGTCCATTGGTGACGTCAGCTTCCCCTGGGCTCCACGTGAATGATTTCTGACCCTTGCTGCAGATGGGGGGTGATGGTGTGTTCAATTGTTCAGTTGTGTCTGACTCTTTGGGACCCCATGGATTGCAGCCCACAAGGCTCCTCTGTCCATGGAATTCTCCAGGCAAGAATACTGGGGTGGGGAGCCATTTCCTCCTCCCAGGGATCTTCCTCATCCAGGGATCGAACCTGCATCTCCTGCACTGGCAGGCAGGCTCTGGATGGCTCTACCACTGAGCCATCACCAGGAAAGTCTCCCTGGTGGCTCAGACAGTAAAGAAACCGCCTGCAGTGCAGGAGACCCCGGGGTTCCATCCCTGGGTTGGGAAGATCCCCTAGAGAAGGAAATAGCTACCCACTCCAGTATTCTTGCTTGAGAAATCTCATGGACAGAGGAGCCTGGTGGGCTACAGTCCAAAGGGTTGCAAAGAGTTGAATGAGACTGGGCAACTAACACTTTCAGGGAGAGTGGGGACCTGGATTAATTATTCTTACGCTGCAGGGGACAAAACTGAGGCTTGATAGCGACTTTCTGTCCATCGTGAGGCTCAAGGTCACACAGCAGTGCAAGATGAAGTTAGGGTTGAAAGCAGCCACTGTTTCTATCCTCTCGTTTCTATTCTGCATCCCCTGCCCCACCCCCCCAAGCCCAAGGGTGATGCCTCAGTTTCTCACTGCAGTTCCGAAGCTCCCACAGCCTCCCCCGATGACACCCACTGTGGCCAACAGCTCTCGCCCTTGGGTCCATCTGGATCTCCCCTTTGGCTTGGATTATATGCCGCCTAATGCCCCTGTCCTGATCGCCGGCTCTGCTTTTTAATTGTCTATGTTTTGCCTGCTCCCTGAGACTGTGAACCCCAGAAGGACAGGAGCCATGGGCCAGCTGCCCTGTGCCTGGCCTGGGGTGGCCACATAGCTGACTCTTAACCACGCTTGTTGAATGATGACTTGTTATTATTCCCTGAGGCTGGGTTCCAGCCTGTGTACGGCCACAGGAGGCTAGAACCTCCCCCCAACACACACATACCCCTGCCCCCAAGTCCTTGGCTGGCCAGCATTTCAAATGATATTGTTTCATATTAAATTATTTTAAATTCCATGGACCTGGGTTTCACAATCAAATAATTCGATCTTGTTTACAAATGGAATTTTTACTTTTTGACGGTTTCTAGCTTTGCTGGGCTGGATGGTCAGGAGAGCGTGTCCTCTCGTGCCCTCCTGCCCACCTCTGCTGCCTTCCCTGGGACGCCGTGGAGCCAGGGAATGGTCTTGGGGGGTGGGTGGAGGCCACCCAGCATGGCTGTGGGGGAGGCTGCCCCTCCAGTGGGCACTGGGCACAGAGGCCTCCCCTGCCTTTGACGTTCTGTCATGAGTAAATCCATAAATTACAGAATAGGAAGGGACCACTGGTACTTGTTATTCCAACCCCGCTTTACAGACTAGGACACTAGGGTTCAAGACCACAGTCCCTGTGGGTGGCCGGGACCCTATCCTTGCTCTTTGGACGCCATCCTCCAAGGGCTATTGCACATCCTGTCTTCCTCCACCTATACTGATGAAATCTTTCCATGTCGCTTTGAGCTATGGAGACCTAGATGTGAGAAGACGTGACCTTTGATCCCTAGATGCTCATAATCTGGGTGCTGGGGTCGGGGGTGGACAAGGAGACAAAAAGTGGCCGTGCTGAGGCTGGTGGGGCCCCGGACAGAGCAGGGGCAGGTTTGTGAGGGCACAGACGTGGGCTGAGCTGGGTGGTTGCCGGCCACCCCTTCTTAGGAGATGGTTGGACTCAGCATCTGAGTACGTTGACCAACGTGCAAAACATTAGTCTCCCAGAGAGTCCCCATCACCCTGGAGGCTGCCTCCTCGCCCCACAGCACCGTCACCACTGGACACAGATTGGCAGCCTCTCCTCCAGAACTTGGTCTAAGCAAGTGACGGTCCCGGGGTGGGGGACGTGCTTCCTTGCTTTGTGGCCACTCGCGAGGGTGACCTGGGTTGGCCCCAGCAGCAGCCCTGCTGGGCTTGGCTCAGAATGGTATCTGGCTGTTTCCAGAAGTTGCCGGCTCTCTGAGTTCGGAGCTGAACCTCCGAGGACCCGCCTGTGTGGGCCGCCCCCAAGGGGCCGAGGTGCTCGCGTCTCCGCCAGCCCTGGGGGTTGCAGAGGGCTCCTCAGGAAGGGCCTAGAGGAGGCTGGTTGACAACGTCCCAGCTAACTTCTCAGTGCAAAGGCAGGCACTTCATGCCCTGAAGGTCCTGGGAGACCGCGCAGGGCGGGCCAGACGGGCACTGTGGCTCCAGCCCATGCTGCTAGGGCCCTGACGTGCCCTGGACTCCTGCAGTCCACTCCCCACCTCTGTCTCATCACTGTGACCTTCATGGTCCTCACACATCTCATAGGGCTGACCCCATCTGGGCACCTGGGATCAGACTGCAAACTATGTGGACAGTGGGGATGCCCCAGGCCGGCAGGGGGATGCCCGGGGCCAGCAGAAATGTACATCCAGCCAAGCTGAATAAGCGTCCACACTTTGGGCCAGAATCGACGTTTCTAGGTCTCTAACTTCTGGGTGTCCTGGTGTCGGTAACCATTCAGAATGTCACACGGGCACCTAAAGCCTCCTGAGAGAGAGGGAGGTGCGTCTACCCGTGTGTGTTGGGACAAACAGGTCTCCAAAATAAACAAGGTGAAAAAAGGCAAGATGCCAAACAAAGTGGGATCCATTTTCAAGTTTGAAAAAAAGATACAGGGTTTTCCTTACTAGCCCAGGGGTTAAGAATCAGGCTGCCAATGCCAGAGACGTGAGTTCGATCCCTGACCCAGGAGGATCCCACCTGCCTGTGTGCCTCAGCTACCGAGCCTGTGCTCTGGAGCCCAGGAACCACAACTACTGAGCCCACAAGTCGCAACACTGAAGCCCGAGCGCCCCGGAGCCGGTGCTCTGAAACAAGAGGAGCCCCCGCGGCGGGCAGCTGTGCACCGCAACGAAGAGTGGCCGCCGCTCATCACAACCAGAGAGAGCCTGCAGGCAGCAGCGAAGACCTGGCAGAGCCAAAACGCAAACAAGTTGTTTAAAGAGTTACTTTAAGAGAAGATAACTAAATAGATGGAGGTATATGCCCTGGACGTACCCTGGTGGCAGGCACATGGACACAGGCCACTGAGCACCCAGCTCCCAGGCCCTACAGGTTGTTAACTCACTGAGTCCTTGGAAGACCCCAGGAGGTGGGTACTGCCATCCCACCCACTTTGCAGATAAAGAAACTGAGGCCTCGGAAGCGAGGAGTTGAACCCCTGACCAGGGTGCGGCTGGGGAGGGTGGCTGGAGAGGGGCTCTCAGGGCTTCCAGCTTTCCGTGTTCACCTTTGTGTCCTCCAAGTTTTCATCCCAGCTGAGTGTGTGACTCTATTTAAGAAAACATCAAGGGGTATCCTGGATAGAGGTAGGAAGCCTTTAATTCCTTTACTGCGTTTTTCTGTATTAAAGAGGAAAACAGTCATGTCATCTTAAGAACTCACCTTTTGCCCAAAAGAGAGAATAACTCTCCAGGAGCAGGCACAGAGGACAGATGGACCCCGTGGGGAGGAGCTGGGAGGCTGGGATTGACACGTACACACTATTGACACCATGCATAAAAAAGGGCTTCTATTTTATAGGCTTGGGGCTTTTATACTATGCATAAAATAGGCGTAATAGCTCAGTTGATAAAGAATCTGCCTGCAAAGCAGGAGACCCTGGTTCGATTCCTGAGTCAGGACGATCCGCTAGAGAAGGGATAGGCTACCCACTCCAGTATTCTTGGGCTTCCCTTGTGGCTCAGCTGATAAAGAATCCTCCTGCAATGGCAGGAGACCTGGGTTTGATCCCTAGATTGGGAAGATCCTCTGGAGAAGGGAAAGGCTACCCATTCCAGTATTCTGGCCTAGAGAATTCCATGGACTGTATAGTTCATGGGGTTGCAAAGAGTCGGACATGACTGAGCGACTTTTACTTCACTATAAAATAACTAATGAGAACTTACTGGATGGAGCAGGGAGTTCTATTCAGTGCTCTGTGGTGACTTGAATGGGAAGGAAATCCAAGAAAGGGGGTGTATGTATATATATACATAGTTGATTCCTTGTGGCTTACCGGTAAAGAATCCTCCTGCCAATTCGGGAGACCCAGGTTTGAACCTTGGGTTGAGAAGATCCCTTGGAGAAGGAAACAGCAACCCACTCCAGTGTTCTTGCCTGGAGAATCCCATGGACAGAGGAGCCTGGCAGGCCACAGCCCATGGGGTCACAAAAGAGTCAGACAGGACTTAGCAACTAAACAGCAATAGCTGATTCACTTTACTGTACAGCAGAGACTAACAGCTATATGCCAATAACAGTTTTTCATAAAAAAAATTAAAAAGAAAAAAGCTAGGACTGCAGCAAGTGATCCCCAGTCCTGGCGAGGGGGGTGTCCCTGGGCATTTGCTTATGGAAATCAGCTGTTTCCCATGATTTCCAGAATGTGGGATGTGAGAGACTCCTGCCTGACTTCTAGTCCAAAGTGGGCAAGGGGAGGGGGTTGGTGGTGAGGGAAGGGGTAGCCTTGCTCTAGGAGTCACAGGGGGTCCACCTGGCGCCCACGCCGGGCCCCTGGGGGGCTGCCCCACCACCCTGAGCTGGAGCTGGGAAAGATGAAGCCGGGTATTTCTTGCCATAGTTGCTTGATAACCAAGATCAAACCTGCCCAGGAACTATACTTAGTCCAGGACAGGATTCCGCGGCCACCTGGCCCCCAAGCAGGGGGCCCTAAGCTGCCCGTCTTGCCTCATCCAGCCTCTGAACCCAGCTCACACTTGAGCTCGAGGCCGCTGCCCTGTGACTCGCACGGCCGTTGAGAGGGTGATGTTGCCATTGGTGACCACAGGTGTCCTGGCAGCCTGAACAGAAAGGCTACTTCAGGCTCCCACAAGGCCCAGGTTTCCAGGGGCGACAGAGGAGCCTCAGCCTGGCAGGCATCCAGCTCTGTCCCGACCAGCTCAGCGAGCTCTCTAGAAGCTCCCCTCCCCCAGGCCTCAGTTTCCCCACCTGTAAAACCATGGGAATGGCTCAGATGGCCTCAGGCCTTCAAGATGGTGGCAGACATCAGCCCCTGGCCTTGCTCCTGCTTCAGGTGAGAGGAAGGATGAACTGGGGGGCCTCTGGGATGCTGGTCCAGTCTCCATGGAGACCAGCTCACTTTCTCTCCTGGGCCAGCCTCCGTATGGTTACCTCGGAAAACAGTGGGCTCTGGCCGTATGCCTCCTGCTGGTGGCTGACCTTGATTGTTAGAGCTCTGGAATGCCAGAGATGGAGGTACCCCAAAAGATGAAGGGCCTCCCCTCATAGAGGATAAAACCAGGCTGTAGAGGAGCTATGAGGCAGCCCCCAAGTGCTGGCCTGAGGCCCCCACCCCCTGAGGCTGAGCAGCAAGACTGCCCCAACCCATCAGCAGCTTCCATCATTCTCCATGTCTGCCCACCTGCACAGTGAGTCTTCTGCCTCTATATGGGCCTCCCGCAAACCCAGGCTCCATGTCCTGAGCCTGGCCTCTTACACCCAGTGACCGAGGTAGGGGGGGCAAGATTCCCTCCGAAGAGTCTGTGAGGCTGTTTCTGCTTTGTATGTGGATTCATTTGCGTTCCTTTCGTTCCACATATACCCACTCCAGGATTCTCGCCTGGAGAATTCCATGGATGGAGGAGCCTGGCGGGCCACAGTCCACCCGGTCGCAAAGAGCTGGACACAACTGAGCGATGAACACTTTCACTTTCACAAGCAATATCAGATAATACTTCTCTGACTTCACTTAGCATGATAAACTCTAAGTCTATCCATGTTGCTGCACATGGCAACCTTCTCTTCTTTTTCTAATGGCTGAATAACACTCTATCACGTGTGGGTACCACAACTTCCTCACCCATTCATCTGTTTATTGATGAGCTGGGTAAAGGTTGGACCACACAAGAGCCACTTCAAAGCTAGAAAAGGCTGTCAGATCAACAAAACCAAATGAAAGGGACTATCAACCCAACAGTCATAAAGCCACAAAAGATGGGTTTGGCTGCACAGGGTAGGTCTGCACATCAGTGGGTCCCCCTGGGAGTGCCTCTCACAATCCCTGGGCTCCGGGGTGGGGGAGGTGGAACACTCTGGGTTGGAGGGGAGGCCCCACTACTCCTCTCCTTTCTTCCCCCGTCTCTTGCCCCTTTCCTGCATCTCTGGTGCTGGCCAGGTCCTCCATCGGGCCTTTGCACATACTGATGTCAGAACCGTCCTGCACAGCCTCAAGCACAGCTTTGTCTTCAGCAGCACTTCCCTGGCCATTTGACTGATGCAGACACGATCCCTCCCCACTGCACGCCCTGCCCTGCTGGGCCCTCTCCCACTCGGGAGTCAGCGCCACTGTAAGAGACTTGGTGGCGAGGGCAGGTGTCTGGCCACATCTGGTGGGCACAGAGCTCCCCTGCCCAGTGTCCCCCATTCAGGGGCCACCAGAGACTCGTGGAGCCCAAAACAGACCTGAGGGGAAAGAGCCAGGCACAGACCAGTCCCACCAGATCCATGTCCCCCGCCCCACCCCAGGTCTATTACTTGCCCCAAGAGTAAGTTGGTGATCTATTTCCTAATTTTCACTTGCTGCCTACAGAAAGGCTAGAAAGGTTGAAGTGTGTGTGAAACCAATCTGCCAACTAAAATGCACGGTGCAGGTGTGTGTACGTGTGCACGAGTGTGTGTGTATGTGCACGTGTGCATAGGTGTGTGTGCGCACAAATGCACGTATACCTGCTTGTGTGTACAGAGGACACAGGGGCAGCCTGTCCTGGCCATGTGATGGTGACGATCACTGAGGCAGCAGGAGAGCCCGCTGAGACTGGAGCAGGGAGGCTGCGGTTCTGCCCCTGGGCAGCTGTCAGAAGCAGTCAGAAGAAAATGGACTCAGCTCTCCCAGGGCTCCGAGAGAGGAATGCAGGAAGCCAGGGAACAGCTCTCCTCCATGTTGCCTGGGGGCCTTCCTCCTAGAAGACAGGAGCTCAGGGTCCCTTCCTTGGTGGAAGGATGCTGGTCGTGGACCCCAGGGGCTGCTCATCAGGCAGAGTGTCATGGTCTGCCAAGGCTAGGAGAGCCGGCCTGAGCCCAGCTCTGCTCTTGCTGTGTGACCCGTAGTTATGTGAACACCCTCTCTGGGCCCTGCATGCTCCACCTGCAACATAGGGGCAAGGTGGGAGAAAAGCAGCACCTACACCTCCAAACTGCCGTCAGGGCTGGCACCAGGGCACCGAGCACACAGCGGATTGTCTGCAGAGGCTGGCATGGGTGGTACAGACCCCCAGTCTGTCCCCCATGCCTTGGGGTCCCACGGGGGCAGCATGACTCCATCCAGGCTCTGAGGATTCTGTGCTGGACTGCATGGGTTCACATCTGCCGTGGGGACCCAGGAATTGGCTGGAAGAGAAGCCTGGAGCTGGGCTGGCAGCAGCAGGATTTTGCTGGGAGGGTGATCTGGGGGCAGGCGTCCTGGGCAGGACCACAGGTGTGGCAGGAAGGCCCAGGGATGAAAGTGGCCAGTGAGTGGGTACCTTGAGCCCAGCCCTTGCCTCCGGCACGACTTCCCTGGATTTGCACTGTGACCCAAGGAGGTGGGTGCGGTCAACCCCACTATGAGAGGAAGCCCAGTGAAGGGTGGTGACACCCCCAATGCCAGGGTGCTAGGAAGTGGTGGCCTGAGTGTCAGCAGGATGCTCTGACTCCGGGGCTGGAATCCGGGAAGCAAAGCAGGTGGGGACTGTGGGCACTCTGGGCTGCCTCCAGCTCCTCCATCCCATGCCCGCAGCTCTGAAAACAGGGATCTATGAACTCCGAGAGGCAGCCCACTGGGATGAGGGCATCACTCTGGCAGGTGGCAGCCATTGCTGGGAAGGAAACGGGGTAACAAACGTCAGAATTCCCGATGCGGTTAGAAAAATCCTTTTCTGGCGAAGCGTTTTGGTTCTGTGTGTACAAAGAGCTCACCCCTTATTTCACATGAAGCCGCTGTGAGTGTCCTGGGATGAGACTGGCCATCTCCTTTCTCGCCCCAGCCACCGTCAGCAAGCCCTGGAAGCCACTGTGTTGGGCCTTTCTCGGCTCCTCAGAGGCCTCCGGGCTTTTGTTCTCTGAATAAGAACGCCGGTGCCGGGCATAGGACAGGAGCCAGGCTGCGCTGGAGGGTTTCCGTGATGCGGCCCTACCCGCATGCTGGCGCGCTGGCTGGGCAAGGGGGCGGTGCCCCTGTGTGAGGTCTGAGTGCTCAGGGTGTTGAGGTTTGGCTGCGGCTGAATGAGGGGGACCCCAAGGCTCTGGTATGGGCCATGCTGTCCTCTCTTCGTGAGTCCCACGGAGTCCCTCACCTGCGGGCCAGAGGTGCCCCGAGGTCCCCAAACCCTAGGCCCCAAAGCTGTTCCACCAGGGTGCTCTCTGCTCTGAGAGGCGCTGAACCCTGTGTAATCCTAGGGGATGGGCAGAGAGAAACCTCCTGCTCCGGGGCCCTGTGGGTGATGAGCAGAGGGCCTCAGGGAGGAGGCGGATGTCCAGATGATGTGGAGATGGGGGGGTCAGGGGCCAGGAAATGCCAAGCTGGCCTGTGGGGAAGAAGCCAGCAGTGGGCACCTGGAGGGCGGCCACGGGGTGATCAGAATTGTTTTCCAATCAGGTCACTGACTCTGGCTGGAGTGGGGAGCTGGCCCCGTGTACCTGACTCTTTCCTAATGATTCTCCTCCAACCAGAGGAAGGCCAGACTTGTGTTGGAAGCCTGGGATGTGAGCGAAAACCCCAGTGCATCCAGTTTCAAGCGAAGCTGTCTCCCCTCCTTTGGGCATTGCCAGACACTGCCGCTCCTTTTGTTTATTATATCCATCAAGTTCTAAGGTCTCCCAGACTGGAGGCCATTTTTCTAAATATCTTTGACTATTCCGATGTTCAGAACATGTGGGCTGGCTGTTTTGATCTTGGAGGGTGCTGGGGGCCAACTTCCCCAAGGAAGGCTGGGGAGAACCTTCAGATGCCAACCCTGCAGGGGGTTCCTTCCCTTCCTGGTCTCAGGCCTGTTTGGGCAATTCTAAGTCACTGGAAGGTGGCTCAGTGGTAAAGAACCTGCCTGCAATGCAGGAGATGCGGGCTCAATCCCTGGGTCAGGAAGATCCCCTGGAGGAGGGCATGGCAACCCACTACTGTATTTTTGCCTGGAGAATCCCATGGACAGAGGAGCCTGGCAGGCTACAGTCCATAGGGTCACAAAGAGTTGGACACGGCTGAGCAACTGAACACACTCACACAGGCCCCTGGAGACCTTCAGTTGTAATAAACAAGCATAGAGCAAGCTGGCTTTCCCACACGAGGCCACACGCTCCTTCTGCCCTCCTGGTTTTCCTGTTTGCTACACTGCCTGGGCCAGGTGCCACAGAAGGGGCCTTTGTTTTCCTTCTGTGAACTAAACAAATAGAACAAAACAAAAACAGAATCAAAAAAAATCCCAAACACGCTCACACACACATGATGCCACCACAACACGCTCACACACACATGACGCCACCGTGCCCACAGTCAGGACGGGGGCTGGAAGCACTGTCGCCTGGCTTCACGGGACGTGAACAGACAGACGGCCGTGCTGGTCAGGCTGGGCCTCTCCAGGTGCCAGGGGAGCCCAGGGGTTTCTCGCATCCCAGGTCTGGGTCCATACTTTGGTCACTTGTTTTTGTGAAAATGACCAACGGACCCCCAACAAGGCTGCTGAGGGGCCCACCGGAGAGTTTTTAAAGGAGAGAAAACATCATAAAATGGAGGAGGAGGGTCCTCCAGATGGGACCAAAACGGGGATACAGGGGCAGCAGGTACGAGGTGCCCAGGCTTGCCATGTGGGTCTGTTCTGCACGCCCGGGGCACCTCCTGCACCCTCCCTGTACACCTGACCCTCTGACTGCCTTCCATCACACCCTCACACACATAAGGGGTCTGAGCCGCGCTGGCATAGGTATGAACAAACGTTTCGGCCTGGTACTCCAGTAAGCCCCCACCCGCGGAACAGCAGGGCCCCTCATACCGCAGTGCGACTAGCTGCATCTCAACCCTTCTCCCGGGTTTCCAAGAGACAACAAAAACACATTTTCCCCTTTCCTGTCCAGGTTAAAGGTTGTTCCTAAAGAGCAATAGTCAACTTACTTTTGGTTTTTTGAAACAGAAAATTATTTACCAAGAACACACGGCTTATTTGTTTTACTCTAAGCTACTCCGTTATTGAAACAACATCACTGGAAAAGCCATTTCAGTACAAATGGAAGATGAATTGAAAAATGGATTTTTCCTTTTTTTTAACCATCACTGGGGTTACTGATTTAAGGGCAGTTGTAGTTCAAACAAAGCCAAGGTCACTCAGTTTGTTATGTAATAGTGAAATAGTGCTGTTTTGTACAAAACAAAACCAGATATTCTTTCAGTTAAAAAAAAAATGGTGATTTTGCCTGTGCAACTTTTGTCTCAAGTAGAAGATGATTCTAATTTTATCTGTGTTCAATAAACAGATTTTTTAAAAAAATCATGAGGCTGGACCTGTTTACTTTTCCTTACAGTTCTCTGAGCAGCTGAAGAAAGTATAATCACCTTGAATCTAATGTTTTCTGAGTACACTACAATAGCTAGGTCCCTTAGACCCATCTGGAACGAAATTAATTACATCTATGTGTTAGTTTAATAGGAAACAATTTTATTTTCACTTGTATTTTCCTCCGGGATCCTAGGGAAAAAAAGAAAAAAAAGAAAAAAAAGAGGATATCAGGAAAAGGCTTTGGTTCCTCATGGCCCATTTTCTCTTTAGGCTTTTCTTGCTTTCCAGCTTCTGTTTTTTAAATTTTTTACGGTTTTTTTTTCTTTTGGTTGAAAAATACACAAAACGGGTATTTTAAATATCAAATAATTATAGAATTTGAACATGACAAAATTTGAGAGCCACTGTACATTTTGACAAAAAATATTATTAAAAATTACCGTCTGCTTTCACTCCATTTACATGCAAACGCCATCCTTTTCATTTCATATCTTCTGATCTGTTCAACCTGCCATTTGTTATTCAGAGAATATTTGGGGGAAAAGTAAACAACCGATCTGTAAAATTTCTACGGAAGCACGCTTGCTTAGTCCATATTAGTTTTAAACACCGTGTCGTGCTTGAAATGGCAAGTGTCGCTCGTGGGCACCGCAAGGCGGCTGCCCGGACTCAGGGTCGCGGCTCTTGGCGCGGCGCGGCAGGGCCACCGACGACCTTGCCCTCGTCCCGAGGCCCGGCTCCGCCCGCAGCCCCCGGGCGCACTCCCGCTGTCCCCCGGCCCGGTGCCGCGCGGCCTTCGGGTCTTTACAGAGGCGAACCGAGGCGCGGGAGAGACCCCCGCGGGGACGAGATGAAGGTGCGCGGCCTGCGTTTCGGCTCCAGCCGCGGGTCCCACCTGCTTTGCCCGGCCCCCGTGCGCCCCAGAGCCGCCGCCGCCACCGAAGCGCACGGCCAAGGCCAGCTGTCGGGACACCCCGAGCTCGTTTGGCTTCCACTAGGCTTTTTATCTGCCTCCCCCATCCCGACTGGTTCGGATTTGCAACCTCACAGGTGTAGGAACTGGGCTGGGCCGGGCTCTTGGTTTTTCGGGGACCCCCCCCAGGGGACCCCACCTCCACCCCCCAGCAATGACCCCTGTGAGCGCACGGCTGGGCCCAGGGCCACGGGCAGGGAGCGATCTAGGAGGCCGGGGCTCCGAGCTCGCACTCCGCCGCCGCAGTCAGTGGCTCGACCTTCGCCTAGCGCGGCGCCCCGGAGCTGTTCCGGGCGCACGGCCTCCGTCAAGTCGGGCAGGCTGGAGGAGGAGACCCCAGAACCTGTGGGCACAGGGCAGGAGCCCGCGGGCGCCATCGGAAGCAGGCGCGGGAGGGCAGCGCGGCGCAGACACTTGCTCTCGGCCCCCCGCGACCCTTGGAGGCTGGGACGCCCAGCCCTCCGGGGAGGGCGCGACCACCCACGCCGCCGCGGCCGTGTGAACCTGGCCGTGACCTAGGCCTGGGGGCGCTGCGGGTCGGGGCGGGGGGGCTCTGCTTGGCCACCATTTGCCAGCCTCGCATCACCATCCCGAGAGACCTGTCCTCAGTCGGGAGACCCCCAAATCGACCTGCTCCGACCGAGCCCAGCCGACCCCCAACGCCAGGAAACCCCAGGCCAGCCTGGGCGGCTGGGCCCCGCGGGCGCCAGGCACCGGAGGGGGAGGGCCCCGAGGGCCTGGGGCGCCGTTCCAAAGGCCAGAAAATGGAAACTGTGCGAAAAGAATCTCCAAATCCGGCCGGGCCCAAAGCC
Organism: Ovis aries; assembly: GCF_016772045.2. Lineage (NCBI taxonomy): Eukaryota > Metazoa > Chordata > Mammalia > Artiodactyla > Bovidae > Ovis > Ovis aries. The sequence continues at coordinate 64,024,902 of NC_056071.1, read as the reverse complement.
CACCGGCTTACATAAAGCCCCAGGAGCCCGCCCGCCCGCCCGCGGCCTCCCCTCCCGGGGGTGAACAATCGGCCGGCCCCTGGCCAGGCCGTCCTGGGGTTGGCACCACCACCGACCCCCTGACCAAGGGCCTGGCGTGACCCCGGGGAGGAGAAGAGGGTCTCGGCCTCTTCCCACCGGCTGCCCCGAGAAACATTTAACTGGCCTTTAATCACATTAGCAGCCGGCCCCAATTAAGGCCGCGGGCGGGGGAGGCAGGGGAAACCGCCGGCCGTGTCACTTGAGGATAAAGGTCCTTTATGCCCCAGGCCTGGCCTGGGGCGACGCGGCGGGCCGCCGTCCCCAGCCTTTGATTGCCGGCGCCTGGGCCTCGCCGCCGCCGCCATCTCTTTGCCCCTTCAAGCTACCCCCGCCCCCGGCCCCCCTCCCCTGTCCCCACTGTGCCATCGCCCTCGGGTGACCTGGTGGCCGGGCAGGGCAGCGACCCAGGCCCGGACTCGAGCCCGCGCCCCCAGGCCAGCCCGGACGGGGCCCCCTCCGGCCTGGGCTTGCGCCTGCGCGCTGGGAGCGCTCGAAGGGGCGGCTGCGGGGCTCGCCGAGAGCCCCCGGGACGCGCCGCCTGCCCGCCGACGCCCAGCGCCCGGCCGGGACCCTGGTAAGGCCGCTGCGCACCAAGTGGTTCGGAGGGAGGGTGACCCTCGTCGTGGGCGGCCCGGGAAGGTCACCCGCGGGCTTTCTGGGCTCTGTCTGGCCTCCTGGGCTCGCGGTGAGCCCCGCCGGGCCCTCCGGCCGGGCCCAGGACCAGTCGGGAGCCAGGCTGGCTGGTCTCCGGGGTCCCAGGCTCCGGCGGCGGCGTCGGGCCTCTGGCGCACGGGGAACACCAGGCCGGGCGGTGGGGCCGGCCCGCGGCCTTCTGTCTTGGCTCGCCGGCCCAGCGCGGCGGAAAGCGCGCGCTCGAGGGCCGAGGGGCCCCGCGCGGTGCTTACCTTGCTCGGGTGCCCGGACCGCGCTCCCCTCGCTCCTCCTCGAGGGTCGCCCGGGGCGCGCTCTGGACGGGCCGGGGTCGCGCGAGGACAGCGGCCGCCCGCGCCGCCGGAATGCCTGCCGAGGCCGCCGCCGCCGCCGCCGGCCGCGACGCCCGGGGGGCCGCCGGGGACCCCCGCCCGCCCCACGGCGGCAGCTGCAGCCCGGAGCCGCGTGACCCCGGCCCCGACCTCGCCGCGCTCGGCTGTTTGTCTCGCACAAAAGAGAACACTCATATTTTTCTTTCCCCGGCACCGATTTAACACCCGCCCCATCTCCCCTCCCCCGAATTACCCCCCACCTCCCACACGCTTCGCTGAGAACCGCTTTCTCTCCGCACACCCACTTTGTCTCGCCTTTCTCCACTCTTGAATTCCGTCGTTGTAGTCGAGGATGTCAGCATAGCTTAGAAAGTTTCATAGAAAGTCAGAAAGCAATTAGAGAGGCCCTATTATTGGAGTTTCGCTGGTGCCATGGAGTCTTTTAAAGGACAGCCCGAAGCACCGAACACAATCCCATTAAGCCGCCCAGACTCCCACAGTCCTCAATAGGGGTGCTCAATACTTCCACAGACTTTCGCGGCTCATGGGGGAACCGCGGGGTTTCAGTCCCCAATCCTGCAGCCCACTCAACAACAGCGCGGCCTTGAACCTCGCATTCCTTCCTTTCTCATCAGAATTTCCATTGGGAAAATGGCTTGCAGGGCCGGAGTGGACATTAATTAAAGTCTGCCAAGCGGGCCGAGGTCTCTGCTTGACAAGGGCTATGAAAACCTCAAGCAGTTTCATAAGTAACTCCCCATCCTGTTTATTTGAAGTTTTTCTTTTTTTAAGTTTTAAAAGTTTTTTTTTTTTTTTTTCTTTTCCCCAGCCACTGTCTACAAATGTGAGCGCGATTGAAATCAACTTTTACCTCTGTCCGGTTTCAAATCGATCAGCTGATGTTTGGAAAATGGGTCAAAGAAATTATGCTTTGCTGAGATAAAGACCACGTATGACCAAAGTTTCAGCTTAATTGAATTTTAGTGCCAAATTATAACTCACTGAATAACTGGACTTGGGCGCAGGAGGGGTGGAGGAGAAGGCAGTGAAGGACAGGCAATTCTAATGGAAATCCAGCCACCCTGGACTGGGGTCCTGTGGCCGCATGGGCACAATAAGAACTGCAGCTTGATTCCAAGGGAGTGAGGTTTATCACACTGTGGCTTTCATGTGGGAAAACGGGGTTGGCCTCTCTTGGTTCTGTGGGTTTGGGTTGATGTTTCTGGGTATTATTTCATGTAGCAGGCAGCTCTTCTATAGAGCATAGCTTCTCTTTTGTTGTTGTTGAGACTAATTTCTGTTCTTGCCAATAAAAATTAATCTCTTCCTTTAGAAGTCAATGTGTAAAGAAAGCAGGTGTTTTGAAGAGAGAAAGTATTTAAAAAATAAAACAGGTACTTGGTTGTCAAAGCAAAATGCCGGGTTTGGAACAACTAGGATTTTGCTCCTGGTGTGTCATCACAGATGTTCATTTTATTAAATAGACATTTGTATCTGGCAGTTTCTGGATTAATTTCAGGAAAGGAGAAGAGGTGATGGGCTCATAATGAAAGAATTATAATTTAGGTGGTAGTGCACTGAGCCTCAGTTGCAGGCAGATGGGTTGTTTGCTAAATCTATTAAGGGGAATAATTAAAAATGAGCATGCGAAGGATGTTTAATTTTTGGGTAGTCTGTATTTGTCATCAATTATTTGGAGCTTTTTCTCAAAGTTGCCCCCTTTTTTCTTGTTTCGTGGCCCATCTTGGCTGTGCTGCCTCCAGGCTC